>NC_069783.1:141016404-141319849 GCF_027406575.1 Nycticebus coucang
CCAGCCACATATACCGGAGCTGGCGGGTTCGAATCTAGCCTGGGCCTGCCAAACAACAATGGCAACTATAACCAAAAAATAGCTAGGCATTGTGGTGGGCGACTGTAGTCCCAGCTACTTGGGAGGCTGAGGCAAGAGAATCACTTAAGCCCAGGAGTTGGAGGTTGCTGTGAGCTGTGTGAGGCCATGGCACTCTACCGAGGGCCATAAGTGAGACTCTGTCTCTACAAAAAAAAAAAAAAGCAAGAATTAGGCATAGTAGTGATAGAGTCAAATGGAGGGACCTGCCCAAATAGAACCGACCTGCCCAGGAGGAAATGAATGCATAGAATGTCCCACCCAGGAAAGAAGGAATTTGCCAACCCCTACCCTTCCAACCCTTTAAAAATCCCCATCCACCTTAACCCATGTACTGATTTCCTTCTCAAACTCAGCTCGTCCGTACCCGGGTGAATATAAAGGCTGATGTTGCCCACACAGAACCTGGACTCTGTTTCCTTTTGTTTCATATTTCAGAATAATCTTTGATTTTCATTCTTTGACCTCTCATTTTGGTGCCAAGAGCCCAGGACAGGGGAAAGCTCCCTCAAGGGGCTGAGATGCATCAATTAGATGGACTCTTGTTCCAATGAGACGAAGGGAAAACGGGACCCCTCCAACCCCCGCCCCAAATTCATCCATCTAATGGTGAGGTGAGCATTTGTCTAGAATCCCTTTCTGAACTTTTTAAACTTTTCTTTTCTTTTCCCCACTTCAACTACTCTTTCCCTCTCCCTCCATTTCTGGGTCTCTTAAGCAATCATAGATAGCCCCCCTCTCAGCTTTTTCAACTTTTCTTCCCCTTCCCCACTGTGAGCCGAAAAATTCCAGTGGTCTGTGCCTAACCCCGGTGAGTCAGACTCGTCCGTCCAGTGCCTTGTGTGTGGAGATGCCCTCCTGTGGGCCTGGGCCACTTTTCTCCAGCTGGTAAAGGTCACATGCAGAGGCCTGGTAACCTACCTTACTTCAGCCTCAGCCACTTCCTTCCTCCTCCTCCTCACAAGTTCTCTTTACATCCTTGCTTGGCATCATTTATTTTTTTACTTCCAGTTTCTGATATGGGAACCACTCCATCACAGATTCCCCCTTCTTCACTTTAAGCTGCCTTTTTTTTTTTTTTTTGAGACAGAGTCTCACTATGTTACCCTCAGTAGAGTGCTGTGGCGGCAACCTCAAACTCTTGGGCTTAAGCGATTCTCTTGCCTCAGCCTCCCAAGCAGCTGTGACTACAGGTACCTGCCTCAATTCCCAGCTATTTTTTGTTGCAGTTGCCATTGTTATTTTAGCTGGCCCGGGCTGGGTTCAAACCTACCAGCTTCAATGTATGTGGCTGGCACCCTAACCATTGTGCTATAGATGTGGACTCTTTAAGCTGCCTTTTAACTCACCTCAAGCCTCTGCAGCTCTTTCCAGACCTTAAACCTAAACGCCTCATCTTTTTCTGTAATACTGCGTGGCCTATGTACAAACTAGAGAATGGCTCACAATGAATGGTCTAAAAATGGCACCTTTCATCTCTCAATCCTCACTGATCTCAATGATTACTATTGGGGGGCAGTGCCTGTGGCTCAAAGGAATGGGGCGCCGGCCCCATATACCAGAGGTGGTGGGTTCAAACCCAGCCTCGGCCAAAAACTGCAAAAAAATAAATAAAATAAATAAATAATAATTACTGTAGGAAATTAGGCAAATAGCTGGAGATTCCCTATATCCCGGGCTTTCTCCTCCCCTGTAACATTCCTTCTTTGTGTTTGTCTTGTGAAACCTCTCAGATTTTGACCTGGCTTCCCCCAACCCATCTGAATCTCCATTGTCTTCTTTTGACCTGGCAGACAACCCTTCCCCTTTTGCCCCTCCACAGCCCCTTTCCCTCAACCTCATTCCTACCTACAGAATTCCACCCCATCCCCCTTCTCTCCACTGCCCCCCCCACACCTTCCGTCGCACATGGTAGAGAAAAAAGATGGCAGAACTGGGAGAGAAAAGAAACATGGTGGACCCAAATTCCCCATCCCATACGCGGTCCAGCCACACCTTTGGGTCTTCCACTTCCAGAGCAACACAACCTCTATACCTCCTTTGAGAGGTTGCAGGAATGGAAAGCATCGTCAAGGTTCATGTTCCCTTTTCTCTCTCAGACCTCCCCACACAAGTCAGAAACTAGATTCGTTCTAAACAGATCCCACAAAATACCCTCAAGAATTTAGATATCTAACCCAATCATGAACTGACATGGCAGGATTTATATGATATCCTCACCTCCAGCCTTAATACATTTTCTCTCTCAGTCTGCACCTGATATATGAAAAAAAACTCCAAAAATCCTCCCAGGGCCCTCTGATCCCCCCAGTGAGATCTCAAGACCTCTCAGAACTCCAGTTATTAGCTTCCATCATTAGACAAAATCTGGCTATTTCTTGAAACTCCTCAGGACATTCTGAAAGAACCAAATCTCCCCCAAGGAGTGTGTTTTCAGGGCAGCAAAGCAATGCCCAATCCAAACCCTCCTCACAAACCATGTCCAGCCTGTGGAGGTCCTCATTGGAAGTCTGACTGCCCAGGTCTTTCTGAAGATCTGGTTTGCAGCCACTCCCAGGACCTAGTGAAATTTTCCAACCTTTTAAGCCTATCTGCAGAAGACTGATAATCCCTGGAAAATCAGAATGCCCCCTCAATTGCGAAATTTGAACTGCAGGTATTTTGCTAGTGAAAGGTAAGCCAACGTCTTTTCTGATAGACATGGGGACAACTTTTTCCACGCTGCCATCTTATAAAGGTCTTCTAAAACAAGCAGATCTTGGTGGTGGGAATTGATGGTAATTTACTGCACCCTCAGGCTACTCCACACTCCTGGTGCTGGAATCACAGCCTACTTGGTTATTTCCTATTTTAGGGCCATGAATTATGATCTTTCTCATTCTCAGTTTCAGACCAATAATTCTCTGCCTCATCTCCCAATTTATTGACCAGTCACCCGAGAAACAACCGCTCTTATCCTTCCCCTACATGGATATCAACCAGTTCAGACTGAAGACCCAAGAATGTTCCTGTAAACACCACTCCCTTCTCCCTCCCATTTTCCTTACAGCAGCCCACGAGGCCCCTCATCCAGCAGGAAGCAGCCAAAAAGATACCACACCCATTATCCTGCCTCCTTATAATAGATTAAAAAGACTGGGATGGGGCGGCGCCTGTGGCTCAAGGAGTAGGGCGCCGGTCCCATATGCCAGAGGTGGCGGGTTCAAACCCAGCCCTGGCCAAAAAAAAAAAAAAAAGACTGGGATGATAGAGTCAAATGGAGGGCCCCGCCCAAATAGAACTGATCTGCCCAGGAGGAAATGAATGCATAGAATGTCCCACCCAGGAAAGAAGGAATTTGCCAACCCCTACCCTTCCAACCCTTTAAAAATCCCCATCCACCCTAACCCATGTACTGACTTCCTTCTCAAACTCATCTCGTCCACACTCAGGTGGAAATAAGCTGATGTTGCCCACACAGAACCTGGACTCTGTTTCCTTTCGTTTTATGTTTCGGAATAATCTTTTCTTTTTGGTCTTTGCCCTCTCAGTAGTGTGTGCCTGTGGTCCCAGGTACTTATGAGGCCAAGCCAGGAAGATCACTTGAACTCAGGAGTTTGAAGTCAAAATTAGTTATGATTACACCACTGCACTGTAGCTCAAGTAACAGAGTGAGAACCTGTCTCAAAAACACAACAGAAATGGAAAAAAAAATTTTTTGAGACAGAGTCTCATTTTGTCACCCTTGGTAGAGTGCCATGGCATCACTGTAGCTCACAGCAACCTCAAACTCTTGGGCTCAAGCAATCCTCTTGCCTCAGCCTCCCAAGTACCTGGGACTATAGGCGCCTGCCACAATGCTTGCCTATTTTCAGAGATGGGGTTTAGCTCTTGCTCAGGCTGATCTTGAACTCCTCAGCTCAGGCAATCCACCCACCTCAGCCTCCCAGAGTACTAAGATTACATGCATGAGTCACCACGCCTGACCTAAAAGTGGAAATTTATTACATGTACAAATTTGTCTATTCAGCCTCACTAAATTGTCATGCTTTTTTGTTTGTTTGATTTTTGTTTCTTTTTGAGACAGAGTCTCACTTGTCACCTTGGGTAGAATGCCATGGCATCATTGTAGCTCACCGAAACCTCAAACTCTTGGGCTCAAGCAATCCTCCTACCTCAGCATCCAGAGTAGCTGGGACTGCAGGCACCTGCCACAACGCCCAGTTAGTAGTTTTTTGTTTGTTTGTTTAGTAGAGGTGGGGGGGTCTCACTCTTGTTCCTGTTGGTCTTGAACTCCTGAAGTCAAGCAACCCACCCACCTCAGCCTCCCACAGTGCTAGGATTATAGGCATGAGCCACTGTACCCAGCCCAATGTTTTTCTCTTTGTATCCTCTCACTATATCCCATAACTCCATGAATTCGGGACAACTATTATCCCCTTTATTAGAGAAGGTGCGGGGAATTTAAATAACTTGCATAGGAGACACAACCCTGGAAGGAAGTTTCAAGCCCAAGAGAAGAAACCTTCAGAGGCTTCCTTGTGTCCTGATGGTTATAAGACTGGCCCAGATTTCAGGAGGCTAACTAGGCACAGTCAATGGAAGTTAGGATGATGATGAAGGATCCACCATGCAGCAGCCATCTAAGCAGTGAGGTTATCCCCCATTCATGACCCAAGGAGGTGAGTTAACTGCTGGGATAAGTGATGTGGAGCCATGGTTAATGGCACTGTGGCTTTAGCAGCTGGGCCAGAGGAGTCCAGAGCAAATGCCTGACCCAGGAGAGGGGAGGAACCAGGCCCCTCGGGAAATTGTGTAGAGGAAGGTCACGTGGCAGGTAGAACACCCAACTGGCAGCACTGGGAGACTGCTGACCTGGGAAAAGCAGAATTCCCACCTGCCCCTGCCCAGCCCACACTTATCATCTGTAGCTTGACCCTTCAGCGCTCAGCTTAAGTGTATCACTGGGCCCTTCTCATGCCCCTTCCCCCCAGCTAGGCTGGTGCCCCCCAAGGCCCTCTTATCTCCCCAGGCCTGGACCAGCCCAGGGGTCCTACGTCTGTCTGTGCTTGGCTGCATGTCTGCCTCCCTTATAAGCCATAGAGGGCAGGCAGTGACTGTATGAAGTTGGACTTCTCTGTCAGTCAGGCTCCAGAGCCTAGTCCCTGTACTGCCACTTGCCTGCTGAACAACTATGGCCCAATCCCTGCATCTCCCCAAACCGCAGTTATCAGGGCTATAGGTCTTCTGGTCTGTGAGAAATGGGAATATCTGCTACTGCTGTGAGTCTTCTATGGAATGTGGCATGCCTGTGGAGTTTACAGAGTTTCATGGGAGCCTGAGGATATTCCCAGTCCACAGTATCCCTTATCATTCTAGAAACACATTAAGACAGCCGGGCACAGTGGCTCACGCCTTGTAATCCTAGCACTCTGGGAGGCCAAGGTGGGTGGATTGCTTGAGCTCACAAGTTTGAGACCAGCCTGAGCAAAAGCAAGATCCCGTCTCTATTAAAAAAAAAAGAAAAAGAAAAGAACTGAGGAAAGAGGATTGCTTGCGTCCAAGAGTCAGAGGTTGCTGTGAGCTATGATGCCATGACACTACCTAGGTGACAGCTTGAGACTCTGTCTCAAAAAAAAAAAAGAAAAGAAAAGAAATAATAAAGGAAAAACACCAGGGCAGTGCCTGTGGCTCAGTGGGTAGGGCACGTATACCAAGGGTGGCGGGTTTGAGCCCAGCTCTGGCCAAACTGCAGCAAAAAATAGCCAGGTGTTGTGGTGGGCGCCTGTAGTCCCAACTACTCGGGAGGCTGAGGCAAGAGAATCACCCTAAGCCCAGGAGTTGGAGGTTGCTATGAGCTGTGATGCCACAGCACTCTACTGAGGGCAATAAAGTGAGACTCTGTCTCTAAAAAAAGAAAGAAACACACCAAAACCCAGTGATGCCTCACACACAGCTTTGTTTGTGGTTCTTGAAGAAACGCTGCCCAAGAAGGAGGCTCTATGTCAGAAAGGGAGGCAAGGAAGGTCTTCTACAGGAAGAACACCCAGAACTGGCTCTTAAAGATGGATGGGAGAGCCCCTAGCAGATGAGAGCCAAGAAGGAAGGGGGCTCAATTTATTTACGCCTTGTCTGGGCAGCGCCAATGGCTAAGTGAGTAGGGCGCCGGCCCCATATACCAAAGGTGGAGGGTTCAAACTACCCCTGGCCACACTGCAACAAAAAAATAGCCGGGCGTTGTGGTGGGCCCCTGTAGTCCCAGCTACTCGAGAGGCTGAGGCAAGAGAACTGCCTAAACCCAGGAGTTGGAGGTTGCTGTGAGCAACTGAAGGCGATAAAGTAAGACTCTGTCTCCACACACACACACAAAAATAATAATAATTACTCCTTGTCTGTTCCCCAAAGGAACAGGAAGCAGCTCACAGAAGCCCACAAGGTGGCTGGGCGCAATGACTCATGCCTATAATCCTAGCACTCTGGCAGGCCAAGGGGGGTTGAATTGGTTTGAGAGCAGCCTGAGCAAGAGTGAGACCCAATCTCTACTAAAAATAGAAAAACTGAGGCAGGAGGTTCGCTTGAGCCCAGGAGTTCAAGGTTGTTGTGAGCTATGATGACACCATGGCACTCCACCCAAAATGACAAGAGTGAGACTCTGTCTCAGGAAAAAAAAAAAAAAGAAGCTGGGAAGGTTAAAAACTCACAAGTCTGAAAAGTTAAATGTGAGAGGGCAAATTAAGTGAAGGGAAAAATCATGACATAAAGAAAGATGAAGACAGGGGTCCACACTTAGTGAGCTTGAAGACCTGGAACTTGACAGAGCTGAGTCTAAGCTGCCTAGAGGCTGAGGAGTGAAGTGAAAGTGACCCAGGCCCTTGATCCAGTATGGGAAGATGAAACCACACCTACCAAACACCCCTCTGGTTGCCCTCACCTGCTCTCTGGAGGATACACCCCTCCTCCCTCCTTCAGGGGTTAGCTCTTCCTTCCCCCTCCCCCTTTACCCAGGCTGTGGTGGATATATTGTCTGTGTTGGTACAGTTATTGGATCCCATGTGTTCTGAAACCTTTCCTTCTAAGGCAGAAACTTTTCCCTTTTTTCTGTTCTTTTTTTTTTTTTTTGTAGAGACAGAGTCTCACTTTATGGCCCTCGGTAGAGTGCCATGACGTCACATGGCTCACAGCAACCTCCAATTTCTGGACTTAAGCGATTCTCTTGCCTCAGCCTCCCGAGCAGCTGGGACTACAGGCGCCCGCCACAACTCACGACTATTTTTTTGTTGCAGTTTGGCCAGGGATGGGTTTGAACCCGCCGCCCTCGGCATATCGGGCCAGCGCCCTACTCACTGAGCCACAGGCGCTGCCTTTTTTTCTTTTTTTTTTAAAATCCATCTCAGTGGGGCAGCGCCTGTGGCTCAGTGGGTAGGGCACCAGCCCCATATACCGAGGGTGGCGGTTTGAATCCGGCCCCAGCCAAACTGCAAAAAAAAAAAGCCGGGCCTTGTGGTGGGCACCTGTAGTCCCAGCTACTCCGGAGGGTGAGGCAAGAGAATCACCTAAGCCCAGGAGTTGCAGGTTGCTGTGAGCTGTGATGCCCCAGCACTCTACTGAGGCCATAAAGTGAGACTATGTCTCAAAAAAAAAAAAAAAAATCCATCTCAGTGTCCCGATAAGCAGTAAGATTTGGACTATTTGTTGAAGAGATGAAGAAATGAAGTCCTTGGTCAGTGCAGACACAGGCTTGGCCATGCAGGTCAGAGAAGTGAGAGCCTCAACTTCTTCGCAGAAGAGGCAGGGGGTCGGGTACAAACTCAGATTTCCCAAGCTGTGAGATATGGAAGGAGCTTCTCCAATATCTCCAGGGAGGGGAAATTTAGGTACTGGAGAATAGTTTGGAGGGTGCGCCCCTCCTTAGAGACTCAGACAGGAAGGGAGGCCTTAGCAGTGATGGAGGTGATGTCCACCAACTTCTGGTTCTTTCTGTATTTATCCTCCTTGAGCCGCCCCCTGTTGGGCCAGGAGGACTCCTGTGTGTGTTGTCCTGACCTCCCCTCCAGGACAGCCATTTAGAATAAGGTCTAGGGCCTTCCATTTACCTGTGTAGGCAGGAGGAAGGTAGGAGGGGCCTTAGCGACCTGTGAGATTAAGCACCACCACCCTCCTTTTAACCTTGGAGATCCCCCTCTCAGGCCTCAGTTTCCTCCACTCAAAAAAGGCAGTGCCTGGTTGAGGCTGTAGGTTCACCGCTCTTGTAGGTCATACCTTAGTAAAGCACCAGACACATAGTAGGTTCTCAAGAAATGATACAAGCCCCTTGAGGCGGCTGCCTTTGATGGATGGGGAGCAGAGACCTAGTCCTGTGCTGTGATTGGACCAAGGTCACAACACAGCTGTCCCCAACCCCCTAGTCCGAGCCCGAGCGGCCAGACTCCAGAGGGTCGGCATTTGTCAGGAGCCAGCTTGGGGGCCAGCGGGTCTGGAGACAGGAACGCGAACTCGGACGCGGACGTGGGTGGGAAGGGACTATTTTGGAGCGGTTGAGAGGCGCTGGGGAATGCGGAGGGGGGTGGGGCCCTCCTCCGGCTCCCTGCCCACTAGTCACCTTCCTGCGACCCTTCCCGGGAGGGGCGTCCCGAGGAGCTAGGGAAAGGTGGTGGGGGGAGGTGGAAAGGGTGGGGGGAGGTGGGAAGGGTGGGCGGGCGGTTTACCTCATCGCCGCCTCTGGAAGGCCCGACTCGCTCAGTCGCGCAGCCGGCTGAGCCGGGGACTCCAGGCGCGGAAGCTAGGGGACAGAAGGACAGAGGCTCCCAGAGACAGCGCCGCCCCACGCGCTCGGCGCTGGGAGGAGGTCGGACCTCGGAGCCCCCGCGCTGCCGGCAGCGCCTGGGTTCGCTCTGCGGAGCTGAGGCAGTGTCTGCGCGCGGCGCGCCGGGTTTGCCTCTCCCGAGCTTCCGCACCCGCCGGAGCTGCTCGCACGTCCGCCACCTGTCTGCCCTCTCGCCTGTCTCGCCACCAGCTCTGTCCTCGGCCCTGGCCTCTCACGGCCGCAGGTGCTCCAGAGTGCACCAAGGAACGCGGCGGCCGCGGCCCACCGGGCAGGGCTCGCGGGGCGCACGGCTCGGCACCGGCCCATGAAGCTCCCCGGCGCGGGGAGCGGCAGCGCCGGCCGGCCATGGGGGGAAGCCTGCGGGTGGCCGTTCTGGGCGCCCCGGGCGTGGGCAAGACGGCCATTATCCGCCAGTTCCTGTTCGGTGACTACCCTGAGCGCCACCGGCCCACCGAAGGGCCGCGCCTCTACCGGCCTGCAGTGCTGCTCGACGGCGCCGTCTACGACCTGAGCATCCGCGACGGCGACGTCGCTGGCCCTAGCCCAAGCCCGGGGGGTCTCGAGGTAGCGGCTGGAGAAGAGGGCAGGGGCGTGTGACAGTGTGAGGTGTGTTCGGTGCACACGTGCGTATCCGCGTGGATGGCCCCAAGGCGCCCGACTATGCTCAGGGATTGAAAGATGAATGTGTGTCCTGATGCATGTGTGTTTCAGCCTTCCCTGCCAACCCAAGGCGCCCAAGCCCAAGCCATGGGGAGATTTTGCCAAGTGGTTTTTTTCTTCTTCCTGTGGGTGCTTCTGTCTTTGCCTGTCTCCACTGGTGGGTCTGGATGAGTGAGTGGCAGAGCACGGCTGTGTCTCCCTGAGGGTGTGGGGTGGGGAGTGTGTTGGGGGCCCAGAGCAGAGCCCCAGCAGGAGAGATTGGGGCCA
This sequence comes from Nycticebus coucang, assembly GCF_027406575.1. NCBI lineage: Eukaryota > Metazoa > Chordata > Mammalia > Primates > Lorisidae > Nycticebus > Nycticebus coucang. The sequence continues at coordinate 141,026,213 of NC_069783.1, forward strand.
GGCAGACGGGTGTACTTTCTGGGGGAGACATTCTCTGCCCTCATTCCTGTGCCCTGGAGCAAACATTCATTTAGCAATTTGTGCAAAGTCCAGGACAGACCTTCAATCCCAGGAACATAAAGCCACAGAGAGATGAAGGGGAAAGAGCAGGACTGAGCAGGGCTTCCTGGTAGGAGTGGCATTTGAGCTGAACCTGGAAGGCTGAGTAAATTTTTTCAGTAAAATAAGTGACAAGAATTATTTCAGGTAGAAAGACCAGCAGGTGCTTACAACAGAGGCATAAAGGTGTACAGCTGTGGACAGTCGGTGGTCTCAGGGCCTGGTGGATCGCAGGGCTCCAGATGAGGGCTGTGCAATTAGTCTTAGAGACAGCAGTAACCAGCCAGGGCCTCGGTTGGGCGAGTGGTCTGAGCAGAGTTGAGCTGGGGAAGGCTGAAAGGAGAAGATGGGGGTGCAGGGAGGTGAGAAGAGGGAAAAGCAAGGATGAAGGAGTTGGGCGTTTAACAGTTTTCAGGCCCGATTTGGAAATTTTTATCCTGGCAGCCCAGACGACTGTAAGGCCTATAGAGCTTGGCTGAGGGGGCACAGAGGTTGGCTGAGGGTAGCGGAAGCCTAAGGACTAACTGTGGGTTTAGCGTCAAAGCCCTTGCAGAGGGTTGGGGCTGGATGGTAGAAAAGGGGATCCCGCAAACACTGGCCTCCTGCTCCCAGGAGTGGACAGACACTAAGGATTGGAGCTTGCAGGACACGGACGCCTTTGTGCTGGTCTATGACATCTGCAGCCCGGACAGTTTCGATTACGTGAAGGCCCTGAGGCAGCGCATCGCTGAGACCAGGTGAGGGCGCGGCAGGAGGTGGTGGTGGGAGCTACTGCTGGTCTGGCCCGGCTTTACCTGAGAGGCTTAAACAGGTTTCTCTTACTGTCGTGGGCCGGGTCTGGGCCCTTTCCAATCAGGCCTTTGCCCCCGGCAAGGTCTTCAGCTATACTTAAGTCTCTGGCCCACAAGGGCCTGGTGTTTGTTAGGGAGGTCTCTGGTCGTAGGAAGGGGAGGTACCTGTGCGTATGGTTTCTGGCACCGTGTCTCTCATCCCCATTCGGCCCCTAGGCCGGCGGGCGCACCCGAAGCGCCCATCCTCGTGGTAGGAAACAAGAGGGACCGGCAGCGGCTGCGCTTTGGACCGCGACGCGCGCTGGCAGCCCTGGTGCGCAGGGGCTGGCGCTGCGGCTACCTGGAGTGCTCAGCTAAGTACAACTGGCACGTGCTGCGCCTCTTCCGTGAGCTTCTGCGCTGCGCTCTGGTGCGTGCGCGCCCTGCACACCCGGCCCTACGTCTGCAGGGGGCGCTGCACCCTGCTCGCTGCACCCTCATGTGACCAGATAAGACGCCGCCGCTTATGGGTCTTGCTTTTGACTGGAAGAGCCAGGGACCTGGATTGGACGAGATCGCTCAACTTCACTTAGACCGGACAGGGCAAAGTCTCCTCCCTGACTGGCTGAGGAAAGTTCCCACGCAATCTCCCAGGCGACGGACGTCCTTTTGAACTTCATTGGACCCAGCCAGGTCCCAAGCCCCATTGGACTCAGTCCTTTCTGGGACCTCATTAGGTCACGGACCCATTGGATGGAAAGGACTTGGCTATGAATCTGATTGGCAGCTCTCAGACTGCTCTTGGAGCTTCATTGGACATATTCTTTTTTTTTTTTTTGTAGAGACAGAGTTTCACTTTATCGCCCTCGGTAGAGTGCCGTGGCGTCACACAGCTCACAGAAACCTCCAACTCCTGGGCTTAGGCAATTCTCCTGCCTCAGCCTCCCGAGTAGCTGGGACTACAGGCGCCCGCCACAACGCCCGGCTATTTTTTGGTTGCAGTTTGGCCGGGGCCGGGTTTGAACCCGCCACCCTCGGTACATGGAACTGGCGCCCTGCTCACTGAGTCACAGGCGCCGCCACATTGGACATATTCTTTATGCCGCACCTCTTGCGCGGTAATAAAAGGGAAAACAATGTGAGTTCACCTGGGATTTCTGGGCTGGGCAGGATAATCTTTTTTCTTTTTTTTTGGTCATTTTTTTCTTTGGGCAGGATAATCTTAAGCATACAGGTCAGAACTGCCAGGCTTGGCCTCCTGGCAGTTAACTCCAGAATCTCAACATGTAATGAGAACCCTCAAAAGGGTGTGATGGCCCCAAAACTGAGTCCCCAAGAAACAGACAGATGGCTGGAGCAAAACTTTACTGTCAGAGGCTCTCCTGAGCCACAGGTCCTCAGGACACCGGGCTGGACCAGCCTCCTCTAAGGCAATCAATAATATTAGTAATTAAATAGCAACACTCATCCCCTAACCGGAATGTACAACAGAAATCCCATTGTGCCATGTGGTCCCGAGGGGTCTGGTCCCATGAGGTCTGGTACTCAATAGGCAGAGGGGGCTCCCTGATGCAGAGGGGGTTAAGGCCACAAAGGGAAAGGAATGGAGTGTGAGGGCAGCTGGGCTGTTCTATCACATCCATGAACCTGGCTCAGCCCTTGGGGTGACTGAGTGCAGGGCATGCCAGGCTCCGAGCTCTGTGGGTGCAGATGTGCGACGGGGGCCCCGAGGTGTGGGGATGCGTGAGGGTTTACCGTCTGGCTGTGTGTCTATCCGACCCCGTGCCCAGCTCCTCGAGTGTTCTGGGCCAGTCAGGGGACTCCCAGGTGCATCTGGCCCCCCCACACCAGGGCAGGGGCTGCCTTCATCGGAGGAACTGGACATGGCTTGGGTGCGGAGCCCAGGCAGCCCATTGGCCGTCTGGCCAGAGTCCCCAGGTTGGCCACACTTGCCACCCAGGACGCTGAGGGATGAAGAAGAGGAGCTGGAAGAACAGTAGGCAGAGTCAGGAGCTGGAGGGTCTGGGCCCCGAGCTGGGTCAGGGGCTGGTCCAGTGGGGATCCCGCTAGCAGCAGCCTCAAGGGCACGAGCATTGGCTAGGAATTCTTCCTCCAGTCGCTGGAACAGCTGTTGTTCCTGCTGCGGGTCAAGCTGCAGAGGTGTGCGGAAGACACTGGCCGGTGTGGTGCCCAACTCTGGACTGGGGCTGGAGAGCCGGCGAAGCTGGGGTACAGCAGGGCTGTGGGCACGGGGAGTCTGGGGGGTGCTCCTACCCGAGCCCCCGCTGCCCCTGCCCCGGGGCACCCATGAATGCTGCCCATCTCGATCCCTGCGCACTAGCAATACCGCCTGTTCCTCGCGGTTCTGGCTCCGGGCCCGCCGGGCAGGGCTGGGGGCTGACAGCTGGGCTCCCCTGCCTGCCAGAGTCCCACGGGGCCGACCCCGATCTAGCCTGTCTCTGGACTGGCTGCGTGGGGTTGGGGGGCGTCTTGGAGAGGCAGGGGTGCCTGTGGTCAGCCGCCGGCTGGCTCGCTCCCTCCGGGGGCCAGTGCCTGTGTCATCACTGCGAGCGCTCAGGGGGCAGCTCTGAGCTGAGGAGGCTGAGGAGTCACTGTCCCCAGAGTAGCGGCGAGAGCGGGGATGGGGAGGCAGCTGATCCCGAGGCCTGGGGCAGGGGAACAAGACAGAGACAGGGCATCACAAAGGGCTGGCGTGCAGGAAGGGCAGGGACAGGAACAGCAGGTATGTGGCTGGTGGGGCTGTCCAGGGCATCTGTCAGTCATGGAGACTTCCAGGGAGAAGTGAGAGATTTTGTGGCAGCTTCCCATAGCTGCCCAGAGCCCCAAAGGCACTGGAAAAAGGTCTCCTGGGCCCTCGACTCCCCCAGTCTCCCCCAGGGCGGGCCTAAAGGGAAGCAGGGGTTGGACTGGCTTCCGCCCAATCCCCAGCGCCCGCCCAGCTGTGTTGTTGGTTTGGTTAGGTTGCCCTGGAGATGGGAAGCCAGGCCCACCCCCACCCACGGGAACTTTTCCCAGGGTGTGAGTCACTCTGGAGCTCAATCAATTGTCATCCAGGCCAGGGCTGCTCCCCCTACCCACCATTTCCTCTTAGATCTCACCTGGACGGGGTCTCAGGCCCCTCCTTTGTGCTTCCTAAGATGCCAGGAGTCACCTCTGGCCGGGAGCCCCTGCGCTCACTTACAGGGACTGGACTGCCAGGGCGGGGGCTGGGGATGGGCGACACCCTCTGGGGGGAGAAGGTGCGGGCCCTAGGCTGGGGTGGCCGGTGGGCTGTAAGGAAAGAAGACAGACAGTGTGTCAGGGAGGAGACCACAAAGCCGGGTTCCTTGCCCACCTCTCCCACCTGGGCACTGACCAACAGAGGAACAGCGACATGGGTCATGCTTGTCCAGGTAGTGCTCCAGTGTGTCCCAGCCACCGCCCACGCGCACCATCACATGGCTCCTCAGCACCTATGGGGTCCGGGTGTGGGCAGGTCATGGCTGTGTCCCATGGACCCAGCAGCCCACCCAGAAAGCACTGACTCTTACCCGCACGAAAATAAGCAGGCTGGAGTCTCCCACGCGGTACTTCCCCTCAGAGACCTTGATCATGGGGAACTGGTCTGGGCAAGTGCAGCGGCCCAGGATCTCCCTTACCTAAGGCCAAAGAGGAAAGGCTAGAGGTCAGGGGGCAAGTCCCTCCTCCTGGGGCCTGATTTCAGCAGCTCCAGGGTCAGGAGGAAGCAAGTCCTTCCAGGGAATGGGGGAAGGAGACTGCTGCCCCAGATGTGGGGGCAGCTTCCACAGGTGACCTTTCACTAGCTCCCCTCTTGGCTCTCAAGGCCCAGGGAGCCACCTAGGATAAGATGATGGGACTGTGGTCAGGCCAGGGCGCGGACCCCAATGAGAAACATCCCTTAGCCTATCCTCATCCCCTGTTACCAACTTCACAAAGAAGAAAGCTGAGTCCAGACCCTGGGAAGAGGCAGGTCATGTGACCCAAGTGCAGGGGGCTCCTGCCCTTGGATGAGCACTGATGTGGGGAGGGTACCCCCAACACATGGGACACACACAGAGGCGGCCAGCACACTGCACACACACACACCCCAGCCCAGAGCTGCCAGGCTGGCTATGTGGGCAGCCTTGCCCGCCTCCTGCCCACAGCAGCAGTGGCGCCAGAGGAAATAAGCAGGTGGAGCCTTGAGTGACCCTGGCCCAGGATGGGGGTGGGGTGCCAGACTCTGCCCACAGCCATCCGGCTACCCACCTCCTGGGCAGGAACATGATAGTCCTAATCTCTTGATAAGAAGGAAACTCTAGCCCAGCTGCGGGGGCGGCAGGGACACTGAGGTCCACGGACTAGAGGAGGGAGTGTAAGGGCAGGGTTCAATACCTCCTAAGCTCAGAGTAGGGCAAACCCTGCAGCTCCAAACAGGACTTCCTGTTCCCACCAATAGCAGAAACATAGGGCTAGACTTCACAGTGGTGCCTGGAGTGGAAGGTCATGGGACCCAAGTGCAGGAGGTCCTGCAGAGGCCCTAGCACTTGCTTCCCAAGGCACTTGCTGAGCACCTACTGTATGCCAGGCAACTTGCCCAGGGCTTTCCAGGCCTGGTCTCAGTCAAGCATCACAGTTCCAGCTCAACCCAAGCTTCTGTAAGGTTGTGCATATATGTGTCTGATACCGAGTGCAGGGAGGGCATGGAGGAGGTGCCCCAATCATGCAACTCTCCATTTTTTTTTTTTTTTTTTTTTGGTAGAGACAGAGTCTTACTTTATGGCCCTCGGTAGAGTGCCGTGGCCTCACACAGCTCACAGCAACCTCCAACTCCTGGGCGTAAGCGATTCTCTTGCCTCACTCTCCCGAGCAGCCGGGACTACAGGTGCCCGCCACAACGCCCGGCTATTTTTTGGTTGCAGTTTGGCCGGGGTCGGGTTTGAACCTGCCACCCTCGGTATATGGGGCCGGCGCCCCACCGACTGAGCCACAGGTGCCGCCCCCAATCATGCAACTCTCCAGAAGAAGAATCTACTCTTAGCAAATGCATGGTTAGCACATAAAGGAAGGAAAGATTGTGCCAGGAGCCAGGATTCTATCCCAGTCCCAGCTGGCCTGAGTGACCTCACCCAGCACCTGCCCATCTCCTTGGGGCCAAGTATACACTAGATGCTCAACATATGCAACCTTGCCATGGAGCAGGCTGTCCTGCAGATACTAGGGTGGACCCCAGTAGGTTCAGCAACAGGTTGTGGGCACTGGCACTCCCATCTGGATCCTCATATGCAGTCCTGGGGGACTCACCAGCTCATCAAGGTTGCGCAGGTCGCTGGGGGTCATGCGAGGCCCGCGGGCAGGAGCCCCTGGTGCAGCAGTGGTTTCAGTGGCATTTTCCCCAGGAGCAGAGGCATCAGGGACCGAGGGTGTGGCATGTAGCTCCCGTTCAATCTCCTGTTCGAACTGCACAAGGCGGGGGGCAAGCAGACCAAGGCGGGCCCCGCGCCGTGCCACCTCCAGCAGGCACAACACCACACTTTTCTCATTCTTGCGCAGCACCAAGTCTTCAGTCTCAAACATGAGTACCTCAGGCACGCCCAGCTCCGTGCGGCACCAGCCGATGAACGTGGCCACATTGTCTCGGGCCATGAAGGAGCCAGGTAGCACATTGTGCGTCTGGAAGGCCACACCTCGCGCTGGGCGGGCAGCAGCCAAGGTTCGGGCAGCCTCAGTGACGGCATTGGCATGTTGGCACAGGGTTGTGCCTGTGGCCAGTCCCGTCAGGAAGCCATCACCGCCAGGCAGACCCAGGCAGTACAAGGCATTGAGCCACTCAGCCAGGTCCTCCTTCATGGCCTCCACATAGGCCTCACTTGAGCGAAATGGCCGCACACTCTTGGCCGCTGAGCCTGCGATGCCTGCCACTGGGTCCGCCATGCCCCGGGCCAGCCAAGTCACTGTGGTCAGGGACATAGGTCAGGATGTCTGTGAGTGCTCATTACAGACTAAGCCACTGACCACCTGCACCAGCCCTCGTGTAAGTACTGGCTGTGAGAAACCTCTCAATGCTTCAGTTTTCTCATCTGCAAAATGGTTACAGTAACATTAATGCCTTGTAGGAATAAATGAGATAATTTTTTTATTTTTTTGAGGCAAGGTCTCCCTCCCTCACCCTGGCTGGAACACAGTGGTCCAGCTCCTGAGTTCAGGAGATCTTCCTGCCTCAGCCTCCCATGCAGCTGGAACTACAGGAACCCAACTACAGGAGCTCACCACCACGCCCAGCTTCAATAGGATAATTTTTATAAACAATTTAGTGTTTGCTGTTTGGCTTTTTTTGGGGGGGTGGGGATTGAGGGTTGGCTAAGCCCTCCCTCCCATGCAGGATGGTGACAATTGTGAAGGGCTGAGACCTGGAGAGGTAAAACCTAAGGTCTGAAACCCAGGGGATAGAAGAGGACCCCAGGTCCCTACCTCAGGGTGGGTTATCTCCGTTGCTCAGTGCTGGTGCCCATCCCACCTCTTGCGGGAAGGTCCAGACTCCTCCCCTGGCCCTCTCCTTCCCTAAGCAGTATGCCATTATAACAACGACATAGCAACAGTAATATCAGTGACAGCTATGACCGTGGCTAGGGCTGAGCGCGCGATGGTATTATCTCCATTTTACAGATGAGGAAATTGAGGCGCATAAAGGGTAAAAGATGGCTAAAGGTCGCACGCAGAGCCGTGGGTGGAGGAGCCAGGGCACTCAGGCGGCCCAGCTTTGAGGATCTCCGCAATCCGGCAGCCAGGGCCAGGCCCCGTCTCCTCCGAGAAGCCCCCCCACCCCAGTGGCCCAGGCCAATGTGTGCGGGGCCGGTTCTCGGAATGGTTACCACAGGCCGCGCCGGTCCTCGGGCTCGGACCCAGAGAGGGTGCGGGGCCGCCCAAGGTCACACAGCCCTGGGGAAAGAGGCCGCGGGCGCCGCCGCTCGGCCCGCATCAATGCGCCCGGGGCAGGAGACGCTGGGGGTGCCCCGCTCACCTGGCTCATCCTGCGGCCCCGGGGAGCATCGCCCCGGCCGGGGCCGGAGCCGGGCCGGGCCCGCCGCAGGGAGGCGCCGCCCGAGCCTCCGCTCAGATCCGTTCAGCCGCCGCGGCCTCCACCTCGCCGCCGTCTCCGCCCCGCCTCCCTGGAATTCGGCTCCAGCCCGGAGGGGGCGGGCGGAGCTGTGCTCTTAAAGGGGACTCGCCTTTCCCTGGCGCGGTCAGCGGAGAGGGCCCCAGGGCACCAGACGCCTCACCCCCACCCGGGCTAGTCCCCACAGCCCAGTCCACCCTCTGATATCCTGGGGCGGGGCTGAGCCCTTCATATTGCCCCCCACCCTCCCCAGACAGTGGCCTCCACAGGCAGGCGGACAGCACGGCCTGTTCCCGAGAAGAAGGCAGGAAGCGATAGGGGCCGGGGGCTGCAGAGTCACCTCCGCCCCGGTGGCCCTTTCTGGGCCTGATAACCGAGGCTGCCTGCCACGATGGCCAGTTTCCCCACCCTACCCCACCCACCCCCGCAGTGGGCCGTGCGCTAAGGGCCAGGGCCGTGACTGATGCCCACTCGGCGCTGGCTCCTGGTTCTCACTGAATGCTCATTTTTAACCTTGAGGATAGGGGAACGCATCTCACGGATGCAGACACTGAGGCTCAGAGAGTGGGCGGGTGGCCAAGGCCCGCGTGTCCGATGCAGCGGCCCAGCTGACACTGAATAAGGGAGAGGGACTGTCGGGCTGTCCTGGGCAGCCCGGCGCGGGAGGGTTAACCTCGCTGGGTTCTTTTCAAACTGCAGAGGAGGGACCTGCCTGCTCAGCGGGAAATCCTGCCCCCTGCTGCTGCCCGCGGCTGGCTGGTCGCAGACAGGCTGGGCCGGCCGAAGCCAGGCAGCTCAGGCAGAGCCGTCCGGGGAACGTACAGTCAACAGTAGCCAACCCTGGGACTGTAATAAAGCTCCTACTGTGTGCCAGGCCTGCTTTGTGCCCTTGCTTTGAAGGAACTGGAGCCTCTATGCGGGACTGTCTCATCATGCACAAACTGGGGTACAAGTCAGGGAAGCAGCTGTGGAGCCCGGATTTCAACGTGACTCCTCTGGGAACACTCTTATTCAGGAATCAGGGGCATTTCTTTTCTTTTCTTTCTTTCTTTCTTTTTTTTTTGTTTGCAGCTTTTTGGCCAGGGCTGGGTTTGAACCCGCCACCTCCAGCATATGGGGCCAGCGCCCTACCACTTGTTTGAGCCACAGGTGCCTCTTTTTTTGTTTTTTTCTTTGTTTGTTTGTTTTTTTGCGACAGAGCCTTGCTTTGTTGCCCCTTGGTAGAGTGTTGTGGTGTCATAACTCACAGCAACCTCAAACTCTTGGGCTCAAGTGATTCTCTTGTCTCAGCCTCCCAAGTAGCTGGGACTACAGGCCCCTGCCACAAGGACCAGCTATTTTTGGGTTGCAGCTGTCATTGTTGTTTGGCGGGCCAGGCTGGATTCGAACCTGCCAACTCAGGTGTATGTGGGTGGTGCCTTAGCAGCTTGAGCTATAGGTGCCAAGCCTGCCAGGCTAATTTTTAGTAAAGACAGGGTCCTGCTCTTGCTCAGATGGGTCTCAAACTTTTGAACTCAAGCAATCCACCTGCCTTGGCTAGAGTGCTAGATTACAGGCATGAGCCCAGCCCTCATGACCCAGGCCCAGCCCTCATGACCCAGCCCTCATGACCTTAGCCTGCCAGGCTAATTTTTAGTAAAGACAGGGTCCTGCTCTTGCTCAGATGGGTCTCAAACTTTTGAACTCAAGCAATCCACCTGCCTTGGCTAGAGTGCTAGATTATAGGCATGAGCCAGCCCTCATGACCCAGGCCCAGCCCTCATGACCTTTCAAAAGATGGTTTCTTGGATAGCGCCTGTTGCTCAGTGGGTAGGGCACTGCCCCCATATACTAAGGGTGGCAAGTTCAAACCTGAACCCGGACCTGGCCAAACTGCAAAAAAAAAAAAAAAAAAAAAAAGGTTTCTTTATGCCCTGGATACTTGGGTGGTGTGGGCTTCATTATACCCTTCCCTCCCCACCCTCAAGAGTGAGGAAGGCAAGGAACTAGGACTAGTAATGGCTAACACCTACATGGCACCTATGGTTTGCTGAGTCTCTTTTGGCACTAGACTCGAACAGCAAAACAGCAAGGAACCAAGCAGAGCCAGCTTTCTCAGTCTGGCAGGGAGGGCAGCCCCTGTACTGAGATAGGACTGAGGCTCAGGGGAGGAGAGAGGAGTGGGGTCCCATGACGGAAGGCAGGGATGTGTGAGTGTGTGACTGGAGGCCTCAATTTGAAATCCTGGTCAGGGAAGGAGGAGAGGGGATGAAGCCTGGTGGATAACTGGAAGGAGAATGTTGCAGGTGGAAGGAACAGTCAGTGAAAAGGCCCTGAGGTGGTGTGTGCCTGGTGCATTTCAGAAAAATGGGGGGCCCTGAGGCTGGAGTGGAGAGAGATGGGAAGAAGGATGGGGATACAGAGATGAGAGTGATGGGGCAGATCAAGTAGGGCCTTGTGGGCCATACCTCTTTTGAGGGACATGGGAGCCATGGAGGCATTTAGAGCAGGGGAGGTTGACTTAGGTCTTAACAGGTCTCTTGTGGCTGCTGTGTGGAGCAGGGGCTGGATCCAGAGCCCCAGAGAAAACCAGGTGATGAAAGGGCATTGGGGGGCTGCACCTGTGGTTCAGTGAGTGGGGCACTAGCCCCATATACTGAGGGTGGCGGTTCGAACCCAGCCCTGGCCAAATAGCAACAAAAAATAGCTGGGCATTGTGGCGGGTGCCTATAGTTCCAGCTACTTGGGAAGCTGAGGCAAGAGAACCTAAGCCCAAGAGCTAGAGGTTGCTGTGAGCTATGACGCTACAGCACTCTAGTGAGGGCGATAAAGTGAGACTCCAACTCTTAAAAAAAAAAAGAAAGAAAGAAAGAAAGTGTATTGGATTTGGCTGTATTTTGTGGGGAGGCTGATTGGATGGCCTGGCAAATTAGTGCCCAGAGGCTGGAGCTGCTAGTACCTAGGGCAGGGAAGGCTTCTGGAGATGGGGGAGCACTCCAGGTTTTGGGGAGAATCCAAGTGTATATGCTAAATAACTTAATCCTCTAACAAACTGTGATACTTTTATGTGTTCTTGTTTTACAATTTTGGGAAACTGAGGCCCAGAGGAGGCAAGGGATGTATGCAGCCAATGGCTGTAGATAAATGGAATCCTGCTTGTACCTACCTTGCTGCACTTAGGGGCTCTGGACATAGAAGTGAACTAAACCCAGACCCTACTGTCACTCACTGGGTGGGGTGTTAAGCTCCTTGGGCCTCAGCTGCACAGCCTGTAGAAAGGAACAGTAGTGGGCAGCGCCTGTGGCTCAGTGAGTAGGACGCCACCCTCATTTGAACCTGGGTCCCAGCCAAACTGTAACAAAAAAATAGCAGGGTGTTGTGGTGGGCGCCTACAGTCCCAGCTACTTGGGAGGCTGAGATAAGAGAATCACCTACGCCCAAGAGCTGGAGGTTGCTGTGACCTGTGACACCTCAGCCCTCTACTGAGGGTGACAAAGTGACTGTCTCTAAAAAAAAAAAAAAAAAAAAAAGAATGGTTGGGTGGTGCCTGTGGCTCAGTCGGTAAGGCGCCATCCCCATATACCAAGGGTGGCGGGTTCAAACCTGGCCCCGGCTGAACTGCAACCAAAAAAAATAAATAGCTGGGTGTTGTGGCGGGTGCCTGTAGTCCCAGCTACTCGGGAGGCTGAGGCAAGAGAATCGCTTAAGCCCGGGAGTTGGAGGTTGCTGTGAGCTGTGTGATGCCATGGCACTGTACTGAGGGCCATAAAGTGAGACTCTGTCGCTACAAAAAAAAAAAAAAAAAAAAGAATGGAACAGTAGTGTTAATCATGCCATAGGGCTGTGAAAAATAATAGCACTACTCAGCTCAGTGTGGCCTAGGGGCTTATTCTTCCCTCTCTTCAGTCCCATGAGCTGTGGCTTATAATCAGGGGCCTGTTGTAGACCTGTCTCCCATACCTGCTTCCAGAACATGTGGCAGCTGTGTATAGACCTTGTTGGTGTGCTCAGACCTGCTGGCCCAGGGCATGGAAGATCTTAGCTTTGATCTCTCTCTGTTATGCAGTGCCCCAAGACCTATGGGGTAACCACTGGGAAAGCTTCAACAGGGTCAAGGGAAGCCACAGAGATGCTGGACAAGACGGCGTGGGGTACAGAGCTTTGTGTTAAGAATGCAAGGGCAGGGTTGCGCCTGTGGCTCAGTGAGTGGGGCGCCGGCCCCATGTACTGAGGGTGGCAGGTTCAAACCCAGCCCCGGCTGAACTGCAACCAAAAAATGGCTGGGCGTTGTGGCGGGCACCTGTGGTCCCAGCTGCTTGGGAGACTGAGGCAGGAGAATCGCGGAAGCCCAAGAGCTAGAGGTTGCTGTGAGTCCTGTGACATTATGGCACTCTACTGAAGGCAGTAAAGTGAGACTCTGTCTCTACAAGAAAAAAAAAAAGAATGCAAGGGCAGCGCCTGTGGCTCAGTGAGTGGGGCGCCGGCCCCATCTACCGAGGGTGGCGGGTTCAAACCCAGCCCCGGCCAAACTGCAACAAAAAAAATAGCTGGGCGTTGTGGCGGGCACCTGTAGTCCCAGCTACTTGGGAGGCTGAGGCAAGAAAATCGAGTAAGCCCAAGAGTTGGGGGTTGCTGTGAGCCGTGTGACGCCACGGCACTCTACCTGAGGGTGGTACAGTGAGACTCTGTCTCAAAAAAAAAAAAAAAAAAAAGGGCGGCGCCTGTGGCTCAAAGTGGTAGGTCGCCGGTCCCATATGCAGAAGGTGGCAGGTTCATACCCAGCCCAGGCCAAAACCCACAAAAAAAAAAAAAAAAAAAAGAATGCTGTGGCTGGGCTTGGCGCCCATAGCTTGCTGTAGTGCTGGCCACATATACCAAGGCTAGCAGGTTCGAGGCTGGTCCAGGCCTGCTAAACAACAATGACAACTACAAGCAAAAAATAGCCGGGTGTTGTGACAAGCACCTGTAGTCCCAGCTACTTGGGAGGCTGAGACAAGAGAATCGCTTAAGCTCAAGAGTGTGAGGTTGCATGGCACTCTACCCAGGGCGACAGCTTGAGACTGTCTCAAAAAAAAAAAAAAAATTCTGTGGCCGACTCCCAGTGGGCACATGACCAGGTTTCTTACACCCACTGCTGAATGCTGGATGAGCAGGCTGCTTGACCTTGGTTGCAGCTAGAGGTCAGATGATGGCTGTGGCAGGCTGCAGTGTGAAAATCTTTATTCCAAGTATGAAGAATATAAGGCCAGACCCTTTCTCTAACTTCTCTCTCCATCTCTCCTGCCCTGCCCACCCTCTTCCTTCTCAGCCAACTTTGTGCATCCCTTTTGTGACAGGGCTGAGTCCATGCTGCCTGTGGGCAATTTAGCCTGCTGCAGTCCAGATACTTCTTTTTTGTTCATTTATTTTTTTGAGACAGAGTCTCACTCTGTTGCCTTGAGTAGGTGCCATGGCATCGTAGCTCACAGCAACCTCAAACTCTTTGGCTCAAGTTATCCTCTTGCCTCAGCTTTCCCAAGTAGCTGGAACTACAGGTACCCACCACAATGATCACTTAATTTTTGTAGTTTTAGTGGAAACGAGATCTTTTTTTTTTTTTGAGACAGATGTTGCCCTCGGTACAGTGCTGTGGCATCGCAGCTCACAGCAACCTGAAACTCTTGGGCTCAAGGTAGCTGGGACTACAGGCACCCGCCACAACGCTTGGCTATTTTTTTTGTTGCAGTTGTTATTGTTTAGCACGCCCTGACTGGGTTTGAACCCGCCTGCCTTGGTGTTTGTGGCCGGTGCCCCAACCACTGAGCTACAGGTGCCCAGCCTGGAAACAGGATCTTGATCTTGTTCTTGTTCAGGCTGTTCTAACTTCTGAGTTCAAGTGATTCTCCTGCCTTGGCCTTCTGAGTAGCTGGAACTACCATGCCCAGCTAATTTTGTATTATTTTTTTGTAGAAACAGAGCCTCGCTATGTTGCTCAGGCTGGTCTCCAACTCTGAGCCTGGAGTGATCCTCCTGCCTCATCTTCCAGTACTGGGGTTATAGGTGTGAGCTGCAGTGCTTGGCCTCAGGCTAAGAGAAGTAGGCCTGTCTGGCATAAACACCTCCACCTGGGTAATTTAGCACTAATGACAAATCCTTCTCATGGCAGGGATAGGCTACTCCTGGGGCAGGCTTAAGTGATACCTGCTGAGTCTGATGGTTGTCTGTAGTGGCAGCAGCTTCCAGCAAAGACTGCTTGTCTTTCCTTACTGCTGGCCAGGGAGGTGGGCCGATCACGTACCCTTTGGTGCCAGAGCACCCAGCCTTGCAGACGCAGGTGGTTATACCTGTGTATATGAAGGTGGTGGTCCCTGTGGTAGATCAGAAAAAAAAAATTGGAATGGTAGGATGGCATGAATGCAGGCTCTGGAGAGAGACCACCCTTAACTCTCACCCTGGTCCCCTCATGGCAAGCATCCAGGAAGGGGGTATAGCATACCCCCTGCTTCAGCAGGGTCTTAGGAATGAAACCTGGCACCATGCAGGAGCCAGTGGTGTGGTTAAATTCAGGCCTCATAGGTGCTTTGGCACTTCTAAACTGAGGTAGCGTTCTTAGCCCTTTGGAGGAACAGCACTGGCCCGTGTAGATGGACTGCACCAAGCAGGTTTGTGGAGATTACAGGGGTCTTCTGGGTCACAGTAAGCACTACGGGAGCCAGCAAAGTTTTGAAATGACTTATGGTGTCAAAAAGTTGCTCTGGCTGGGGCACCCGTAGTTCAGTGCTTAGGGCACTGACCACATGATCCAGGGCTGGTGGGTTCAAACCCGGCCTGGGCCTGCTAAAAAAAATAGCCACTGTGGAGGCACCTGTAGTTCCAGCTACTAGGGAGGCTGAGGCAAGAGAACCACTTGAGCCCAAGAGTTTAGAGGTGGCTGTGAGCTGTGATGCCACAGCATTCTACCGAGGGTGACAAAGTGACACTGTCTCAAAAAAAAAAAAGTCACTCTGGCCTCAGAGGAAGGATTAGAGGGGCCCAGGGGCTGGCATAGTAGAGGCAGGGTCATGGATGGACTTAGTTATCCTGGATGTGGAAGAGCCTGATGCTGGGTGGCAGCTGGAGTCTAAGGGAGAGTGAGCCCCCTCAGATGACACCAAGGTTGGGGCAATGCTTCAGTTTGCTGACTTGGTATAGGGGACTAGTTAAGAGCAAGCCATGCAGGGGAGGTGCCATGTCAGCTCCAGGCAGAAGGCAAATGCCTCAGTGTGGGAGGACTGGGCAGAGTAGCTAGAAGAGCCCAGCACAAGCCTTGGAGTCCTCCTGCATTTAGGGGATGGGAGGGCAGCAAAGGAAATGGGGAACCACGACGGGACAGCCACTGACATACGAGGTGGAAAAGCTGGTGTGTTTGAGGGCTGCCATTTCAGTGAAGCCAAGACAGAGAAGAAATGGTTTTTTTTTTTTTTTTGAGATGGAGCCTCAAACTATCACCTTGGGTAGAGTGCCATGGCATCACAGCTCACAGTAATCTCCAACTCCTGGGCTCAAGTGATTCTCCTGCCTCTGCCTCCCAAGTAGCTGGGACTACTGGCTTCTGCCATAATGCCTGGCTATTTTTTGGTTGTAGCCATCATTGTTGTTTGGTGGGCCTGGGCTGGATTCGAACCCAGCAGCTCAGGTGTTATGTGGCTGGCATCTTAGCCACTTGAGCCACAGGCACTGAGCCCAGAAGTGGGTTTTAGTAAAGGAGGTGGACATAGTACTTTTCCTTGAATTTCCCTGTCAGAGCAGGAAGATGGTTTGCTGGCTGGAGGTGGATAACAGGTAGGGTTTTCCAGAGGCAGGATAGCAAACACATATAGAACATGAAAGAAAAAAGAACCAGCAGAGGTGAAGCATGTATCCAGCAAGGCTGGGGAACAAATGCAGAGAACCTGCCCCAAAACTTCAGGACTCTGAGGCATTTCAGGGGAACTTGTGTGTCCCAGAAGCAAACCCCACAGATGGCCCCTGAAAGGCTTCCTAAGTCCTCCCCTACTGCCATCAAGCAAGGGAAAGAAATCAAAGAACTCAGTCCACATTGTTCTTGTGCCCTCCCCCTTAACCCACTCTCTCCTTTAACTCTTGGACACTACTGAGACTGTCAGGACAGTGCTTTTGTTTCCATGACCAACAATGCCCTGCTCTGCTTTGATTTCCCATCCCAATCTTTCAGATTTTCCCTTACATGGCACTTGATCAAACTTATCTAGATGGCACCCATTCCCTGGTGGGTTCAGGGCATTGTCCAAGTAGACGTGCAGTGACTGTGGAACAGAGGCCGAGAAGAATGACCGTTTATAAACATTTGTAATTTTATTTAAAAAAAAAAAAAAAAAAAACATCACAACCATGAACATTGTTACAGTTAGAGGCCCTCCTGGTTCTCCACAATGATACTGAGCATGCTCACAAGGGGTTCCCACTGTTAAGTTTTAGTTAAACAACCATCTTTAAAAGAAAAAAAAAACTCCGCACACTACCATTTAACTTGTTTTAATGTTTCTTCACAAATGGTGAAAAATACTAAAGTACAGACAAGGAATAGTCATAATGTTGTGGCCAACATTATAAATATGGAATTATAAATTTAAAACATTTTCTGGTTTAAAAAATAAATCTGGTAGTCAATGCAGCTCTGTGGGATCTCTGCATCTAGTAGGGCCGGTCTCTGCGCTCCTGACGGTGCTCACCTCTGCAAGGCAAAGAGAGCCCTGTGGTTACAGCAGGGAGGGGGCCAGTAAAGAGCCCCACAGGACCCACCCTCTTTCTATCTGTCCTAGCACTGGCACAAGCTCCCTGACAGGTGGGAAGGACTAAATGCCCTCTCACACTGTGCCCAGCAGCAGTCTGTGCCTGCTTTGAATCATCACATACTTATCCATTTTTCCAGGTCCTCCACGTCCGCCTCTTCTTCCTCCCATCTGTTCCATCAAAGGTCCAGGAGGGCCTCCAGGGCCACCTCGTCTTCCTCCACCAAAACCACCTCGGTCCATACCCCGGCCACCACGGAAGCCACCTCTGTCTCCACCACGACCACCTCTGAACATTCCACCAGGGCCACCACGGTCCATGAGACCACCTCTTCCTCCCCGCATGCCACCAGGGCCACCTCTGCCACGATCACCACCTAAGGTGAGGAAAGGATGAGAGACAACAGTTAGTGGGTAGATGTAGAGGTTCTGTGGACATGCCATGGAGGCTGTTCAGGATATGCGTCCTTCTCCCAGAGCAGAAATAAAGCAGATACTTTTCTTAAGCAGTGGGAAGCTGTTTTTAACCAAAGCCCATAAATAAGAACAGAAGTGTAGCACCAGGAAGCTGAGCTCACAAAACTTGTACCTACCCGGGGGTGGGAAGGGTGGTGGGAGGAAGCCTTCAGGCTTTGGGGCCTTACACTGGTTGCATTCTGTTCTCCAGGCGAAGTTCTGGTTTCCACAACCCCTGTGTGAAATCACCATCACAGTAGAAATCATCATTTGAACTAAGAAAATTGAACAAATATCATGCTCGAGCAGTTACACACTCCACTATCGCTATAATCACTGGGTCCCAGATCACAAACCATTAAGTTCTGTGTACAGAAAATGGCTTTAGAGCAGTCTCAGAAGGCTGCACACCCACAAGACCAGTGGAATAAACGGTGATGAGAAGGTGCTGAAGCAGCCAGGGAATGCCTGATTTAATGGCCCCCTCCCCACCAGTCAGGTCATGGTCACGGTCATAGTCATACTCTTTTAAACAAAGAGAATTCAGCAATCCTCCTTCCCAGGGTGGGAAGGAGGTGAGGAGGAGGGTGACTTCAACTAGCAGGGTATCGATTTGCCAAAAAAGGTACATACGGATTGGGACACTGCCAGTCTCCAGCTCGGTGCTGGACGTTTCCTCCTCCTGAGGGGTTCCCTCTGGAGCCCCGCGGGCCCCTCGGAGGGAAACCTCCTCTATCTCCTCCACGGCCTCCCATACGACCCATGGGTCCCCCAGGACCTCCTGGGCCTCCAGGACCTACCAAACAACAACAACAACAACGAATCATTTCTTTGCAGGACCAGATTTGCTATAGGTAAATAAAAATCACTTAGCAGGGCGGCACCTATGGCTCAAAGGAATAAGGCGCCCGCCCCATATGCTGGAGGTGGCGGGTTCAAACCCAGCCCCAGCCAAAAACTGCAAGAAAAAAAAAAAATCACTTAGCAAATTGCAGACTCTACTGCTGTCATTTCCCCACCACTGGCCCCGTAGGCTCCATGGCCTAGCTCAGGGATCAGCTCATTCCTATAATCACCAGGGTCTGTGTGGAGCACTTTCCACATATTATTTCATTTAGACATTTTCATGATGAAACTAAAGCAGAATAAATAAAAGACAGCCTCCACAGTTGATACCCAAGCCTCCCTGAACAATTAAAGCCACACTTCTCTTCTATTCCTTTTATTCCCACAAACACTTACCATCAGCTTCCAGCAGTCTACTATTAACTCTACACACCTTTTTTGTATTTCTAATGGGGTCATCTTCACTACCAAGTTTCTCAAAGGCAAGAAGTGTACTGAAAAACTTTTAAAGCAACACAGAAGTAGCTCAGAGAAAGTGCTGAGTAAATACCTCCACGGAGTGGTGGTGGCACCCCTCTGCCCTCACGGGGTGGCATACCACCGCGCATGCTGTTCATTGGAGGCTTCTTCCGAGCAAGAGAGACTTTAAGTTTGCTCCCCTGAAAATCTTTACCTGAAACAAGATAACAGAATGCTAATTACTCCCCCACATTTTTTCACCAACCCCCACTGTATCACCAAACTTGAATGTCCTTAAATGCATCAAGTCTGCATAGTCTTATTTCTTTTTTTTTTTATGACAGAGTTTCACATCATCACCCTCAGTAGACTGCCGTGTTGTTATAGCTCACGGCAACCTCAAACTCTTGGGCTCAAGTGATTCTCTTGCCTTGTCCTCCCTAGCAGCTAGGACTACAAGTGCCTGCCACAACCCCAGCTATTTTTTTGTTTGTTCAGCAGGCCCAGTCTGGATTCGAACACACTAGTCATGGATCATGTGGCTGGTGCCCTACCACTGAGCTACGGGCGCCCTCCCCACAATCTTAGTTCCAAAAATCTTTATTGACAAATCCAGAAAAAGACTTTTTAAACATATTTAAAAAGCTCTTGGCCAGGTGTGGTGGCTCACACCTATAACCTAGTACTCTGCAAAATCTCTGAAAAAAACAAACAAATAAAAAAAAGCAAACCCCCCCCCCAAAACAAAACAAACAAAAAAACCCATAAAACCTCTCTATCCCCTGTAATCCCAGCACTGTGTGAGGCCGAGGCGGGACTGCCTGAGCGCAGAGGTTCGAGACCAGCCTGAGCCAGAGTGAGACCTTCTCTCTAAAAGTAGCTGGGCGTTGTGGTGGGAGCCAGATTCCAAAGTAGTGGCAGCTACTTGGGAGGCTGAGGCAAGGGAATCTACTTGAGGCCAAGAGTTTGAGGTTGCTGTGAGCTATAATGGCACACTACTCAGGGAGACAGTAAAAATCTGTTTCAAAACAACAACAAAAAAATCCAGGATTAATTTTAAGACCTTCTTTGAAGGGATCTCCCTAGTCAGGGTAAGTGACTGGAGCCCTCACACAGCTTAATGGAGACAGACAATCTTCTGGCTCCTATGGCTCAAGCTCCCTCTACCTGCCACACCCTACAAGACTGCAAAGAGAGAGTACATTTGTTTTTTGTCCCTAGAACCACGTAAGAGAATGGTGTTTAGGGCAAGCACAGTAGGGTGGCACTTGTGGCTCAGTGAGTAGGGCGCCGGTCCCATATGCCAGAGGTGGCAGGTTCAAACCCAGCCCCGGCCGAAAACCACACACACACACACACACACACACACACACACAAAAAAAAAAAAAAACAAGAACAAGCACAGTAGCTCATGCCTGTAATCCCAGCACTCTGGAAAGCTGGGGAGAGTAGAGTGCTTGAGCTCAGGAGTTTAAGATCAGCCTGAGCAAAAGCAAGACCCTGTCTCTGCTAAAAATAGAAAAACAAGTCCGATATTGTAGCTGGCGCCTATAGTCCCAGCAACTCAGGAGGCTGAGGGAAGAGGATTGCTTGAACCCAGCAGTTTGAGGTTGCGGTGAGCTATGATGCACTATTACCTAGGGTGACACAGTGAGGCTCTGTCTTAAAACAAACAAACAAAAAAAAAAAAACCCTCGGCGCCTATGGCACAGTGGTCATGGTGCTAGCCACAGGCACCAAGGCTGGCAGGTTTGAGCCTGGCCCAGGCCAGCTAAACAATGACAAGTGCAATAAGAAAACAGCCAGGTGTTGTGGCGGGCGCCTGTAGTCCCAGCCACTTGGTCGGTTGAGGCAAGAGAATTGCATAAGCCCAAGAGCTTCAGGTTGCTGTGAGCTGTGATGCCACAGCATTCTAGCGAGGGCGACACAGTAGACACTATGTCCACTGTCTCCAAAAACAAACAAAAAAAGAGAGAAAGAAAGAGAATGGTATTCTAGTAGCATCTAACAAGACCCTTTTTTTACCTGTAAATTGACACATGCAAAATTTGTTTCAAGACCCTGTGCGTGCCCAGAATGAGTTAAGAATGCCAGCACATCCTACCATCAAACCACTCCACGGCAGCCTTTGCAGTTGGTGGGTCTTCATAGGACACCGTGGCATCACCTTTGGGCTTTCCTGTTTCCTTGTCCAGGTAGATGTGGATCATGGGTTGTCCAGTTCTCTTGTTCATCTACACATAAAACAGTAGTTAGGCTGTGACTAGAATATACTACTAGTTTGGGAGAAAACAGTCCATGTGAAATTCTCAAGAGTCTCTCAGACTATCAAAATGTAGTCATTTTTTTTTTTTTTTTTGGTGCATTTTGGCCGGGGCTGGGTTTGAACCCGCCACCTCTGGGATATGGGGCCGCCCCCAAAATGCAGTAATTTTTTACATGCAGTCACTAGGATGTCCATTTATCTTTTGAGCAGTAAAATCATGGGTGACTTATTCCCCAAATTTTTACAACAATGTGTATTTAGATGATCTCCCCTTAGATGTGTTCTTTTTTTTTTTTTTTTGTAGAGACAGAGTCTCACTTTATGGCCCTCAGTAGAGTGCCGTGGCCTCACACAGCTCACAGCAACCTCCAACTCCTGGGCTTAAGCGATTCTCTTGCCTCAGCCTCCCGAGTAGCTGGGACTACAGGCGCCCGCCACAACGCCCGGCTATTTTTTGGTTGCAGTTTGGCCAGGGCCGGGTTTGAACCCGCCACCCTCAGGTATATGGGGCCGGCGCCTTACCGACTGAGCCACAGGTGCCGCCCTAGATGTGTTCTTATTATAAAAATAAAAACAGAACTGAAGTTAATGTGTGAGTAAACAGGATGGGCTCTTTTCCTTCCCTAGCCATCTTCTGTGCCCAAACAGGCAGCCACCTTGTAGATGCAGTCATATTTTGATGCCATCACATAAGACAGGACTACATAAAGAAAATACCCATAGACCATTAAGTACCCAGTATTAAGGGCTGGGTGTGCCATAAAACTTCTTGGTTAAGTCCAAGACAGCCAGCCTTTCTTTCAGAGTTAGAACAGAGAACTAGTTGTTCAGCTGAATATGAGATGTAGCTGGTTTGAATTCAGTAGCCACACTCTACAAGGATATTCATGTGTATTTTTTGTACTAAATATGCACATGGTCAAAGTCTTATCTATACCTGTTTGTTCACATATCCAGTAATACTTAAGAGCAATCAATTTACACTGCTGTAAAAACAGAGGAACAGTTGTAATAGTATGTATGTACTAATACCCATGCTTTAAAAAAAGGACGTGATACATAAAAACTGAACTATAGCAAAATGATAGTATGAAAAACGGGAAATGTATTTACTTCCCTTTATTTCTAAAATTTTGATGGTAAATACTACTTTCTCAACCAGTGTAAATCCTATACACCTTAATAAGTAAAATATTATATAAATATTAAAAAACAATCTTCTGAAAAGAATTTGTTCCTTAAACATAAAGTGCAAGCATAAGTATTTTTGGGTTCATCTTTGCCAGGAGCACGCAGATCATGACAGCAAAAACTAAAACTAAAACCATTTAGCTTTTGGGGCCAGGCATAGTGGCTCATGCCTGTAATCCTGGGAGGCTAAGGCAGGTGGATTGCTTCAGCTCAGGAGTTAAGAGATAAGCCTGAGTAAGAAAGACCCCATCTCTACCAAAAATATAGACAAAACTCCTTATGTAATTTACCAAATCCAGCTTGGCACCCGTAGCACAGTGGTTACAGCAACAGTCACATACACAAAGGGTGGCATGTTTGAAGTTAGTCCAGACCAGCTAAACAATGACAACTGCAACAAAAAATAGCTGGGCGTTGTGGCGGGTGCCTGTAGTCCCGGCTACTTGGGAGGCTGAGGCAAGATAATCACTTAAGCCCAAGAATTTGAGGTTGCTGTGTGCTGTGACACCACAGCACTCTACTGAGGGCGACATAGTGTGACTCTGTCTTAAAAAAAAAAAAAAAAAGATTTACCAAAACCAATTGTACTTCTACGTAACTGCAATAAATCAGAAAATGTCATTTAAGGACTATTAACCACAGCAACTCAAACAAAACAAACCAACACCCCCAACCTAAAAATAAATCTAATAAATATCTGTAAGACCTTTAAGGAAATATTAACTGAAGACCTCCATAAAAGGGGGGACGGGAGGGATGGACCTCTTACTCAGTATTACAAAAATGTCAATTCTCCTCAAACTATTTTATAGAATTAAACATCCAACTGGGTAAGGTTTTAAGTTTGTGGAGTTCACAAGCTGATTCAAAAATTTATATGAAGGGCTATATCTGTGGCTCAAAGGAGTAGGGCGCCGGCCCCATATGCCGGAAATGGTGGGTTCAAACCCAGCCCCGGCCAAAAACTGAACACACACACACACACGAAAAAAAAAAAATAATATATATATGAAAAGAGAAAAGAGCAAGGGATTGTAAAATATTCCTGAAGAAAAAAACAACAAAACAGGTTTGGTGCCTGTAGCTCAGTGGCTAGGGCACTGGCCACATGTAGCAGGGCTGGTGGGTTCAAACCCGGCCTGGACCTGCCAAACAACAACCAGAGCAACAACAAAAAAAATAACCAGGTGCCTGTAGTCCCAGGTACTTGGAAGGCTGAGGCAAGAGTCTGAGATTGCTGTGAACTGTGATATCACCGCACTCTACCGAGGGCAACATAATGAGATTGTCACAGAAAAAAAAAAAAAGAAAAATGACAAAACAAGAATTTGTTCTAGCTATCACGACTCAACTCAGCATAAAGACATAGTAATTCATTGTGGTATTAGCAGAAGATCATACAAACTGACCAACATAAGAGAGCCATTGCCCGGCAGTGCCTGTGGCTCAAGTAGGGCGCCGATCCCATATGCCGGAGGTGGCAGGTTCAAACCCAGCCCCGGCCAAAAAAAAAAAAAAAAAAAAGGAGAGCCATTGCCGGGCATTGTGGTGGGTGTCTGTAGTCCCAGTTATTTCGGAGACTGAGGCAAGGGAATAGCTTAATCCTGGGGTTTAAGGTTGCTGTGAGCTGTGACAACACAGCACTCTACTGAGGGTGACATAGTAACACTCTGTCAGCAAGTTTGCATGCGTAAATTTCTATGTGACAGATAAAGCACTATACACCACGGGGGAAGGCGAAGACTTGTTAATAAATGTTGCTGAAACAAAAAGATTTTGTATATAGAAAAAAATAGACATAAATCAGTAAGGAAAAGAATAATTAGTTCAACCATACTAAAATCATTATCTTTTGGGCACGCCTGCGGCTCAAGGGGTAGGGCGCCGGTCCCATATGCTGGAGGTGGTGGGTTCAAACTCAGCCCCGGCCAAAAACAAATAAAACCAGTTTTAAAATCATTATCTTTTATTCATCAAAAGAAAACTAAAACAAGGAAAAGATATTTGCAACTCAGACACAGCTCATATAGATATGTTTTTTTTTTTTTTTTAGACAGAGCCTTAAACCGTTGCCCTGGGTAGAGTGCTGTGGTGTCACTGCTCACAGCAACCTCAAACTCTTGGGCTTAAGTGATCCTCTTGCCTCAGCCTCCCAAGCAGCTGGGACTATAGGTGCCCGCCACAGCATCAGCTATTTTTTTTTTTTTGCAGTTTTTGGCCAGGGCCGGGCTTGAACCTGCCACCTCTGCCATATGGGGCCAGCGCCCTACCCCTTTGAGCCACAGGCGCCGCCCCGCATCAGCTATTTTTAATTATAGCTGTCGTTGTTGTTTGTCAGGCCTGGGCTAGATTTGAATCCGCCAGCTCCAGTGTATGTGGCTGGCGCCTTAGCCTCCTGAGCTATAGGAACCGAGCCACGGCTCATATAATATAAAGAACTATTACCTATAAATCAACAAAAGACAATAAAAAATGAGTATAAAACATAAACAGGAATTTCATTCAGGTAAGAGGGTAGGCAATAAAAACAACCTTTTAACAATCAAGGAAAAGCGATTTAAAACCATGCTATTTTTCTTTCACCAGAAGAGCAGACAGACGATTCTAGCGTAGAGAGAAAGACGTAAACCTCGTTATCAGAAATGCTGGCTGGAGTCTAAGTTGTTCTGCCATACTGTTATCTTGTGAAGCTACATATGTGCACACTTCAAGAACCAGCAAATTCCACTCCTAGATACAGGTGATCCACATTATTTGTGGATTCATTCTCTGTGAATTTGCCCATTCCCTAAAGGTTATTTGTAACTCCCAAATGGTACTTTCATGATAATTTATCAACATAAACAGGGTAGCAAAACATTCAAAATGCCCAAGGCACATGTTCCTAACTGAGGTGGAAGACAGGGCAGAAGCTCTGTTGTTTTGTTTGAGTTTGGGCAAGCTGAGAAGTTTGGAAACCAACTCTGGCATCAGTCAGCAGGGCAGGCTCAGACAAGTCACTTAACATCTTTTTTCTCTTAGAAACTCAGCTACTTATCTGCTTCTCCCTTTGAAAAAAACTCCATCTTTCTTAATTTTCCAAACTTCACTAACACCATGCCAATAATTCAGACCAAAACATTCTAGTCACACCAGCCCTGTGAACTTGCCAGATTCCTGCCTCAGGAACTCTGCCCTTACTGTTCCCTGCACCTTCTCCCTCTTCTTGCTTTATTTTTTTGCATACTTAATCTCTAACCTGACATTCAATTTTACCATCCATTACCTATGATATGCAAACTCTGTTCACTGGTATATCCCCAGTCCTGAGAATAGTGCTGCCTTATAGTTATGTGTAGTAAAAATTCAAGTTAAAAAATATATGAGGCTGGATGCCGTGGCTCACACCTGTAATCCCAGAAGTCTGGGAAGCTGAGGGAGGATCCCCCTTGAGCTTAGGAATTTGAGACCACCATGAGCAAGATAGATACCCCCTCCCTGTCTCTACTAAAAATAGAAAAAAATAGCCAGGCGTTGTTGCAGATGCCTCTAGTCTCAGCTACTTGTTAGGCTGAGGCAGAATGATTGCTTAAATCCAGGAATTTGAGGTTGCTATGAGCGAGGCTAATGCCATGGCACTCTAGCCTGGGCAACAGTTAGAAGATGTATCTCCAATGAGGTAAGAATAATAAAATTCAGACTGTGGGAGAGAGGGATTTAATTCGGAATATGCCAAGTGTCTCAAAGGCAATCTTTTTTTTTTTTGAGACAGAGCTTTAAGCTGTCACCTTGGGAAGAGCGCTGTGGCATCATAGCTTACAGCAACCTCCTTCGAACTACTGGACTCAAGCGATTCTCCTGCCTCCACCTCCCAAGTAGCTGGGACTACAGGCACCAGCCACAATGCCTGGCTATTTTTTGGTTGCAGCCGTAATTGTTGTTTTGGCGGGCCCGGGATGGATTCGAACTGGCCAGCTCAGGTGTATGTGGCTGGCGCCCTAGCCACTTGAGCCACAGGCTCTGAGCCTTCTAAGGCAATCTTATTAAAGCTCTCCTTCTTTTTTTTTTTTGGAGACAAGAGTCTCAAGCTGTCATCCTGAGTAGAGTGCCATGGTGTCATACATCACAGCAACCTTGACCTCTTGGGTTTAAGCGATTCTCTTGCCTCAGCCTCGCAAGTAGCTGGGACTACAGGTGCCTGCCACAATGCCTGGCAATTTTTGTTGCAGTCGTCATTGTTGTTTTTAGCTGGCCTGGGCAGGGTTTGAACACACCAGCCTCGGTGGATGTGATCGGCACCCTACCTACTATAAAGCTCTACTACTTTTTTTTTTTTTTTGAGACAGAGCCTCAAGCTGTCGCCCTGGGTAGCATGCTATGGTGTCACAGCTCACAGCAACCTCCAACTCCTGGGCTCAAGTGATTCTCCTGCCTCCGCCTCCCAAGTAGCTGGGATTACAGGTGTCTGCCACATTGCCCGGCTATTTTTTTTGGTTGCAGCCATTCATTGTTGTTTAGCAGGTCCAGGCTGGATTCGAACCCGCCAGGTCAGGTGTATATGGCTGGCGCCTTAGCCGCTTGAGCCACAGGTGCCGAGCCAGTGTTCCTTATTTTTTAAACTCTATTCAACCTCAAAACTCATGGGTTTAAGTGATTCTCCTGCCTCAGCCTCCCGAGCAGCTAGGACTATAGGTGCCCACCACAACGCCTGGTTATTTTTTGGTTGCAGTTGTCATTGTTGGTTAGCAGGCCTGGGCCAGGCTCGAACCCGCCAGCCTTGGTGTATGTGGCCTGCTAGACAACTTATCTGTTTATGTGTTTACTGACCTTAACAACCCCACACTGCTTAAAGAAGTCTGCCAGATCATCTAGGGTCACATTGTCATTTAATCCTTGCACATAAATTGCACTGTTGTCAGAGTCTTCATCCGGATCTACAGGTGGGCCTTGCAGAGAAAATAAGAGTGAAGTTATTATCTTTATCTATAGGAGCTTCTTATCTTGCTAGTGCCTGATGGTATTCATCACAAATCTAAGAGAACTACCAACTATAATAACAAAGAATGCTGTTTTTTATTTATTTTATTTAAGGTGATCATGGGTGCTCGTAAGGGCAGCCCAAAGTACCCCTGACAGTAAGAGTGTAATACATTGGTCTATCGGGCTGCTGTATTCTACCATTCATTTACTTCTGTGCCATTAATTCATAAAGCACAGTACAAAGTTCAAGAGTTCAAAATTACCTAGATCAAGATCTGGTCCTTCATCCATGGGTCCTGCCAACCAGGAAAGATCATATAAAATATTATTAGTGCACGCCTTGCAAGCTACAAACCTTACAAACACACACAGCTATCTACTATACCACCATTTGATGGGGATTCATTAAATTCAAAATGACCTGCACTGCTAAAATGGAGCAGTGCCTCTTTAACATTTGTGAAAGGTTTGCTAGGGTTTGCTGTTTCCTTTGCTGGTTTGCTTCTAAACCATTAACCAAATACACTCTCAATGCTTATTGTGCCAAATTAGTGTTAAATTTAAGTCAAAATTTTTCCTCCAAATAAACCAAATTTAAAAAATGTATTCTCCCCCATATTACAGAAGCAGTTGGCTCAATACTTCAAGTTACCCTTTGTTTTGTAACCATAGGTTAACCTTATTACCCCTAAGACAATGCCGGCAGTACCCATTAGTCTCTTTTGTATAGATCATTTTTAAACCACTTATGAAACTAATAAAAAATTATAGTTTTCTAAAAACTGATCGTATTTTTTTTTAAACACTATCCATGGTAATACTCAAAAACTTACCACCAGGCTTATTGAAGCCACCTCGCTCTCCAGCGCTGCTGGGGGGATAAACGAAGAAATGAAGGCCTTTCCCTTTAAAAGCCAGTACCGCTCTGAGCCTTGTGGGGGGCTCGTGGGGAAGAAGGGCACTGGCTAAACACATCTCCAAACAATGCATCTCTCTCATCTTGTCACTATGCCTTTCTTCAGGGCAGCTTGCTCAAATTTCCTCAATATACAACCTTGCTTCTCTGATTGTACACACCAGTGTGGTTGGTTCCTTTCATTTCGGGGGCTGGTATTAATAGTGCAATACTTGGCAAATTAGGAAGAAAAAAAAGTAGATCCCAAACACCCACCCCATAAGCTGAAAAACCGGGACACATAGAGAGGAGGAGCAAGCAAGAGTAACAGCTGTGATGAATCTTTCCATGTTCATAAAGGTGCACCCTCAACCTCTCCCAGGGGAGAGCCAAATGAGGCCCTGGGCTTCCTAACAAGTCACAATATAATAAAGCAGAAGACAACCACATCAAATGCCTACAACACACATCAGAGGACGCATCCAGCCAATCTTCAGCATAAAGCCATACATTTCAGGGCACTAATGGATTTAACAATTGCTGTGAAAGGAGAATTTACAACAAATACCAAGGCTCAACGGACTGGGGGTGCAACTTTATAGACATTATCAGTTAAAAATAATGATTATGGCAGTATAAAATTACATATCTCTTTAGAGTGGAGACAAGAGTATGAATTGGGCTTTTTTTGGTTAGAGTTTGTTTACTTTAAATAAAGGCAGCTCCTCAGTGGGAGGCCTTGAGATTTTTTCTAACCAGTATTGCACCTTTAATACCTGAATATACAATTTCAAGCTGTTGCATGCAGCTTTGTTTCCTTTTTAAAAGAACACACCATAAAATGCTCGCTCTCTTTAAACACAAAAAGTTTACACTTTAATTTTACACAATTCTAGAGTATTATACCTCCTCTGGTTCATTACCAAACAACAAGTATGCAGTTACCAAAGTTACAGAAGGATTCCATTTATACAATGAATACATTTTGTTAAAAATATTCTATGTATATTTTTCCTCTCCATATGGACACCGTGTCTAGTCCCACTTTTCATTATGCTGCCGGCTGAGTACTGAGTACAGGTACTTTTTAAGTATTGAAGTGTATACAAGGCTCTCACTTTGTAACCTGTAGCATATAAATGCGACAAAGCATGTTAAAAAGTTTCCACGTTTAACAGCCAATGAAAATATCAAAATACTGAGGCAATGAAAAAGGGCATGTTAACAACATTGAGTGCCTTACCTGCAGAAGACACTGAAAACCATCACCACACCACAATAAAAAAGGGGAAATGGGGGAAACACCCCTGTCATGTTCCCAAAGGATCCAACAGACTGCTTCACAGTCTGTTGAAAAACCTATTGGGAAAGCCATGGTCTCTTCTATGGCTCCAGGCATCCAGAAAGAGAAGCCCCTCTATTAGCAAAATTAGTAAAATAATTACTTCTGGAGTATTAAAATAAATAAACTTGAAATTGCTCTGACAATCGAAAAACACTAAGAAGTCTAGGTGATTTGAGACGTGATGATAGTAATTTCAAGTGTCTATGTCTATTTTAAAACAGCCATAAAGAAGTGAAACCTTTATAATGGAATGATATTTTCCGAATCAGAAGATTGATTGTACTATATACCAAATTATTCACAAACTTTTGCAATTGTAAAATGATTTTTTTCCAATAAAGATTTCACTGAAGACTTTATTTTTTAAAGTTATGCAGAATATGCAAAACACTATTAAGTAGAAAGAGATTTGCAAATATGAAAATTAAAGCTCAACTTTTTACCTATTTAATTCTGAAGTTCATTTCTGTTAAAAAAATGCTTTTAATTTTTCCTTGAACTAGTAGTGGCATGCCAAATCCAATTTATACTTCTTTAACATTCTGCATAACTTTTTAAAAACTAGTTTATATAGGGACAGAACACACACAGAACTAAGCCTTCTGGATTATGTTAACCATCAACATTATAGCTCACCTTTATCAAAGTACAGACACCAGAAAGGAAAGAGGGGACGGGAGAAGGGAGGGGAAGGGCAGGCAGAGGTATCAGGGTTATGTCATTGATCTAAACAAAGTTTTCTAAACCAGATTGTGCCATCAATCAAAATGGTCAAACCGATTTAGACTTTCAGAATCTCCAATGGGGAGTGAACCTATATAATTATATATATCACTCTGCAAAAAGCTATTGGATTTTTCTGAACTTCATCCAAACTCTGTATCAGGTGCACCTCAGGCCATAGTTTAAGGGTTATGGGACCCTGATCATTATGTTCAACCATTCTGAGTATAAACAGAAGTTGGGGACAAACATTGTGGAAAACAGCTGCATTCCTTTTCTGCAGTTTATACCAGGTATTTCAAGACAACCATTCAGAGGCAATTAGTTAAAAACCTAGGGTCGTTAGAAGGGTTGTGTGTGTTCCATCCCAAATCTATTACCCACAGAGGCTTTTCACCTCTGGAAATCCTGAAGGGAACTGAAAGCTCTAGTTTCAAAACCATTCTTTTCTTTCCCCAACCCAACAGAGTATATTTGGCAGGGAAAAAAGCAAACTGCCATATATATGTCATAAAGATGACATTTCCATGTTTTAGAATGGTTTGATCTCAAAAGATTGTCCATGGAAATGCAGAAATAAATTTCTTATGTCTTTCAGTCCCTTCTTTCCATTGAAAATCCTATGGATGAAACAAAATTAGGTAAAAGGAGAAAAGGTTTGCTCTTACCCCATTCCACCGCGTCCTCCTCCCCGCCCACCTCTGCTCATGCCTCCACGATCAAATCCCCCTCTTCCCCTGCCCCGGTTATCAGGGCCACTCATGCTCCGGTTCTCTCCTGGTCCGGAAAATCCTCCAGACTCCTGCCCATAAACACCCATGCTACTGGGGTGGTCCTGTCGGAATGAACCTGAGGAAAGAGTCACATCTGTAAGCCAGGGACCAGCATTTATACTATTGCCTGATGTACTTTCTCCTGGAATCACAGAATTCTCAACTGCAAGGCACTAATACCAAGGTACAACCTTCTTTACACCATGATATGGCAGCCCAAATCAGTAAGCTCTTCTAAGTTCAACTGCTGATTTTATGAAGGCTGAAACCATCTTATAGAGTTAGCCTAGAATAAACCATTTGTAGACCAAAAAAGCCCCTGGCCGACATACATTTATAGGGTTCTATAGCCTAAGATGCCTCTAAAAGCAGCCGCTTTAAACTGTACTCAAGAAAAATATAACCAGTAGGGCTTTAGAATTTTGCTAGGGACTGAGCTCCATCAAGTAGCACTACTTGTTTCAGTCATGAGACATGCTTGCTGATGGAAGAAATTAATTAAAAAAGGGCAACAATCCAGGTAGAAATTATGAAGATAGTAGTTTCGTGCTTTTGGTTACTTCCCTACACACAAAAGTACAAGTATTCTGTAGTTTTTTTTTTTTTTTTGAGACAGTCTCATTATGTAGCCTTTGGTAAGAGTGCTGTGGCATCACAAAGGCGTCTCTTGCCTCAGCCTCCCAAATAGCTGGGACTACAGGCGCCCGCCATAATGCTCAGTTATTTGTTTGTTGCAGTTGTCACTGTTGTTTTAGCTGGCCCAGGCTAGGTTCGAACCTGCCAGCCTCAGTGTATGTGGCCGGTGCCCTACTCACTGAGCTATGGGCGCCAAGCCTGTAGTATTTTCTTAATGCATATAAGCAAACAAAAAAATAAAAACATATATAGCATTTAGAGCCAAGCACAGTGGTGTATACTACGATCCCAGCTACTCAAGAGACTGAGACAGAATAGCTTATGCCCCAGAGTTGGAAGCCAGCCTGGACAATGTAACAAGAGTCCATCTCAAAAAAGATAAAAATATACTTTTACTTAACTATCAAAACCATAGTAGCCTTCAATAGCTGCCTGCCCACTCTCCTTTATGCTTTAAGGTGAGTAGGCCATAAGAATGCTGGATTTACTCACTGCATATAACTTTCCTAAAATACTTTTTCTCGTCAGTTACCCTTTTTTAGTAAGGCATACTAATGACAACTACATTGGAGAAAAGCACTGAAGTCATCTTTATTGAGACATCAAGCTGTTAGCTAGGATGTCATGTCCTAAAGATGTATCTAGGATTCCAAAAGTAAACAATGGTAAAAAGCATTTCTCATGTTCAAAAACTTCAAACACAATCATTCTTATTTGGTTTTCTCTCTTAGCAACTCACTCTGCTGCCCGTAGCTGCTGCTCTGCTGGCTATATTGACTTGGAGCCTGGCTGTAGGATCCAGTTTGGGGGGGGTAACTAGTGGGAGGCTGCTGCCCATAGCTGCTTTGTTGACCATAGCTACTCTGCTGTCCATAGCTGCTCGGCTGCCCATAGGTGTTCTGCTGAGAGTAACTGCTCTGATCATAACTAGTCGGCTGTGTAGAAGAATAGCTGTAAGAAAAAAAAAAAAAGAGAGCACTTTTTAGGAAGGAGAGAAGGCTTATTACTTCCTCAAATAAAGGAGACATTCATAGCACGTGACATAGACATCCTGAAGAAAGCAGTCATTTTCTACGTATCAATAGTCTGAATTTAAAATATGCAATTATTTTTGCATTTAGAACAAAACTTTAAATGGGGGGGGGAGGGGGTTGTTATTAGAACCCACCTGTACAAGCATCATAGAATCTCCTCTTATGTCCCCCATTCCCATTTATTTTATCTACCTACCTACCTACCCACCTTTAAGGGATAGTCTCACTCTGCTGCCCGGACTAGAGTGCCACAAAGTCAGCCTAGCTCACAGCAACTTCAGACTTCTGGGTTCAAGAGATCCTCCTGCCTCACTCAGTCTCCCAACTAGCTGGGACTGTAGGCGCCCACCACAACATCTGGCTAACTTTTCTACTTTTAGTAGAGACGAGGTCTTGCTCAGGATGGTCTCAAACTTCTAAGCTCAAGGGATCCCCTGACCTGGGTCTCCAAGAGTATCAGGATTGTAGGTGTGAACCATTGTGCCTGGTTCCCTCATCCCTATTTAAAATGTGTTTATTTTTAACTATAGTCAAGAAAATATGGGAATTTAGATGTTTCCTGTATTATGATCAGAATATTCACATGCACATGTGAGGAAGGCTGACCCAGTGAAAAGGACATTGAGGAAAGGCAGGAAGATAGGCACAGTGGCTCATGCCTATAATCCTACAACTCTGGGAGGCTAAGGCAGGCGCCTGTAGTTCCAGCAACTTGGGAGGCTGAGGTAAGAGGATCACTTGAGCGCAAGAGTGGGAGGCTGCTCAGTGAGCTACAATGCCATGGCACTCTACCAAGGGGCAACAAAATGAGACTCTGTCTCAAAAAAAGATGAGGCAGGGAGAGTTAAATGAGGTGTTCGGCCCCCAGCCTGTCTCCAATAACTCTTCTGGAATAACAACGATTTTCCAAAAAGACAAGGCTGCCTGGTGGTGTGTGTGTGTAGGGGTGTGCCACAGAAAAGTGGTCATTTTGGGGCGGCACCTATGGCTCAGTGAGTAGGGTGCTGGCGCCACATGCCAAGGGTGGTGGGTTTGAATTTGGCCCTGGCCAAATTGTTTTTTTTTTTTTGTAGAGACAGAGTCTCACTTTATGGCCCTTGGTAGAGTGCCGTAGCCTCACACAGCTCACAGCAACCTCCAACTCCTGGGCTTAAGCGATTCTCCTGCCTCAGCCTCCCAAGTAGCCGGGACTACAGGCGCCCACCACAACACCCTGCTATTTTTTGGTTGCAGTTTGGCTGGGGCCGGGCTTGAACCCGTCACCCTTGGTATATGGGGCCGGTGCCCCACCAACTGAGCTACAGGTGCCGCCCAAAGACGACTTTTTTTCCCAAAGACGACTTTTTTTTTTTGTAGAGACAGAGTCTCACTTTATGGCCCTCGGTAGAGTGCCGTGGCCTCACCCAGCTCACAGCAACCTCCAACTCCTGGGCTTAAGCGATTCCCTTGCCTCAGCCTCCTGAGTAGCTGGGACTACAGGCGCCCGCCACAACACCCGGCTATTTTTTGGTTGCAGTTTGGCTGGGGCTGGGTTTGAACCCGCCACCCTCAGTATATGGGGCTGGCACCCTACTGACTGAGCCACAGGTGCCGCCCGGCCCTGGCCAAATTGTAACAACCACCACCACAACAATAAAAGCCAGGCATTGTGGCGGGCACCTGTAGTCCCAGCTACTCAGGAGGCTGAGGCAAGAGAATCGCCTAAGCCCAAGAGCTGGAGGTTGCTGTGAGCTGTGATTCCACAACACTCTACCAAGCGTGACAAAGTGAGCCTGTCTCTAAAAAAAAAAAAAAAAGTAGTCATTTTCCCTTGAAGATTTGTCTAAGTGTTCACAATTGCTTTGCTATACAGTTAAAACTTTTCAGACATGTCTGAATGCAACCTGAGCATTAATAAAGAAAAGACAGAAGAAAACTTCAGAATACATAAACTATATGAAAGATGACTATGAAACATAGAGAGGGCTGGAACAGCGGCTCATGCCTATGGTCCCAGCTACTGAGGAAGCTGAGATGGGAGATCGTTTTGTGTCCAGAAGTTCAAATCCATCCTAGAAAAGACAGTGAGACCCTGGCTCTAAAAACAAAAATTTAATCAGTATGTTAAATAACTGGCAGAGAAACTAATGAAAGATATATTCTTGTATAGAAATAAAGCTTGAAACAACTAGTATTAAATTCTGATGAACCACGATAATGAGAAACAAAAACGACATTATTTTAAGATGCAATTAAACTAATGGCCTATCACATCACAGTTGTGTGAATTCCATAGTCTCTCAGTGTGCACCTATTCAACTTGCCAGATTAACTGTTCTTAGCACAACAGATATGGACCAGCTACAGAAGAACAGCTGTAAGTTTTGCCCACTTTTGCTCCAAGTTGTATGGAGACATTTACTCTGGCAGCTCCTTTTGTTTCAGAACCTGTTCATGTCTCCTGCACTTTAATGAAATTGTGTGTAAAAAATCCCCAAACTTTTTTTTTTTTTTTTTTTTTTGAGACGGAGTCTTTCTGTGTCACCCTCAATAGAGGGCCCTGGCATTATATCTCACAGCAACCTCAAACTACTGGGCTCAAGTGATCCTCCTATCTTAGCCTCCTGGGTAATTGGACTATAGGTGAGCACCACCATGCCCCACTAATTTTTCTATTTTTAGTAGAGATGGACATGTCTGATTGTCCATAAAATCTGGTCTTAGGCTGGTCTCAGACTGCTGAGCTTAAGCACTCTACACGCCTTGGCCTCTTAGTGAGCCTGACCTGGTAATTATTATTTCTAGTAAAATTTGGGCTAGGTGAGATGGTTCATGCTTGTAATCCTAGCATTCTGGGAGGCCAAGGCAAAGATCCCTTGAGCTCACCTGTTTTGAGAGCAGCCTGAGCAAGAGAGACCTGCTTCTAGTAAAAATAGTTAAACTAACTTGGAGGGTGTGCCTGGAATCCCAGCTTCTTGGGAGGTTGAGGCAAAAGGATCACTTGAGCCCAAGAGTTTGAGGTTGCTGTGAGCTATGAGGCCAGGGCACTCTATCCAGGGCGACAGAGTAAGACTCTGTCTCAAAAAAACAAAACACTAGGCTCTGTGCCTGTAGCTCAAGTGGCTAAGGCACCAGCCACATATACCAGAGCTGGAGGGTTTGAATCCAGCCTGGGCCTGCTCAACAATAATGACAACTATAAACAAAAAATAGCCAGGTGTTGTGGTGGGCGTCTGTAGTCCTAGCTACTTGGGAGGCTGAGGCAAGAGAATTGCTTAAGCCCCGGAGTTGGAGGTTGCTGTGACCTGTGACACCACAGTACTCTACCCAAGGAGACAGCTTGAGGCTCTGTCTCAAACAAACAAACAAACAAAAAAATTAAGGCAAAGTGACAAAGTTACTTTAAAACAAACAAACAAAAAAAACGCCTTGGACTTTATCCATCCTAACTGCATTGGAGAAAATGGCTCCTATGGTTCTGTGCTTTCACATGCTTTTGCCTCTTACCCTTCTAAGTAAAAGAGCAAGAAAGAAAATTTTTTTTTTGGAGACAGTCTCACTCTGTTGCCCTGAGTACTGTGGCATCACAGCTCACAGCAAAAAAGACCAAAATTAAAGGGAAGAACCTAAAGTACTAAAAATGTTTTTGTTTTTATTTACAGGAACAGTTATTCACTGTTAGGCACTGCCATGAGAATCCAGGACTGAGGTGTTAATATAACTAAACATGTTCAGAGTTATCACTGGCAGAGTTAGATAATATATCTTACCAGAGGAGGTGAAAGCAAGCTGGTCAGCAACCTGAAAAAAATTCTGTTTTGTTATTTTACTAGGTCATCGTTCACAAGAAGGGACTGACCTGGTAGGAGGGTAGGATGGAGGTGCGGTGACTGGCTGCATGGGATAACTCCCAGGTACCTGGGGATAACTGTAGTTACTCTGTCCGTATCCTAGGTTAGGCTGGTTGTAACCCCCTGTGCTAGACTGAGGTTGACTAGTCTCAGCAGGCTTGTTACCATCCTGGGGTCTAAAAGGAGAAATAAACAATGAGACTTTATTACCCACAAAACTCTTGGGTAAGAACTCCACAATCTATGAGCAATATGAAGCATTGGAATTGAGCTTGGAAATAAATATAAACCACATCAAACCCAGGATCAGTCCAACTCCAAAGAGAAGATTATGAAAGGCGAAGGAATCAATCACATCCACAGAAAAAATACCAACATGTGAAAAATACCACTTATTTCACATTAACAGCTATAAAAGGCTGTTATATTTTGTGTTGCCATCTTAAATGATATGATTTGTTAGGGAAGAAAATGCTTTTTCTCAACGGGGACTGTTAAAGACAAAGTTTTAGGTGGCGCAGTAGGTAGTGCACCAGCTGCATACACCGAGGCTGGTGGGTTTGAATCCTGCCGGGTCAGCTAAAAAAGAATAACAACTGCAACAAAACAAATAGCCGGGTGTTATGGCAGGTGCCTGTAGTCCCAACTACTTGGGAGACTGAGGCAAGAGAATCACTTAAGCCCAAGAGTTTGAGGTTGCTGTGAGCTGTGATACCACAGCATTTTACCCTGGATGACAGTTTGAGACTCTGTTTAAAAAAAAAAAGAAAAAAGAAAAGGAAAAAAAAGAAACAGAAACTTTTAACAATAATGTTAAGTTTTAGGTTAGAGTAACATTTAACCCCACGGCATTATAAATTTGGGAAGTCTGTGGGTTTCTATTTCTCCTAACAGACCAGAAAAAACATTTCCATACCAAGGACAGAGTAAGACTCTGCCTCAAAACAAAACAAAACAAAACTTAAGGTTGCTGTAAATTAATCTAACTTTGCTTCAAAGTCTCCATAATAGAAGTACCACAGTAAGGGAAGATGACCGACACACACACACAGCCTCCCTCATGATCAGATGAACTAGGAAATACCCCTGTTTGATGATGAAAATTAATCCCAAACCCCAAGGAAAAAATCCAGGGGTTTTGCTTTACACCAAGGTTATAGAAGTGAGCTGGAACTATTTTAAGCAAAGCCCAGGAGAACTAGCAGGCAGTAGAGAGATGATATGGACATGACAAGCTTCTCCACTGAGCTGAAATTGATCACAAGGCCCCCTCTTTCCAGTGGAAAAGGGAATAGCTGCCACTGATCACAAGCCAGTTGTTTTAAGTGCCAAGGATTGAAAAATAAATGGTAATTTATCAAAAAACCAATTCATATATAAAACCATCCAGCTATGACTTGGATATATCGTTGCAAGAGAGCACCAAATGGGACTTTACACATGTGATAACACTCTGAAACACCTAGGTCAACTGAAATAAAGACCTTCTAGGAATCAGCCACATAGCCAGATAGTTTAACTACTGCACAGGCTTTCTAGTAAGAATAAACTATCAAGCGGGTCTCACTGTATTGTTCCTCTCAGAAGTACTGTTACAAGGGTTTGCCAGAGTTAATTTCTTATCTCTACAGCAGACAAAAAGTCTAGGTTACAAGTTGATCTCTTGTTTATTCCCTAAAAATTCATCTTTGAAATCAGTGTTCAGTGTTCCTTCAAGAGCCACCTAAATGCACTGCCTAAACCAAAGACCTGAAATCATCTGTTAAGTAGTAATATTGTTTACCTGCTAACCAGTCATCAAGTATGAATGCTGCTGAACCTAATATTCACCCTGTAGCAGGGCACTCAGCCAAGAATTTGTATTTGTGTATGTGTTTTTTTAGACAGGAGTCTCACTTTGTTGCCCCTGGTAGAGTGCCGTGGCATCACATCTCATAGCAACACCAAACTCTTGGGCTCAAGTGATCCTCATGCCTCAGCCTCCCAAGTAGCTGAGACTACAGGCACCCACCACAACACCCGGCTATTTTTAGAGACAAGATCTCACTCTGGCTCAGACTAGTCTCAAACCCGTGAGCTCAGGCAATCCACCTGACTCGGCCTTCCAGAGTTGCTAGGATTATAGGCACAAACCACAGTAGCCAGCCTGTGTATGATATTTAGGTTATCAAACCTCTATGTAACACAGAGTAACTCATGACAACTGCTTAAGATGAGGTAGTGTTGGGGCGGCACCTGTGGCTCAGTAGGGAGGGTGCCGGTCCCATATACTGAGTTTTTTTTTTTTTTGGTTTTTGGCCGGGGCTGGGTTTGAACCCGCCACCTCCGGCATATGGGACCGGCGCCCTACTCCTTGAGCCACAGGCGCCACCCGGTCCCATATACTGAGGGTGGTGGGTTCAAACCCCGCCCCGGCCAAGCTGCAACAAAAAATAGCCGGGCACTGTGGGGGGCGCCTGTAGCTACTCAGGAGGCTGAGACAAGAGAATCACTTAAGCCCAAGAGCTGGAGGTTGCTGTGAGCTGTGACGCCACCTTCTACCAAGGGTGACAAAGTGAGACTCTGTCTCTTTAAAAAGAAAGGGCTCGGCACCTGTAGTCCCAAATACTTGGGAAGCAGAGGCAGGAGAATCGCCTGAGCCCAGGAGTTGGAGGCTGCTGTGAGCTCTGATGCCACAGCACTCTACCCAGGGCGACAGCTTGAGGCTCTGTCTCAAAAAAAAAAAAAAAAAAGAGAAGAAAAAAAGAGGTAGTACTGTTCGACTTCCAAGATATGATACATCTTTTACTGACAACTGGGTCATAAGCCTATTTCTCTTCTTTTCTTTTTTTTTTTTACAGTTTTTGGCCAGAGCCAGGTTTGAACCCGCCACCGTATATGGGGCCAGCGCCCTACTTCTTGAGCCAGAGGTACTGCCCAAA
Source organism: Nycticebus coucang (assembly GCF_027406575.1). NCBI lineage: Eukaryota > Metazoa > Chordata > Mammalia > Primates > Lorisidae > Nycticebus > Nycticebus coucang. The sequence continues at coordinate 141,065,280 of NC_069783.1, forward strand.
CCATTTCTTGATATCTATCATGCTCCCTGACTCCCCTTGTATTGTAAACTACCATGCTTTCCTCAAAGAAAAAGTTGTTACCGGGCGGCACCTGTGGTTCAGCGAGCAGGGTGCCGGCCCCATATACCGAGGGTGGTGGGTTCAAACCCAGCCCCGGCCAAAAAAATAGCCAGGTGTTGTGGCGGGAGCCTGTAGTCCCAGCTACTCGGGAGGCTGAGGCAGGAGAATCGCCTAAGCCCAGGAGTTGGAGGTTGCTGTGAGCTGTGTGATGCCACGGCACTCAACCGAGGGCAATAAAGTGAGACTCTGTCTCTACCAAAAAAAAAAAAAGATAAAAAGAAAAAGTTGTTACCCATTTACAGAGCCAAATAACCCCCAAAATAAAAGAATCAAATGTACAATTCCATCACTCATTTTTTTTTTCCTTTTGAGACAGAGTCTCAAGCTGTTGCCCTAGGTAGAGTGCCATGACGTCACAGCTCACAGCAAACTCCAACTCTTTGGACTTAAGCGATTCTCTTGCCTCAGCCTCCCGAGTAGCTGGGACTATAGCAGCAGTTCTCAACCTGCGGATCGTGACCCTTTTTAACAATGAAAATATACTGTGGCATTAGGAAGGTTGGGAACCACTGGACTATAGGCACTTGCCACAATGCCTGGCTAGTTTGTTATTGTTGCAGTTATCATTGTTGTTTTAGCTGGCCTGGGCCAGGTTTGAACCTGCCAGCCTCGGTGTATGTGGCCAGTGCCCTACCCACTGAGCTATAGTCGCTGCCCCATCATGCCATTCTGTTGTGAAGAAAAATACTCAATTTTCTTCCAGGTTTAGTAAAGTAAAATCAACATCCTTTTCCTATCTCAAATGATCACCACACTGAAACCAAACAACCCAATCAGAGATATTTTTCATTATAGCCTTTGGATGGTACCATTTCACTGCTAAATGGAGAATATTTCTGTGATGTGTTCTAGCACCTTAGTTACTGGCAACTACGTCACAGATTCTCCATGTGTGCACAGCTGCCCTCTTTCCCTCAAACCCAAGCCTGAAGCAGTACAGAATTCAGAGTAGGTAAGTGTGGTCTTACCTTGTAGGTGCAGTAGCTGCCGGCTGCTGCCCATAGGCTGGGTAAGCAGGTTGAGTGCCATAAGCAGACTGAGCTGCATAGGAGGCCTGGGTGGTGGTGACTGTAGCAGTGGTGGTATCATAAGCACCAGTGCCATACCCCTGGACAGGCTGGCTGTACGCCTGGGGGGCAGTTGGAGTAGTATAACCTAGAACACAAAGGAGAGCTATATCAGATTTCCAGTCCCCTTAGAGAGCTGCCTAGACACTTACTCAAAAACAACAATTTGCAAACCATCTACTTTAAACCACCACAATATTGAATCCTTTATAATACCGTCCCTTTAGCAATAGCAATTAAGAAACCAATTCTTAAAGCCTAAATTCTCTGTTATCTACCTGGTTATTAGTAAAGCACTATTTCATTTACTCTAAAACTACACCTAACAGAAAGATGTTATGCTACAGAAAACAGAGTTCCTTCTGCCTCTTTCTAAAGGCATTCAATAGGAGACAAGTTGGCTTTTGCCAAGTCTCTAATGATTTTACTAGCAGGCCTTATTCAAAAGTTTCTCAACCAATAAACGTTTTTTTTGAGACGAAGTCTCACTTTGTTGCCGTTGGTAGAGTGCTGTGGTCTCATAGCTCACAGCAACCCCAAACTCGGGCTCAAGTGATCCTCTTGCCTCAGTTTCCCAATAGCTGGGATTACAGGAGCTCACCACGAAGCCTGGGTTTCTTTTTAGAGATGAAGTCTCACTCTTGCTCAGGCTGGTCTTAAACTCCTGAGCTCAGGCAATCCACCTGCCTTGGGCCTCCCAGAATACTAGGATTATAGGCGTGAGACACTACCTGGCCTTCAACCAATAAACTGAAGTATCCAAAGAACCCTCAAGGAAGAACAAAATATCCCTGGAAGGGAGGTAAAATTAAAGGCAAAAGATACAGCATTTATTTTTTTTTGTATACATAGTACCCCACAGGTATCTTCTCATCCCTCATTTAAAAATAGCTTACAGGGCAGTGACTGGCTCAGTGAGTAGGGCACTGGCCCTATACCGAGGATGGCAGGTTTAAACCCAGCCCTGGCCAAACTGTAATCAAAAAAAAAGTAGCCGGGTGTTGTGGTGGGCACTTGCAGTCCCAGCTACTTGGGAGGCTGAGGCAAGAGAATCGCTTAAACCCAAGAGTTTGAGGTTGCTGTGAGCTGTGACACCACAGCACTCTACCGAGGGCAACATAATGAGACTCTGCCTCAAAAAAAAAAAAAAAAAAAAAAAAAAGGCAAAAAAGCTCACAAAATAACAATCCAGGTACTTGTTTTAGTACTAAACCCTCTAATTTGGGTAGTAATTCATTTAATTACTTTCTAACAGCCCAAAACTCTGCATCATGGGCAGCTCATGTTTAATTTAAACAAACTGGAAATTCTACAGAAGGATGTGTTTAATTTTTTTTTTTCCTGAGACAAGAGTTTGATCCCCTTGCCTCAGCCTCCCCAGTAGCTGGGACTACAGGCACCCGCCACAACACCTGGCTAATTTTAGAGACAGGGTCTGGCTCTGGCTCAGGCTAGTCTTGAACCCATGAACTCAGGTCATCTACCAGCCTCAGCCTCCCGGAGTGCTAGAATTACAAGAGTGATGTGTTTAATTTTCAGTGGAAGGTGTTAATACTTCATGAAACACTCTAAGAAATGCTAATTTTCTTTCAGGTAACAACTACAAAAAAGTCTTGTTATCAGCAGTAGAGTCTGAAATAGCACATAATAAAAGATATACTACTACAACACAGGTTATCCTATTTTTTGCAGTGAATTATCTTAAACTAAACTTTAATGCTCCCCCAAACAAACCTTTAAAGGGTAATGTTCTCCACATAATTAACTGTGTGATTCTAGCCTGCTTCTCAAGGTATCCAGCTTCATTCCTCTTACCTACCACAAGCAAAATGGCCTTTTCTTCCTGCTCAGCAATATTGGAGGGGTACACCTTAAAGTCTCCCACCCCCTGCATCCCCTTCAGTATGTCCCTAACCAAGTGTTACAAAGACCTGCTCTCATAGGTGTGCTGCAGACCAAAATGGAGCCTCTCCTTGCCATACCAGGCAGGCTACATGCCTTTTCCTTTGGGATTTGGGCTTAAGCATGACCAAGTCTGCAGCTCTTTACTTGAGTTCCTTTCTTATTAGAGGTGTTGTAACTGTTCCTGGTACTGGGTTCTTCTTCCTCATGGCCAACAGGTATAGCTAAGCCATCCAATAAAGTCTGGTCTAGGGTGGCGCCTGTGGCTCAAAGGGGTAGGGTGCTGGCCCCATATACTGGAGGTGGCCGGTTCAAACCCAGACCTGGCCAAAAAAAAAAAAAAGGTTTGGTCTAGACGTCAGTATTTATATCCAAAGAAAAATCCAAATCTCAGTAAAGTGCAAGAGTTTTTTTTAGGTCAGGCACAATGGTTCTTGTCTGTAACCCTAGCACTTTTTGAGGCTGAGGCAGAAGGATCACTTGAGGTCAGTTTTACCAGCTTGAGCAACACAGTAAGAGTCTGCCTCTACAAAAAATTAAAAATATTAGCTAGCGCATGCCTGTAGTCTTAGGTGCTTGGGAGGCTGAGGGAGGAGGATTGCTTGAGCCCAGGATTTTGAGGTTGCAGTGAAATACCACTGCAATCCAGCCCCAGGCAAAAACATGAGCCACTGTCTCAAAAGGGGAAAAAAAACCTGTTTCAGTATTTGAAACAAATCAAGACTGCTCATTTTAGTTAAGATTTAGGGCTTTAAACAAACAAGAAAATTTAGTTAAACCTTTAAACTTTAGTTAGAACAAAGTATCCTCACTAAACATACAACCTGTTAGCCAAAGATAAACACCAGCTTCCTTTTATACAATATAAAGTATCACCTTCTGTATGTGGCATAAGAATATGCTACTTTCTTCTCCATCCCAACATTTAAAGAAAAATCTAAAATTAACTACACACAGCAATAATGATTTCCTTGTCAAAACTACTGGGTTGAAAATATATATGAAAGTGTATTTCACAAAACAGGGAGCCCCAAGCTATGGAAGTGTTTTTGAATTGGCATGTTGTTCACTTGAACTGCTGCTTATTTAAGTGTTTTTGCAGTCCTAAGGTCAACTATATAAAGCACCCATTTATTTAAGTTCCATCTATCTTATTAATAATCACAGATTTTCCATCTTAACCAGTACATGCTATCTGTAAGATTTACAAGAATAGCAATTAAAATGTAGCAAAAAACCCCTGAAACTGATCAAGGCAATGACTCCTGCCCAGGGGAACTATGCAACAATTAAGGCCTGTCATGCTAAAGATTACAGTAACATACACTGAGTTAATAAATAATCTTTAAATTAATCTGTAGCACCCACCCAAGCAAAATAAGAAAATTAAAAAATAAACAGAGCAAAATGATTTAATGATAACAAAAAAGACCAACAGTAAAAAAAGAAAACACACCTACTATGTGCAGACAACTTGAAGGAAAAAAGTGAAGAAAATTAAACTGGCTAAAATTCTATTTAACTTGAAGAGCAAAAATTAAAGTTTAAAAATTCTACTCAAATTAAGATTTATATAGCATCTTTCTTCTGAAGGTTAAAAATTTAAAATCCTAGAAGAGAACAGTGTATTTTTTTATTTTTTTATTTTTGTAGAGACAGAATCTCACTTTATGGCACTTGGTAGAGTGCCGTGGCCTCACACAGCTCACAGCAATCTCCAACTCCTGGGCTTAGGCGATTCTCCTGCCTCAGCCTCCCGAGTAGCTGGGAATACAGGCGCCCGCCACACGCCCGGCTATTTTTTGGTTGCAGTTTGGCTGAGGCCGGGTTTGAACCCGCCACCCTCAGTCTATGGGGCCGGCGCCTTACCGACTGAGCCACAGGCGCCGCCAGAGAACAGTGTATTTTTATCTATATCTATTCCCTACAATAATTATCCAATAACTTTTATGTGTAAAGGTAGCATGGACTGAGGAAAAAACCAGTACTCACTACCTGTTAGGCTCCTACTTAGTTCTGTTCAGTCACTTCACTCATCAGGTTTAATATTGGTTCTTATACCCCAAAAGTTGTCGGGAGAATTAATGGATATGTAAAGGGTACCCCAGAAATATTCTTTATTACTAGTAAGTACAAACTCTGGCTCATCAAAGCTACTGGCCTCTGTATTAGAGTGTCTTACACTTTTTTGGGCCCAGTAGTGATAGGACTTAACCAATGACAATACAAATACATGGCTTTAGAGAACTATTTTGCCTATAAATCACTTTATCTCATTTCTGCAAAACAATCCCAAAGGCTAGCTCTAAATCATATTATTTATTTTCAAATCATACTGTTTATAAAAATGTATTAGCTTTAGGCAGCACTCGTAGCTCAGTGGGTAGGGCGCCGGCCACATATACCAAGGCTGGCAGGTTCGAACCCGACCCAGGCCAGCTAAAACAACATTGACAACTGCAAAAAACGGAACAAACAAAACCACCCCACCAGGTGTGGCAGGCCTGTTGGGAGGCTAAGGAAAGAGACTCGCTTAAGCCCAAGAGTTTGAGGTTGCTGTGAGCTGTGACGCGATGGCACTCTACTGAGGGCGACAGCTTAAGGCTCAGTCTCAAAAAAAAAGGCTCGGCGCTCGTAGCACAGTGGTTACAGTGCCAGCCACATACACCAACGGCGGAGCATTCGAACCCAGCCTGGGCCAGCTTAAAAACAAACAAACAAATAGCTTAAAAAAACAAACAAAAAAAGGTAATACATCTGTAAAATGTAAAATTCATCTCATAATTTCAAACTTCTGTGTTAAAAATCCAAACACACAATTTAGTTCCAGTTCTTCCCACAGTTGCAATTAACATCACTAGAATGTTTTGATAAACATTTCCCCTCCTGGTCAAGATACCTATTATATAGGTTAGCAAGTACTTCCCACCAACCTCAGGACATTGGTACTCAATGAGATAAAGAGATATTTTCCCCCATACTATACTATATACAATTTGGAAAACTGAATTGTTTGAAAATAAGAGTTTTCAGATTTTCTTGTATTAAAACATGTCTTTGGAGTAATAGTAATAAAATAAAAAGGGGAAGTAAGGTAAAGCTCCTGAAACATACATAGCACGAAACAGAGAAAAGTTATCACAGATTTTGTATATACTCCACTCAACCTTTGCATCAGGATACAATTTATTCTAACAATTAGAAAGTTTTTTAGCTTCCTAGAATATTGTTCTTTTACACATATATGTATTTGAGACATACTATGGGTGAATTAAAGTAATTCATAACACTTAAAATATGTCTGGACTGGAAGCCAACCAACAGACAAACATGATACATGCAGGGTGGCAGTTGGCAGTTTGTTCCTCTAAATAAAACTAATCATGCAATCTATCTTTTAGGGAATAGGGGAGAATCAGCTAAGGAGAAATCATCTAAAATACCTTTAGGAAGGTAAGTAACCATTCTTTTTTTTTTTTTGTAGAGACAGAGTCTCACTTTATGGCCCTTGGTAGAGTGCCGTGGCCTCACACAGCTCACAGCAACCTCCAACTCCTGGGCTTAAGCGATTCTCTTGCCTCAGCCTCCCGAGTAGCTGGGACTACAGGTGCCCGCCACAACGCCTGGCTATTTTTTGGTTGCAGTTTGGCTGAGGCCGGGTTTGAACCCGCCACCCTCGGTATATGGGGCCGGCGCCCTACCGACTGAGCCACAGGCGCCGCCCAAGTAAGTAACCATTCTTAAGGCTCAACACAAATAGTGTTAAATAACAAAACCTTTCCCAAAATCATACAGAATCAGACATGGATCTGTGAATGGCACCTGAAGCAGTTTTTCATTAGCACCTTTTTGTGTGATGTTAGAAAGTTTGGGGGTTAAACAAATGAAAACACCTAAAGGGTTAACATTACAGGGTTAGACAAGATGGAAAGCATTTCCCATGCAAGAATGAGCAGGATAGTCAAACCTGTACTGGTCCCTTCTACTGTGGAAAGCACAAAACAAAAAGTAGAGGGTACACTATCAGATGAAGCAAACAGATGTGAAAACCAGTTTGATTTTTAAGCAGCTCAGTTTAAGAAGGCTCATTCTTACTAAGTATTAGATTAGCGCAATCTTTTAAATAGTCTCCATTTTGTCATGAGGTTATTCAATACATTGCATAAAACAGTAAAAAGGAAAGTTCTTTTTCCCTCTTGGAATTCATCCCACCCACATTCTATTAGAGATCTCTCAAGAATAAAAAGAAAGGGAAAAATGAAAAAATACTTCCTCCTATGGAATTAAAGATCCCCAGATGCCAAGGAATGGCCAGAATATACCTCCAAAAGCATGAGTAACAAGCCTCTTTAGCAAATGCCCTAGCCAACATGAGCCAAAAATATCTAAGGCAGGCCTTACCAGTGGGAGGCTGTCCATAAGAAGTCGCATAGGCAGTCTGCCCATAAGTTGCAGTGGTCTGAGCTTGGGTATAGCTGACATCAGTGGGCTGTCCATAGGTTCCATAGCTTTGCTGCCCATATGCCTGCTCCAAAGAAAATGAATTCAAGAACCTCATATATGAATCTTGTATTTTAGCAATTAAATGAACTGACTTACATCTTAGCTTCTAAACTGGAGAACCAAAGTAAAAAATATTGCTTCCTAGTAAGACTAAAAAAAACAAAAAAAGGTAAGTTATCATGAATACTTATTATCCCTAATTCTTTCATATTTTGGTACGGTTAACTACCAAAAGTTCCTTAGTGAGATAATTTGTCAAAACCTTGGCATACTAGAGATAACAAGATGCTCGCAAAGGAAGAGGCACAGGTGTGCGATTGACAGTACTGAGTGAAATACAGTTTTAGTAACTGGAAACAAATGTTAGGAAGACAAGATGAAGACAAGATGAACAAAAAAGAAATGAAGATGAGGCTAAAATAAACCAACACACTCAATGTTGTCTTCTTTTTTTTTTTTTAGACCCAGTCTTACTTTGTCGCCCTGGGTAAAGGCTGTTCTTTCAGATGTAAACATGATCATATTCTAGGTTTGAATGACCAATTATGTAACATCTGCCAGATACATTGAATTCTGCCTTTCCTAGAATATGCTTCCATGACAGTTATTAGCATCCATTTCATAGCATGGATATTTTCAGAATTCAAGGTGCTCTTGTGAACACTAAGAGGCTAATTTCTGGAATGTGCTGACCCAGGCTTTTAACACAAGACTAGTGTAATGCAAAGAGTTCAGGAGCTCTGACCCCTCCACATACTGTGCAATCACTGGCAAGTTACAAAACACCTAAGCACTGTATTTTCTCATCTGCATAATGATCTTATCATCTTCCTTTGGAGAAATGCTGTGGCAATTAACTTAAATAAATTTAAACATAATAAAACATGTAAAAGGATTAAGCATAAAACAAGGCACCTAACTTGAGAAATGATGGATTCTAGAAAGTTACAGAGCTAATTACCAGATGGATACAAAGGTTAGGAAAGCAAAATGAAGAAAGAGAAAAAAATGAAGATGGGGCTAAGTCTGTCAAACAATATTGAAAACCAGATTTTAAGCATGACACAAAGATTTCAGACCACTGCACAACGGAGTTCTTTAAAATCCCACTGTGGAAAACTAAAATATCTGGGTTTTTTAATGATTACAAGTACATCACTATAGGGTGCCGGCCCCATATACCGAGGATAGTGGGTTCAAACCCAGCCCCGGCCAAACTACAATGAAAAAATAGCCGGGCATTCTGGTGGGTGCCTGTAGTCCCAGCTACTTGGGAGGCTGAGGCAAGAGAATAGCCTAAGCCCAGGAGCTGGAGGTTACTGTGAGCTGTGACGCTGCAGCACTCTACCGAGGGCAACAAAATGAGACTCTGTCTCTAAAAAGAAAAAAAAAAAAGTACATCACTATTTTTACTTTTCTTTTTTTTTTTTTTTTGTAGCAACAGAGTTTCACTTTATTGCCCTTGGTAAAGTGCTGCGGCATCACAAAGCTCACAGCAACCTCCAACTCCTGGGCTTAGGTGATTCTCTTGCCTCAGCCTTCCAAGTAGCTGGGACTACAGGCACCCACCACAACGCCTGGCTATTTTTTTGTTGCAATTTTGCTAGGGTCGGGTTCGAACCTGCCACTCTGGGTATGAGGCCGGGCCCCTACCCACTGAGCTACAGGTGCTGCCCCACTATTTCACTTTTCTTCTTCTTTTTTTTTTTTTTTTGAGACAGAGTCTCAAGCTGCTGCCCTGGGTAGAATGCTCTGGCATCACAGCTCACAGCAACCTCAAACCCTTGGGCTTAAGTGATTCTCTTGCCTCAGTCTCCCAAGTAGCTGGGACTACAGGCACTTGCCACAGTGCCCGGCTATTTTTTGTTGTTGTAGTTATTATTGTTTTTTTTTTTTTTTTTGTAGAGACAGAGTTTCACTTTATGGCCCTGGGTGGAGTGCCATGGCATAACACAGCTCACAGCAACCTCCAACTCCTGGGCTTAAGCGATTCTCTTGCCTCAGCCTCCCGAGTAGCGGGGACTACAGGCGCCCGCCACAACACCCAGCTATTTTTTGGTTGCAGTTTGGCCGGGGCCGGGTTTGAACCTACCACCCTCGGTATGTGGGGCCGGCGCCCTACCAACTGAGCCACAGGTGCCGCCCAATTGTTATTATTGTTTTTAACAAGCTCGGGCTAGGCTCAAATCCACTAGCCCCAGTGTATGTGGCTGGCGCCCTAACCACTGAGCTACAGGCATTGAGCCTCTACTACTACTACTTCTTTTCTTTTTTGGACAGTGTTGCTTTCTGCCCTGGATAGAGTGCCTGCCATGGTATCCTAGCTCACAGCAACTTCAAATCCTTGGGCTCAAGCAATCCTCTAGTTTCAGCCTCCCAAGTAGCTATGACTACAGGAACCTGCCACAATGCCTGGCTAATTTTTCTATTTTTCATAGAGACAGGGTCTTGCTCTTGTTCTTGTTCAGGCTGATCTTGAACTCCTGAGCTCAAGGGATCCTCTTGCTTCTACCTGCTAGGATTATAGGCATAAGCCGTGCCAGGACACTACTTCACTTTTCTATTATAGTTTTTATATTATTTTAATGGTTGAGAGAAGCATTTTAGTTTAGAGATGCAGCTACATACAATTATTTTATAAAAGATTACCTGGGTGGTCTGTGCATATCCTTGAGTGGGCTGGGCGGTATAAGCACTGTAGCTGCAAAAGAATTAAATGCAAGAACTGAACACTGAACATTCAAATACCATTACTACATTCTCTACAACTATAGGAGGCTCCATACTCTAAAAACATTGATCACAGACATAATACTGTTGTAAAAAACTGACTTACCCCTGCTGGGCTGCAGCTTGGCTGTAGGTACTGTAATCTAGAACAAAACAAAGAGAGAAAATAGCGTGAAGTTAGCAGAAACAAGAAGGAAAAAAGCAGGGAAGGATTTCAGGTGACAGGAAGAATTCTGTAAAATATTCAGAGGCGGCTCGGTGCCAATAGCTCAGCAGCTAGGACACTGGCTACAAATACCACAGCTGGCAGGTTCGAACCTGGTCTGGGCTGGCCAAACAACAATGACAACTACAACAAAAAAATAGCCGGGTGTTGTGGTGGGCAGCTGTAGTCCCAGCTACTCGGGAGGCTGAGGCAAGAGAATCGCTTAACCCTAAGTTTGAGGTTGCTGTGAGCTGTGACGCCATAGCACTCTACCAAGACCTACATAGTGAGACTGCCTTAAAGAAAAAAAAAAATTTTTTTTTCAGAGGAGTCTTAAAAGCCAACGCAGGTCCAAACGAGTCCCTCAGGTCTTTCAACACCAAACCAAAAAAGTAAGTTAAGCCAGTTAACTTCACGAAGTTTGAATATGATGCTGGCCAATGAGGTCAGATGGAACTCCGGCCATGTGGCATGGATACTTGCACATTCCCACAACCACAAACCCCCCTCAACCGCAGGGTGTCATTTCAAATACATCATCTCAGGGTTAAAAGAGGGCTCGTTAAGGGGATCAGAAGTTTTTTTCTGTTTGAAACAGAGTCTCGCTATGCTATGAGTGCCATGGCACCACAGTTCACAGCAACCTCAAACTCTCAGGCTTAAGCAATTCTCTTGCCTCAATTTCCCAAGTAGCTGGGACTACCGGTGCCCGCCACATGCTCAGCTATTTTTTGTTGTAGTTGTCATTGTTGTTTAGCAGGCCTGGGCCAGGTTCGAACCCGCCAGCCTTGGTGTATGTGGCCAGTGCGTAACCACTGAGCTACGGGCACCTAGCCCAGAAGTTTTTCCTTCACATAATAGGCATGCAACAATATTATGTTGCCTCGGTGGTGCCTGTGGCTCAGTGGGTAGGGCACCGGTCCCATATACCGAGGATGGTGGGTTTAAACCCAGCCTGGGCCAAACTGCAACAACAACAACAAAAAAATAGCCAGGCATTGAGGTGGGCTGTAGTCCCAGCTACTCTGGAGGCTGAGGCAAGAGAATTGCCTAAGCCCAGGAATTGGAAGTTTATGTGAGCTGTGGCACCACAGCACTCTACCGAGGGTGATAAGGTAAGACTCTGTCCCTAAAAACAAAACAAAACAAAACAAAAATAAAACGTTTAACCTCAAACCAGTTATTTTAGTAGCTACCTCTCTTCAAAAATTAGTTATATTATCACTCCCTTCACTTTAGCAAGTTAGGCCCACCCTAATTTCCCCAGTACAGTGATAGTGAAATGGAATGGCAGAAATAGCCACAACAATCCAGGGTCTTAATGGGTTTGTTTTGTTTTTTTTTTTTTTTGGCCAGGGCTGGGTTTGAACCCACCACCTCTGGTATATGGGGCTGGCACCCTACTCCTTGAGCCACAGGCGCTGCCCATTCTTAATGGGTTTGTTGACTATCAGAGTTACATCTGCACAGTAATTCAAAAGCTAGATGAATTATAAATCCTAGCAAGGCAGAGTTAAGACAGAATCCTGAAGTGGGAGAGAAAGGACTTATTCTTTCTGGGAATAATCAGTTTCAGGTAACATCACGATTTCTCAAAACTCAAAAGTGACAGCCAGGCTCGATGGCTCATACTTGTAATCCTAGCACTCTGGGAGGCTGAAGTGGGTCGACTGCTTGAGCTCAGGAGTTCGAGACCAACCTGAGCAAGAGTGAGACCTCCCCTCCAAAAACAGCCAGGCGTTGTGGTGGGCGTCTATGGTCCTAGCTACTTGGGAGGCTGAGGCAAGAGGATCACTTAAGCCCAAGAGTTTGAGGTTGCTGTGAGCTATGACACCACAGTACGCTACCGAGGGCAACAAATTGAGACTCTGTCTCAAACAAAAATAAATAAATCAATCAAAAAATTCAAAGTGGGGCGGCGCCTGTGGCTCAGCGGGTAGGGCGCCGGTCCCATATGCCAGAGGTGGCGGGTTCAAACCCAGCCCCGGCCAAATTAAAAAAAAAAAAAAAAAAATTCAAAGTGATTTCCAACTTTTAAGAAAGTACCATAAGGGCGGCGCCTGTGGCTGAGTGAGTAGGGCACTGGCCCCATATGCAGAGGGTGGCGGGTTCAAACAGCCCCGGCCAAACTGCAACAAAAAAATAGCCAGGCGTTGTGGCGGGCGCCTGTAGTCCCAGCTGCTCGGGAGGCTGAGGCAAGAGAATCGCGTAAGCCCAAGAGTTAGAGGTTGCTGTGAGCCGTGTGATGCCACGGCACTCTACCCGAGGGCGGTACAGTGAGACTCTGTCTCTACAAAAAAAAAAAAAGAAAGTACCATAAATTTTCTTCCCTTCTCCAAATAAACCTTTCTATAATTTTCCTTTACATATTAAATTCATGAAACTCTGGTCCACTGAGATGCCCACAAGTAGTGCATACAAACAAAAAATAGTTAAGTTTTCAGAGCACTACCCAAGTAAATTTAGGGTTTTTTTAATATGGTTAATTATTTCTAAAAATTCTGCTCAATTCTTTCCTTCTCCAAAAGAATACATATCTTGTTTATGTTTGAAGACAGTATTGGCATTAGGACGGAACAAAAGGGTCCTTTCTTTCCAACCAGAAAATTCTTCATCCAAAAGCCAACAGCCTTCGTGGAGGAGTTCTACCCCACTCCATGCAATCCAAAGCTAGCCTCACAATCCTCTGGCCTTAAGAGAACTTTGCTGAATTCACCTCTTTAAGTTGGCTTTTCTAACTCTCTACACTCCACTGGGCTGCTTTCCTTCCTTTGTACCTACCCTCTTAATTCAGAACTCTGAATCTTCAATATTATCAAATCAACTGCCCAAACGATGACCTCATCTGTTCAAGACAATCTTAAAGCATTTAACACTACACGTCATACTTTTTATGTGACATACAAAAAATTAAATGCAAATCATTTTTTCCACGTGACATCAGCAAAATAAACACAATGAAGCATCTGAAATCAAGTATTTCTATGTACATATTGCTTTGAATGAGAAATGATCCTGAATCACTGACATGTAAGTTAAATGTCTGCGAGAAGGCTTTTACACAAGAGCAGTTATTTAAAACGTAAAACTGGCAAAGCTGATATGGAACTAATGACCTATCAGTGTGAAACCAGAGGATTTGGCCCTACGCTGGTGGGTTAAGGGAGGCAGCAAACTTGTTTCATGAGAATTTATCTTTTTAGTGCAGACATTATATGGCCTCAAATATGCTAGGTTTTTTACACACAAAGTAGTCAGATATTTTAAGAATCAATGTGTTTTTTTTTTTTTTTTTTTTTTTTTTTGTAGAGACAGAGTCTCACGGTACCGCCCTTGGGTAGAGTGCCGTGGCGTCACACGGCTCACAGCAACCTCTAACCCTTGGGCTTACGCGATTCTCCTGCCTCAGCCTCCCGAGCAGCTGGGACTACAGGTGCCCGCCACAACACCCGGCTATTTTTCCGTTGCAGTTTGGCCAGGGCTAGGGCTTGAACCCACCACCCTCGGCATATGGGGCCGGCGCCCTACTCACTGAGCCACAGGCGCCGCCCATCAATGTGTTTTTTAATCCCCAACGTGCCAAGTGAAAATTTTACTAGATATCCAGTACAGGTTAAGTAAAAAAGAGCTGTGATGGAGGGGGTGGATGGGAGAGCTCTAGAGTGTTGACAATATTCTACTTCTTGGTTGGAACAGTGGTTATTTGGGAGTTTGTATTTTAATTCTTTGTTAAACTAGATATATGCTTTCCATATTTTTCTATATGAGATATACTACATGGGGGTAAACATCTACTATTACTCAAAGTAGCAGCTTTGATACTTTATCCAAGCTGTAGGAATGTAAACCTTCTGACTACATGGAGCAACTTCATTGAGGAGCAAAATGCTTTGCTGTAGGGCAGGACTCAAAAAAAGCTTTCTAAAGGTCTCTAGCCTAACTCCCACATTTTGCAGGAAAGAAAGCTAAAGTCCAGATATCACTCCTCAAAGATCCCCCAGCCAGCCCTAATAAATGTTATGTCTATATTCTGTAATTGTAACACTATACATGGTGTTTACCCGTAAACAAAGGTTTGACAGTTGACTGAAAAAAGGCATGTCCAACCACACAAAAGCTTTAACGTGCACGTTTTGCCTTCTTTAGCAGGGGAGGAGAGGCTAGAAAGAGGCACCTGGAAAACCACTTCCCACCAAGATACTTTACACTGGTTATTTCTAGGTACTCTGGCACGAACAGCCAACACTTATCTGTTTACTGACCACATAGCGGAGGTTAAGTTCTTAAATCTTGATTCTGGACTCTTTCCACATTAAAAGTCACAAGAACCCACCCACATCTTTTGCTGTCTTCTCTAGCATCTTCTCCCACTGTCTCTAAGGCCTGGAGCCAGGCGGCCTAAGAACACCTACCCCTTCCAGGCAAAAATGCTCCACCTCGCTAACCACGGTGGGTTAGAGTCCCAGATGGGTTAGAGTCCTAGCGGGCCGCAAACCGCGGGGGGACGGTTGGCCGCGCTCTTCAACACTCCAGCAGTAAGGACACCGCTTGTCCCCCGCATTCTAGAGCCCCCACCCGGGCTTTCTTTCAAATTCACCACTCGCCTTCTTTGCCTCTCCTCTCGGTCGGCGAAATAAACAAGCCTGCCGGCCTAAGGCGGGCGGGCGGACGGACGTGCGAAACGACTGCTTAAGCATAATTCAAACGCCGGCCCGGCCTTTTGTTCCTCCTAGGTCACAGAGGCCAGAAATTTCTTTCTGCAAGGATTTCTGGTCTCTCGATCCAGGCTGACCTTATTATACAACGGATGTCCCTCGGCGTTTGCAGAAAAAGGGCCCTGGGAAGCCAAGTAATTACTTTTTAGAGAAAAAAGGAGGTGGGGGTTAACAACGATAAAAACCGAAAAGCCCAAGGACACGGTAAATTAGGGGGCCCTACAGGGGGTGCACAAATTCAGTCTACAAGTCCGGCTTGGAGCTAGAAGCCGACCAGGCCGTAAAGATGACGGGGCTCCAGCTGATAGGCCGGCGCCCCTCGGCTCGCAAATCCGTGATGCCCTTTTTGTTTATTTGCTTTTTCCCTTTGGGTTTCTCAGGGAAAAAGAGTCGCCCTCGGGGTAGGGCTAGATGCCTGAACACCGGGAAGGGAGCGTCACAGAGGCAGCAGGCCCGCAGTTTCTCCAGCTGCCTTCCGGGCTCTCCCGCCGGTTTCGGGGGGACCGGCCCAAAGCCCGGACCGATACCCCCCGCCTCACGCGGGGCCGCGGAGGCCACAGGCTCCGCCCACGTGGCGGGCTGCCCGCAGCGCGGGGCTCGACGACCGCCGCACAATGGAGACCAAAACAGGCCCCCCGCGCCCCCACCGCCGCAAGCCCCCCGCGCGCCGGAAGGTTCCAGAATCGGCTCGCCCGGTGGGGGGAGGGGAGGGAAACGCGGGTCCCTGAACTCGTCGAACCGCGGCGGGTACCTCAAACCCTTCTGGGCAACTCCACTTATTCGTCCCCACCACCCCTAGAGATAAGTGGCCCCTCGTTTGGGCGTCCCGGCTGTCGCCAGCACGACCGCAGTTCCACCACACTTACCCGTGGACGCCATTTTCTCTCCTTCCTCCTCGTTCTCTCAACGTCCGTCTCCCTCTCGCTTTCCCTCTAGGCGCCGCACTGCGCAGGCGCAAAACCCGCAACCTCGGGCGCTACCATCGGGCCAGGCCACGGGGGTGCGGTAAGGAACGATGCACCACTGCTTTTTCGTTCTTCACATCCGCAGCTCTAGTTCCAATCCTCTCTAAAGAGCGGGGGACGCGATTCTCGGCCCAAAATAGCACCTAAGGGGCCTCAGCATTGGGTAATGGATCTCGGTGAAGCCGGAGCGATTCTCTACACGAAGCTAGGTGGTTTGGAGTGGTTACGTCCGCTGGCTCTAAGGGACCGTCTCTGAAGAGTCTTCCCTGGAGGGAAACGGAGACTGGCGGAAGGGCTGGGGGAAGGGACCCAGGCCTAGAACAACTGCTGACTAATCGGCTGGCGGCGGGGGTGGTGGTAGGGAGGTGGCACGCCGGCCAGAGGGCCGGGGTCATGCGTCTAGGTGTACGCTGAAGGGGTTCAGGGTTCCCGGGTCGCGGTCTGGAGATAAAGTCCCGACTCCCAGCCGCGATCCCCGCCTGGCCTTCGGGGTGGGGGGCGCGCTCCGCAGTGAGTACCCCGGACGCGTGGCCGGGGCCGACGGGGGAGGGGGCCGAGGCCGGCCGGCTGGGTGGGAAGCCCCGAACGCCGCTCCGGGCCCCGAGACCTGCCCGCACCCGTCCTCCGCCCCAGTAACGGTCGAGGTTGAGAAGGCCCTTTTAATCTTCCTGTGTCCAATACCTTTGTTTTTACAGAAGGGGAAACTGAGGCCCAAGGAATTTGAGTATCTTTCCAAAATCACAAAGCTGATTTCGACCCAAGCAGACCCTGGGACCCCCCACTCTGCCCACCACCCGGAAGAGTCTTCCTTGTCCTTGTCTTCCCATTCTGTCCTGGCTTCCCAGTAAGATAGGCAGGGCCTGATGGTATAGCCACGGTTTATAGGTTGAAGAAACTGAGGTCCTGAGGGCTCAGGTCCCAGTTCTGAGTGTCCATGCCCAAGTCCTTCACCCTTGCTGAAGTACCTTGGGTTCAGGGGAAATGGTGTGAGGACGCTTGCAGTGGCTGCCTTGGTCCCAGATGCTGCTTCCAGGCAAGGATGCCATCTGCCTACTTTCTTGGATCTCAGCCCAGCCCCCTAGGTGGGTGCCCAGGCCCAGCAAAGGGCAGGGCTCACCCTCAAATCCCTCAGCAGGACCAGGAGCCAAGCTAACCTCTTTCTTGCAGTGAATACACATCAAGCACCAGCTGTGTGCTGGAATAACCCTGTGGTACTTGGGGATGAGTTAAAAGGAGCTATTACCCCCAGCTGCCTAGGGAGACAGGCCAACCTGTGTTCATAAGATAAGATTCATGATGTGGGGGGCCAGAGGAGGAGAAGGAGACATTTGGGATGGGCTTCATAGGGTGAGTAGGAGTTTGCCCATTGGAGAGACGGAGGAAAGGACATTTTAGGCAGGGACAGGAGAGCTTTCCTCATTTTTCCTGCAGGAAACTGGTAGATACAGAGAATACCCTTGGCAAGGGACAGATTAAGCACCTTCATGTTTCTCTGGTATCCTGCTTCCTGTCATGAATCAGCCCAGTGGGAGTTCTGGGACAAAGAGTCCTGACCAGGGTTGAAAAAAGTTCCAGTGGGGTATGGGGGACAGGCTCAAGGCAAATGGGAACACAGAGGAGAAAGAGCCTTACTTTGTGGACAAGAAATGGCTGTGTTTGAAGGTCAAAGCTGGGATCAGCAAGGCACTGTTGCCCAGGCTGGTCTTGAACTCCTGGCCTCAAGCAATCCTCCTACCTTGGCCTCCCAGAGCACTGGGATTAGAGGTGTTAATACTGCACCTGGCCAGGAAGAGATTTTCCTAATCCCTATTTTACAGGTGAGGAAGGAGAGGCTCAGAGGTTGGGACATTTGCCTGGGGACACATAGCAGAAAGAGGTAGAGTGAATGCTGGAACCTTTCAGTGCAAAGGGGGCTAGGCCCAGACCCCTTGTACTCTGGGCTGGGGAGGAAGGGAATGTCGCAGTTCCAGATCTCTTAGTATGGCTCAGGGTGTGGGATACCTGCTGCTCCTCCTGCACTCCTGCTCTTCCCCATCAATCAGTGCATTGACTGGCCCCCACTCCTGGTGAAGGGCAGTTAAGGTCATCTGGAGCCTTAAGGCTGGGTACAATGGAGGAGAGATGGAGACAGAAGAGGGCTAGAGATGGTCCTGAATTTGTCCTGGGGGGCTGTGCCCCTCTCTGTGAGAGTCCATGGCCCCATTTCAGCATCCCTTGCCCTGCGCCTCCCACTCAAGACTTCAGGGCCTATCAGGACTCATCTCTTCATGCTTGTCCCCTGTTCCTCCTCATACATAGGCAAAATGACTAGTAAGCACCTGGTTAGGGTCTGAGCTCTATTACAGCCAGGTTGCTGAGTCTGCCTCTCTGGCCTGTTTCCACCTCTGTGAAATGGGGCTGTTAGTAAGGTAGTTGAGAGTGTGTCAGATAAAAGCTGCATTAATGACTATAGTTATGTTTTCCTTTACCCCCAGCACCTGGCACCAGGACCACCCTCAACCAAGCTATGTGTGCCCCAGGCCCCCCTGGCCTCCTGTCCCCGGCACTGCCTCTTGCCTCTTCAGCCCTAATACTGGTGCTGAGCAGCCTGTGGTTGGTGGGGGCTGGCCCCAGCCTCACCCTGGCTCCGGAGCTGCTACTGGACCCCTGGCAGGGTGAGGACCAGCCACATGGACCTTGGAGGAGGCAGGAACTTGCTGTCAGGCCTGAGATCAGTTGGTAGGAGCAGTGTGTATCCTGCTGTGGTCAAGCAGGGATAAGATCCAGTGCCCTGGGGAAGGTTGGCCCTAGACAGGAGTATGCCCAGCTCACCCACAGTCAAGGGAAGACAGGACCCAGCAGAGGAGCCAGCAAGGTGGTGTGGGAACCTGTGAATAGGAATTCCTTTCTGACAGCTTCCCTTGAAACAGGACCTAAGACTTTTAGCTAAGCATGAGGATGGGGAATAGGTTTGGGGAGTTCAAGGAGTGACCCCAGCTGAGCACCTGTGCCCCAATAAGAACAACAGCTCCAGTTTACATTTGAGGAACCCAAATGACTCTCAGAGTGATTTGTCCAAGGTCACACAGCTTGGCGGAATGGGATAGCCCCAGGATTGGAGCAGGCAATCTCATCAGAACTCCTGTTCTTAATAGGGTTAACTGAAGCACCTTCCTGCTGCCTGGGATGTAGTGAGCACTCACTACTAGGTTACTATTGAGAAGATGGAGTGGTGGGTCAGGCTTGTTCTGTTTAATGAAGCACAGTGTTTGGTAGCCCTTAGTCCCCTCTTTCAATGATTAAGTGCCAGTGGTGGGTGGACTGGGTGAGGGCTGGCTGGACAGGTGGCACTGGAATGTAACCCCCAGCCTGGCACACTTGGGCTAGCCTCCGAGGTTGGGGCCTCAAATTTGGCACATAAGTACCTTCTGCCCCCTAGTGCACCGGCTGCTGACCCATGCCCTGGGCCACACGGCCCTGCCAAGCCTGCTCCTGAGCCTGCTGCTTCTACCTGCCCTGGGTTGGCAACAGGAGTGCCACCTGGGCACACTGCGGTTCCTGCACTCCTCCGTCCTGCTTGCCCTGGCCACTGGGCTGCTGGCTATACTGCTGGCAGGCCTTGGGGTGTCCAGCGCAGCTGGTGGCTGTGGATACATGCCTGTGCACCTAGCCATGTTGGCTGGGCAGGGTCACTGCTCTAGACAGCCCCATGGGCTGCTGCCATCATGGCTGCTGCCATGGCTGCTTCTTGCCCTGACCCCGCTGCTCAGCTCTGAGCCACCCTTCCTGCAGCTTCTTTGTGGTCTCCTTGCTGGCCTGGCCTGTATCCTTTGCCTGAGTCCAGGGCCTGTCGGGACGTGTAGGTTCTGTGAGTGCCTGGAAAGGAAGTGGGACAGTGGAGTGAGGTCTGAGCAATGCCAGGATGCTGTGCACACATTGGAGGAGCACCTCTGAGTCCTCCTTTGGGCCACGCTCTGGGTTGGGGACTAGGAGCTCATGGCCAGGTGGAGGTGCCAATTACAACTTAAAGGGCTTTGGGGAAGCCTTGGAGGACTGAGGTGGCACACACTTGGACTTCCATGCAAGAGGAGGGCGTTCAGTGAAGAGAAGTAAAAAGAGTGGGCAGATGGTACAAAGGCTAGGGCTGGGGGCAGGCAGGGACTTTGGAAAGGGAGAGGCAGTGATACGTGGCCAGGAGTGCAGGTGGCTTAAACACAGACTTTTGTTCCCAAGATGCTTAATACCAGTCAGGGGAAACACTGCCAACGAAAATAGGCTGACCCCTTACAGTTGTGGCTTTCAAGGGAGGCGTCTGTCTTGGATTGGGGACACCAGCTGCCCAGGCCTGTCTGAATGAGGAGCACATTGGCCTGGCTGAAGGTGAAAGGGGGCTTGGGAGAAGTCACAGACCTCATCAGGCACACAGAGCTCTGGAAGAGTGGGTCAGGGGTGGGGGAAGCAGGGGATGAGCTCAGGGTTTGGGGTGAGGCACATTTAGGTGTGCCAGGTCCCTTTTCCTCTCTGAGCCTCCACTGCTGACCAGGAGGATGCTGTTGCTTATTGGGCTGTCGTGAAGAGACACAAGGGAATGGCCAGCACGTGCCATTCGTACAGCGGGGCTGGCATGCAGTGTGGGCCTACCTCTGGCCAGTTTTGGTTTTCCTTGACCAGCTGCCCTGCCCTGGGCAGACAGATGCCACTGGGGCCTTCCAGTGGCTGGAGCTCTCAGAACAGTGGCTGCAGGCGCTTCAGGAGGGCATCTTGTGCCGGACCCTGGCAGTGTGCTGGCCACTGAGGCTCTTTCCCACCTTGGGCAGCCTGGCTGAGCTGCCTGTCACTGATCCTGCCAGAGTGAGGTGAGGATGACACTGGTGACACTGGCCTAGCTGTGGATGCTGGGGCAGCGCCACATTCAGGCTCTCTTCTGCTCCTCCAGGCCACCCATCCCCAGACCTCCTTATGTGGCCTCCCCTGGCCTCTGGTCCCAAAGTGAAGGCTTAGCCATGTTCCCACCGGGCCTGAGACCTGTACAGCCGACCTGGGAGGGCTCCTCAGTGGGCCTGGCCTGGGCTGCAGCGAACTGCTCCCCAGGGACTCCACTGTGGGCAGCCCTGGAAGAACAGATGCTACAGGAAGGGATCCAGGCTTCACTCCTTGATGGGTCAGCCCAGGGCCCACCATGGCTTCCCAAGTCCTCTGTCTCCTCTCTGCGGTAAGGTGGGGTAGGCAGGGATGGGGTACTCTGGTGGGGGGGCTGGAGGTGGCCTTGACACTCTCTCCTTGCCCCCCCAATTCCCCCTCACAGGCTACAGCAGCTGGAGCGCATGGGTTTCCCCACGGAGCAGGCAGTGGTGGCACTCGCAGCCACAGGCCGTGTGGAGGGTGCAGTGTCACTGCTGGTTGGGGGGCAGGTGGGCACAGAGGCCCTGGTAACTGAGGGGAAACGTGGGCCTGCCCATCCTGAGGGCCCTGGGCCCCCATAGCCCAGGCAGAGGGCAGGAGCACCAGGCCCTTTGGCCTGTGGGTAGGTAGTCTGAGGGCCATAGGGGTATGGAGGCACTCTGGGGGCAGGATTGGTCCCCCAGCATTGTTGCCCTGGTACTATTTAGAATAAAAATCCATTTGATTTTCAACCTGGACCTCTTTGGAGGTAGTAGTTGTGTCTGACTCCTCTGTGTTGGAATTAATGAATGAGTGAACAACGAATGAACAGTTGTGGGAGAGCTGCTCCTTGATGTCCAGAGACACGGTTCTTGCCCTGCACTGTACAGCCTCTTCCTCCAGGAGGCTGTGTTGCCAGCACAGAGCACTGTTCCCTGCTTGTTTCCGGCTAATTTCTGCCCATCCTGTCCTCAGCTTGGACAGCCCTTCTCAGCTGCCCCCATCTGAGCACACATTGAGACCAGGCTAGGTGAGATCAGGTGAGGGCTTTTATTGGACAGGACATAGCCACCTCCTGATCTGTCACACATGCTGATGGGAGCAAATGGCCCCTTCCTCTCCATGTCCCCACCCTCCCACCGGGCCACTGGGGAAGGACTGGGGGCAGAAATGAGGTGAGGACCCCCCATAATCCAGTCAAGGACAAGGACGAGGCAGCCTGACCTCAGGGTTGAGAACCCAGCATTGGAAATTAGGTGGGTTGCAGGGGCACTCCCCACTGTTTGGCTGGGGAAGAGGCCCCTTCTGGTCATTCGCTTCTGGCTCCCTACTTCCTAGTGTCTTTGGGGATGGGTACATAGCTGATGAGAAGATAAGGAGACTTTGACTTTGAAGGCTCACATCACCTCTTTTCACACAGGGAAACTGAGGCCCAGGCCTCACCTCTTATCTGTAGCTTGGGCCCTTGTCCCTGCTCAGCCTCATATGTATGTGAGGTGCCAGGACCAAGACCTGTCCACCCCTAAGACGTGGATGGCAGAAGAGACCCTGAGGATGTTAATAAATACCGACAGGCGGTCCCTGGAGGCAGCTGGCTGAGTCCAGGCTAGGATGGGAAGCCTGGCCTGATCCACCCCAGGGGCCGCACCGCCCTCAGCCTCTCTCATTCCGGCTCCTAGGGGCCACGATCCGGTAGTTGGCTGTGTGTCCTCCCCTCTTGCCCCGAAGGAGGCTGGGGGTCCCTGTGCCAGCAGGGCCTGCCCCAGACCCCAGCTCTGGTTCTGCTGGAGGGAAGGAGAAGGAGAAAGGCTGTGTTAGGGGGTCCATATGGGGTGCTCACCTCCTCTTGGCCCTCTGGGGGGGTGGAAGGACACGGTAATCTACCTGCTCTCTGGGAGCAGAGCTGTAGGAAAGAAGAGGGTCTGCAGGCTGGTTAGTGCCTCCCACCAGGACTTAGCCCCACAATCCAGTGAGAGCTCTCAGGGTATTTATAGTTCATTTCTGCTTTGTCAAGTGGGGTAACCAGATCCATTATATTTATGAAGTGTTTAGTACATAGCAAAGACTCCATTAAAAAGTATAGTTCTTTTTATCTATTCCTCATTTGGGGGTGGAGGTGTATCCTGAATCGTCCTCATTTTGTAGGTAGGTAAACTGAGCTAGGGAACAGACCCACTTGGGCTAGGCTACCCATTGGGGGAAAAGGCTCAGGAGGTTCCAGGTTAGACTCTGCCACTAACCTCTACTGACCACTAAACACTACCATACAACTTTGGGGAAGGTCAGTGTGGCCTTGACCCAAGACTCCTGCATGTCTGGTCATTATGAGTTTGCTATGAGATGCTATACTGACACAATCAATTTCAGGGCCCTCAATTTCTTCTGGATCCCACTTAGTGCCTGGCTGAGTGGTGGTATAAGCAAACCTTTATTGACGGAGTGAAAGAAGCCAGAACTTAATAAAGGAGAGACCTAGGGTGGACCTTTCTGCTTTCCCTATGACCTTAAGGGAGCCATATGAGCCCTCTGAACCTCTGTTTCTTCATCTGTAAAATGGGCATGGTTTTGCCCACCTGGTGTCAAACAACGTAACTCCCTCAGCCACGGTGGGCCAGACATGTGGTAGCTGTTATTATCTTCTTGGGGTAGATATTATCTTAATGGGGTAGCTGATATTATCTTCTTTATTGATTTTAACCTAAATGTGAACCCCATCTGGGTCTTTAGTTAGCACCTGCTGTGTATGCTGGGCCAACTGGGAGTGTCCTAGCTCTGTTCTTCCCCTCCTGCATCTCTCCCTCCAGACTCCAACCCAAGATCAAGGGGCCACTCTCCCAGGCTCATGGCCACTGACAGTGGGCATGAGCTTTCCCAGGTACCTGGCACTTCCTCCCTATCCTGTCAGAGACAGAGCCAGCTGAAGGCAAGGAGAGAGAGATCCAGGGCCACAGTGGCCCAAATGTGTCCTGTCTAGCTCCTGCCCCAATCCTGCCAGGAGAGGAGGTAAGGCACACCTAAAAAAGTACTGAAAGACCAAGATTTGGTCCTTGGTCCCTCCCTATAAGAGGGGAGGTGGTCTGGGAGATGGTTGATGTTTCTAGAGGTTAGAGAAGCCATGGGCATGGTGGGAGGAGCTTTCAGACACTACACACTTTCCAACCTCTAGGCTTCTGCTTATATGAGACACTGCAATAGCTGTCCTTCCTACTCCGTCACCTGGCCCACTCACAGGAGTCTTCTAGAACTCCATGCCAATGTCTCCTTTGCCAAGGAGACTTCTCCAGCCCCCCATGAGAAGTGACTGCTCCTCATTCACATCCTCTGGTGCTCCCATAGGCCTTTCCCTGCCACTCAGCAGGCAGCTCCCCAAGGCAGGGACCTATCTGGTCTCAAGGGCCTCAGCACCAACCAGGCCTAGCACTCAGTAGATGTTCCCTGGAAACCTCCTGCTGAACGAAGGAGGGTTGGCTCCAACCTTGACCATGCTTCTTGCCTGGGACCTCTTTCTGTCTGTAAAATAGATTCAAGGTTGGACATGATGTCAAAGTCTCTGTGCACTGATTGATTGCTCAATGAGCTGTGAATAGGGCAGTTGGGTAGGTGATGAATGGAGCCAGCCCCTAGGGTAGCCAATCCTGTCCTCTCTCCAGGGCTAGCCATAGGCTCCAGTTTAATGGGATGAGACCTCTTCAGCCTCAACCCGAGGAGCCAGGCACAGGGGCAGGTACTGCTTACCTGGGGTCTAACCTCCTGTACCCTCCCCAGGTTGCCTTCTAGCACCTTTTCAATCTAGGCCCTACCAGATTCTCCAGCCCCTAGGCTCTTTCTGGTCTCTTGGCCTTTGCCCATGCTGTTCGCTCTCCCCAGATCCTTCCCCTTAGATATCATCTCCAAGAAACTGTCCCTGAGACCCCCTTTGACTTCCCCCAGGCCTGGGCCAGAAGCACTTCTGTATGCCCAAGGCTGTCTGTAGTCACTACACTGTGAGATACTTCCCCTTGGGTTTCCCTGCCAGTGCCAGGGCTCTCCCCAGTTCCCTATCCTAAGCTCCATGAGGGCAGGGCTGTATCTCTTATTTGGTGAATTCTGTGCCAGTAAGGTGCCTGGCTGAGAGTAGGTGCTCATTCACTTAAGAGCTAGTCACCAGAGCCTTCTCTATGCCAGGCACCATCTGTTGGACGTATGGAAGGATGAAGAGTAAATGTTCATTGGTCTGGACAAGCATTGGAAGGCGCCTTCCGCAAGCCTAGGCCCTTCCCAGGCCTTTCCTGGAAGGGGCTATCCCTGCCTGCCCACCCTGCCATTACCTGGCCAGATGATGGCTTCCAGCAGGGTGACTCGTCTGGCCAGGAGCTCCAGCTGAGCCTGCTGCTGCAGGAAGCTCTGTAAGCTAGGAGCCTGATGGGAGATCGAGAAGAGCAGACGGTGCGAGTCTGGCCTCCAAGGGCTGGGCTGGGGAGGACGGGAGGGCACTGCTAGCTGGCTTCAGGGCAGGAGTGTGGGTGTGACTCTCTATTGAGACCTCAATCTCCACTTCTAAAGTGGGGACAGGGCTTGCCTGGCTCCTCAAGTGACCAGGTAAGTGGGGGATTGTTGGGTGAATGCCTGGGGTCTCTCTGGCCCTCAAAGGGACCTGCAGAGCCAGTTAGGAGGATCAAAGGGGGAACTGTAAGGGAGATACTTGAGGCTAGGGAAGTCTGCCCTGTGAGAGCTTCTGGGGGCTTATGAGGCAGGAAGGTCAGAACTAGCAGGTGGTCCCCCCGGGACCTGAGCTGGGCTCTGTTACCTACAGCTTCCTATACTTCTGGAGTCTAGCTCCACGGTCTACTGTCCTAAGGGCCTAGAGACTGACTCTCCTGATTTTTCTAGAGCTGGAAGCCTGGGTCCCTCACCCATAATCTTGCTGTGGGCCTGGGCTCTGACTTCATTACCTACAATTCCGTGTACTATGGGAGTCTGGCTCTGTCACCCATAGTCCCCTGTGGGTCTGGAGTTTGGGTCAAGTGCTTGTAATTTTTTCCAAACTCAAAATCTGTCATCCCTTGTTCCTTGCAGGCCTGGAAACCACACTACCCACAATGCCTGGATGCTGAGGTCTGACCACTGTGGTGGATCCCCCACCTGTGGAGGAGGGGACCAGTCATTGCAGGCCAAGTAGTCATGGCTTCTCAGGCCCACACTTGGCTGGGGCACAAGAAGGTGCCACACTGCACCTTCTGCAGCCTCATGACTTGGCTCAGGCCAGTTCTACCCCAGGAGGACTTGGGGAAGGCTGGCAGGCAGGGGCTGGGCTGTCTGTCCGCCTGTCTGTCTCTACTCACCATAGAGCCCAATCATTGTTTCCAAGATTAAAACCCTCTCAGCTAAAATCTTCAAAGCCTCGCGTAGTTGGTGCAACCCCTCCCCCTGTGGAGGAAAGAGACAGATGCAGCCGTGAAGGGGGCTGGGGAGAGGGCCCTGCAAAGCCTGTTGGTGGCCCATGCCCCACCCGGGACATGCACCTGCAGCCCTGCACCACTTGCCACAGCCCAGGACCCATGGACAGCCAGAACAAGACCAAGAGAGGATAGGAGGGGAGTAAGGCAGGCGGAAGCAACTCCTGAAAGACCTCTCAGAAAGTCCCACTGGATCAGGCTGGCTGCTCTTTCCCTACACCACTGAAAATCCTGTCGTGGAAGGCAGATCCAATCTGCAGGGCCAGAGTGGCTGCCCACAGCCTGCCACGAAACCTGTTCCAGAGGCTGCCACAGGTCCACCCATCCTCCAATCTTTGTCACCCAGGACTAGCTGCTCTCCAATCACTTGCACAATTCCTGCCAGATCCCTGGGCCATCTATGCTCTTATTTACTTCATATTCTTTACCTTCACGCTTTGCCATAAATTACCACATTAACTTCACCCTAATTAGCTTTATTAGTGTTATCAGGCTAGTTACCAATATTTTCATTTGTACCAAAATGAATATACAGATGCTGCTTTTCAAAGGGGTTACATCCTGATAAACCCATCGTGTGTTGAAAATAGTTAAGTCAAAAGTACAGTGGGCTTATTTAGATGTAGCCCCATTGCAAACCAAGAAGCATACTGAACACCTATCATTTTCACACTATTATAAAGTCGAAAAATCATTGAGTCGAACCATCATACATCATGGACTGTCATTATGTGAGTGAAATTAGAAAATGAGTTGCATTACTGTCAGGGAAACTGTGCTTGAAACACAAGCAAACCTGAGGCTTAAGCCCAGCACCCCTTCCCTAACCCTTTTCACTTTGGGATCTCTCCGTGGAAAATAGCACTCAGCCCTCGCAGAGCTTAGACTATGCCAGGTCTGTATTTTGGCACATATTGGTGCCTTACCCACAGCCCAGCCTTCTCCTTATATTGGCACCAGTCTGCTTGGTGCGTTTCTCCATGTCTCTGGTCCCAGGTCCCCAGGCTATGGCAGTGGGCCCACAAAGACCCTCCTTTAAGCCCACTCACCACTCCACAAGCAGTGCCAGCTGCTGCCCAAGGCTCAGCCATGTGTCTGTTCTTTCCTTCCCCGGCATGGGGTCTATGGTCTTGCCGGCATTCTACACTCCCTCAGTCTTTCTTCTTTCCTAGTCCATATACCAAAGCTATTTCTGGAATGTACAAATTTCAATTCCAACAGAGCACCAGGATGGAAAATAGAACTACCCCGGCCCTGACAACATCTGGAGGTCTCTCTGGGCATCCTTCACTCGTACAGGTTAAGTGAAGGGATATGTGATATGCGTATTTATACAATTATAATCCATCCCTTTAAGGTGCTCCTTGGATGCTCCCACAAAAACATGGCAACAGCTGAGAGGTCTTCTAACCCATCCATTATGAATGAGCCAGCCCACTTGGCTGTCCCTTGGGATCTAGCTGTCTAGTCCATATCACATGGGATTGGGCTACCTGCAGGCCACTTAATGGAGCCTGAGGGGTCCCAGGGTCACCACAGGCTGCATGCCAAAGTAATCCTTCTTCAAGTATTATAGTAGCAGGATCTAAAAATGGATGACGGGGCGGCGCCTGTGGCTCAGTCGGTAAGGCGCCGGCCCCATATGCCGAGGGTGGCGGGTTCAAACCCAGCCCCGGCCAAACTGCAACAAAAAATAAAAATAGCCGGGCGTTGTGGCGGGCGCCTGTAGTCCCAGCTACTCGGGAGGCTGAGGCAAGAGAATCGCTTAAGCCCAGGAGTTGGAGGTTGCTGTGAGCTGTGTGAGGCCACGGCACTCTACCGAGGGCCATAAAGTGAGACTCTGTCTCTACAAAAAAAAAAAAAAATAAAAAAAAAAAAAATAAAAATGGATGACCTTGGCTCGGTGTCCGTAGCTCAGTGGTTAGGGCACCAGCCACATACACTGAGGCAGGCTGGTTCGAAC
Source organism: Nycticebus coucang (assembly GCF_027406575.1). Lineage (NCBI taxonomy): Eukaryota > Metazoa > Chordata > Mammalia > Primates > Lorisidae > Nycticebus > Nycticebus coucang. The sequence goes on from NC_069783.1 coordinate 141,093,745, forward strand.
CTGGCCCGGGCCTACTAAAGAACAATGACAACTCCAACAACAGAAAAATAGCCAGGCCTTATGGCGGGCGCCTATAGTCCCAGCTACTTGTGAGGCTGAGGCAAGAGAATTGCTTAAGCCCAAGAGGTGGAGGTTGCTGTAAGCTGTGATGCTACAGCAGTCTACTGAGGGGGACATAATGAGACTTGGTCTCAAAAATAAATAAAATAAACAAATAAAAATGGATGACCTTCAAAAATTCCATGAAGCCATTCCTGGCTTGCACAAGGGCACAAGCTGGCATCATGAACCTTCTAACAAGGCACAGTAAAAGGGCACCCACCCAGCTTGGCACCCGTAGCCCAGTGGTTAGGGCACTGGCCACACGTACTGGGGCTGGTGGGTTCGAACCTGGCCAGGGCCTTCTAAACAATGACAATGATAACAAACTAACAAAAAAAAAACCCAAATCCGAAAAACAGATGTAGTGGTGGGCGCCTGTAGTCCCAGCTACTAGGAGGCTGAGGGAAGAGAATCACTTAAGCCCAAGAGTTGGAGGTTGCTATGAGCTGTGATGCCATGGCACTCTACCAAGGTAAGACTCTGTCTCGGAAAAAAAAAAAAAAAAAAAAAGGCACCCACTGTGGGCAACAGAGAAATACTGTCTCTACAATTAGCCGGGCGTGGTGGCACATGCTGATAGTCCCAGCTACTTAGAAGGCTGAGGCAGAAGGATCTCTTGGGCCCAGGAGTTGGAGGTTACAGCAAGCTATAAATCCCCCCACAGACGATGACATATTTAACCTGCACTCATCATGAAAAAACAATTAGACAAATTGAAGGAACTACCTGGGGTCTTTTCACAAAAAGGCAGTCAAGAGAAGAAGAAAAGAGCAGAGGCCTGTTCTAGATGAGTAGAGACTAGAGAAGTGACAACCAAATGAGCTTTAAAAGGCATCTTGGGGACAAATGGTAAAACTTACATGTAAGTCACCTATTAAATGGCATCATTATACTGAATAAATGTTAGCTTTCTTAGGTGTGACAGTGGTAGTGCAGTTATTTGGGAGAATGTCCATATTCCTTTAAGAGGAACACTGAAGTGTTAGGGGAGATTTAGATGAGGTTAGTAGCTTACTTTTACCTTCAAATGAATTAGGAAAAAAGACCTATAAATATATAAAGAAAGAAAGACGGAGCAATTGTGCCAAAATAGTGATATACCACATAATGATGGTTTAGTCAATGACAACCAAACAGCTTGATGACGGTCGCCTAAATTATGAAGGAGGCAAAAATTCCTATTGCCTAGTATTTACTGTATTATACTTTTTTTTTTTGAGACAGAGTCTCACTATGTCACCCTCAGTAGAGTGCTGTGGCATCACAGCTCACAGCAACCTCAAACTCTTAGGGTTAAGCGATTCTTTTGCCTCAGCCTCCCAAGTAGCTGGGACTACAGGTGCCCACCACAATGCCTGGCTATTTTTTGGTTGCAGTTGTCATTGTTGTTTAACAGGCCTGGGCCAGGTTTTAACCTGCCAGCCTTGCTGTATGCGGCTGGTGCCCCATTCACTGAGCTACGGGCACTGAACCTATACTGTATTTTCTTTGTTTCTTACTTTTTTTTTTTTTTAGAGACAGAGTCTCACTTTGTCGCCCTTGGTAGAGTGCCATGGCATCACAGGTAACAGCAACCTCCAAACCTCCAGCTCTTGGGCTTAGGCGATTCTCTTGCTTCAGCCTCCCAAGCAGCTGGGACTACAGGCACCCAGCACAATGCCTGGATATTTTTTTGTTGCAGTTTGGCCGGGGCTGGGTTTGAACCTGCCACCCTCGGTATATGGGGCTGGTGCCTACTCACTGAGCCACAGGCGTCACCTATGCCATATATTCTATTATTGTTTAGAATAGTGTTTTTCAACCTTTTTGATCTCATGGAACACTTAAACCTATGGTTAAACTTCTAAATTATGCTGATTTGGCGGCACCTGTAGCTCAGTGAGTAGGGCTCCAGCTCCATATACCGAGGGTGGAAGGTTTGAACCTGGCCCCAGCCAAACCGCAACAAAAATATAACCGGGCATTGTGGTGGGCACCTGTAGTCCCAGCTAATCAGGAGGGTGAGGCAAGAGAATCGCCTAAGTCCAGGAGTTGGAGGTTGCTGTGAGCTGTGACGCCACAACACTCTACTGAGGGTTACAAAGTAAGACTCTGTCTCTAAAAAAATAAATAAATAAATAAAAATAAATAATGCTGATCAAGGCTCGGCACCTGTAGCTCAGCGGCTAGGGTGCCAGCCACATACATCCAAGTTGGTGGTTTGGAACCCAGCCCGGGCCTGCCAAATGATAATTACAACAACAACAAAAATAGGTGGGTTTGTGGTGGGTGCCTGTAGTCCCAGCCACTTGGGAGGCTGAGGCAAGAGAATTGCTTAAGCTCAAGAGTTTGAGGTTGCTGTGAGCTGTGAAGTCACAGCACTCTACTAAGGGTGACCAAGTGAGACTCTGTCTCAAAAAAGAAAAAACAAACCAAGGATGCTGTTAAACATTCCACAATTCACAGGACAAGCCCCCATAACAAAGATTGTCCAGGTCAAAGTGTCAGTGGGGTCGATATAAAGAAATCCTGCTCTAAGCAATTATTCTTTAGGAATTAAAAATACTCTAATGGGCAGCACCCCAAAGAGTAGGGCGCTGGCCCCAATACTGGAGGTGGTGGGTTCAAACCCGGCCCTGGCCAAAAACTGCAAAAACAACAACAAAAAACTCTACTGCTCCCAGCTATTCGGGGAGCTGAAGCAAGAGAATCACTTAAGCCCGAGAGTTTGAGGTTGCTGTGAGCTGTGACATCACAGCACTCTTCCGAGAGTGACATACTGAGACTCTGTCTCAAAAAAAAAAAAAAAATTGGTTTGGCACCTGTGGCTCAAGCGGCTAAGGCGCCAGCCACATACACCTCAGCTGGCAGGTTCAAATCCAGCCCAGGCCCGCCAAACAACAATAATGGCTGCCACCAAAAAATAGCCGGGTGTTGTGGTAGATGCCTGTAATCCCAGCTACTTGGGAGGCAGAAGCAGGAGAATCGCTTAAGCCCAGGAGTTGGAGGTTGCTGTGAGCTGTAATGCCATGGCACTCTACCCAGGGTGACGGCTTGAGGCTCTGTCTCAAAAAAAAAAAAAAAAATTATGCTGATCAAAAAAAAAAAAAAAAGAGCATGAGGTGGGGCGTGGTGGCCTATGCCTATAACTCCAGCACTCTGGGAGGCTGAGGTAGATAGATTGCTTGAGCTCAGGAGTTCAAAACCAGCCTAAGCAAGAGCAAGACCAAGACCCTGTATCTAATAAAAACAGAAAAATAATTATCCGGGTGTTGTGGTGGATGCCTGTAGTCCCAGCTAATTGGGAGGCTGAGGCAGGAAGATTGCTTGAGCCTAAGTTTGAGGTTGTTGTGAGCTATGATGACAACACAGCACTCTACCCAAGGCGACATAGTGAGACTGTTTCAAAAACAAAAACAAACAAAAAAGAGTAAAAAAAAAGACTATCCTTACTGTGATTTGAACTTGTTTTTTTTTTAAGACACAGTCTCATTATGTCACCCTGGGTAGAGTGCTGTGGCATCACAGCTCACAGCAACCTCAAACTCTTGGGCTCAAGTGATTTTCTTGTCTCAGCCTCCCAAGTAGCTGGAACTACAGATGCCCACCACAAAGCCTAGCTATTTTTAGAGACAAGGTCTCACTCTGGCTAAGGCTGGTCTTGGACTTGTGAGCTATGGCAATCCACTTGCCTTGTCTTCCCAGAGTGCTGGGATTACAGGCATGAGCCACTGCATCCAGCCTGATTTGAACTTCTTTTGAAAATAATTTAATTAATGGTCTTTAAAACTTTTTATGGCCCACAGGTTAAAAATCACTGTTCTAGAGTATATTGCTTCAGTTTATGTATGTAAAAAAGTTAGCTGTAAAACAACCTCTGGTAGGTCTTTCAGGAAGCATTCCAGAATAAGGCATTATGATCATAGGAGATGACAGCTCCATGCATGTAATTGCCCCTGAAGACCTTCCAATAGGACAACATGTGGAGGCGAAAGTCAGTGATATTGATGATCCTGACCCTGTGTAAGCCTAGACAACTGTGCATGTTAAGCGTTAGGTTTTTTTTTTGAGACAGAGTCTCACTATGTTGCCCTCAGTAGAGTGCTGTAGCATCACAGCTCACAGCAACCTCAAACTCTCGGGCTTAAGCGATTCTCTTACCTCCCCCTCCAAAGTAGCTGGAACTACAGGTGCTTGTCACAAGGCCTGGCTATTTTTTGTTGTTGTCGTCATTGTTGTTTAGTAGGCCCGGATCAGGTTTGAACTCACCACCCCCGGTGTATGCGGCTGGTGCCCTCACCACTGAGCTATGGGTGCTGAGCCTAAAGTGTTAGTTTTTAATAAAAAAGTTTGAAAAGGTAAAACAAAAATCATAAAAAATTAAACAGAAAAAAGCTAATAGGATAAGGATATAGAGAAAGAAAATATTTTTGTACAGCTGTTCAGTATTATTAGGAAAGAGTCAAGTGAAAGACATTTAAAAGTTTATAAGGTGACGGGCGGCGCCTATGGCTCAAGGAGTAGGGCGCCGGTCCCATATGCTGGAGGTGGCGGGTTCAAACCCAGCCCCGGCCAAAAACCACACACAAAAAAAAGTTTGTAAGGTAAAAACATTACAGTAAGGTTAATTTATTACTCAAGCAAAGTTTTTTTAGAGATAGGGATCTTGCTATGTTGTCCAGGTCAGTCTCAAACTCCTGGCCTCAAGCAGTCCCCTAAGTAGGGATTACAGGTGTGAGTCACTATGCGAAGCTCAAGAAAAGTACTTTTTATAAATTTAGTGCAGGTTAAGTGCACAGTATTTATGAAATCTGTGATAGTGTACAGGACTACTCATCACTCAATCACTGACTCACCGAGAGCAATTTCCAGTCCTGAAAGCTCCATCAATGGTAAGTGCCTTATACAGGCATACCATTTTTATTTCTTACATTTTTTTTTCATTTGAGGCCAGCCTTGGGGGCTCTTGCCTATAATTTTAGCACTCTGGGAGGCTGAGGCAGGTGGATTGATTGAACTCAGGATTTCGAGATCAGCCTAAGCAAGAGTTAGAACCAGAAAAAACAGAAAAACTAGCAGGGCGTGTGGCGGGTATCTGTAGTCCTAGCTACTGGAGAGGCTGAGAAAAGTAGATCACTTGAGCCCAGGAGTTTGAGGTTTCTATGAGCTATGACCCAGGGTGACAGAGTGAGACTCTTTTTCAAAAAATAAAAATAAAATTGAGACAGTCTCTCTCTGTCACACTGGCTAGAGTGCAATGGCGTCATCACAACTCATTGCAATCGCAAACTCTTGGGCTTTTGTGGTCCTCCTGCCTCAGCCTCCCGAGTAGCTGAGACTACAGGCATGTACCACCACGGTCAGCTACTGTTTCTACTTTTTTGTAGAGATGAGGTCTCACTCATGCTTAGGCTGGTTTCAAACTCCTAACCTTAAGAGATAGTCCTCCCTCCTTGGTCTCCTACAATGCTAGGATTACAGGCATGAGCCACCACATCTGGCTTCTTATGCTGTATTTTTAAGGTACCTTTTCTTTTTTTATTTATTTTTTTGTAGAGACAGAGTTTCACTTTATCGCCCTCGGTAGAGTGCCGTGGCGTCACACAGCTCACAGCAACCTCCAACTCCTGGGCTTAGGCGATTCTCTTGCCTCAGCCTCCCGAGTAGCTGGGACTACAGGCGCCTGCCACAACGCCCGGCTATTTTTTTGTTGCAGTTTGGCCGGGGCTGGCTCTGAACCCGCCACCCTCGGTACATGGGGCCGGCGCCCTGCTCACTGAGCCACAGGCGCCGCCCTGAGGTACCTTTTCTATGTTTAGATACACGAATACTTACCATTGTGTTACAACTGCCTACAGTGTTCAGTACAGTAACATGCAGTACGGTTGTGTAGTCTGGGAGCACAGGCCATACCATGTAGCCTACATGTGCAGTGGGATATACCCTCTAGGTTTATGTAAGTTCACTCTGTGGTGCTGACACAGCAACCAAATCTCCTAGGGACACATTTCTTAGAAATATCATCATTAAGTAACATGACAGTATTAATTATTAGTCAGTCTACAGGAAGGGCAGAAAGGGATTCATCATACCAACTTTTCTGTGTATTTGAAAATTTTCAAGATAAAAATTGGGGAGAAGTATTAAAAAAATATTCACTGCTTGGAGCCCCTGTCAGATGGGTGTCCTACTGCTTGTGCTGATGATACCCGAGGCCCATCCAGCCTGGCCTGCCAAATATACTCTGGATCTAAGCCTGCTGGACACCCCTACCTAGCTAAAACACAGATACCCCTCTTTGTTCCATGGACAAGCTCAGTGTGTGTGCTTCTCCTGGTTCTCTTTCACTATTTTAAGTCTTCTTTCACCCTCACTCCCCTTCACAGTCAAACCAGCTGTCTGTCCTCACTGCCCCCAACAGTTCTGGCCTCCACAGTCTGTCACCAAGATGATCACAATAGCCTCCTGCCTACTGTCTCTTTCTGCCTCTCCCATTCACTCTCCACATGGCCATCAGAGGACTATCTCACAAACAAAAATCTGACCACATCATTCCCCTGCTTATAATACTTCCCTGATTACCCACTGCTCATAGAAGTCCTTAATATGGCCTCCCAAGTCCTGAGAGACTCTATGGTCTCTGCCTCAACTCTCTTCTGTCATACTCCAAGTTTCTGCAGCTCCCTAAACACCCCAGGCCCCTTGCACTTACTGTGCCCTTTCCTCCTCCTTCATATCCTGTGCCTCTTCACATCTTCAAGCTTAAACCTGTCCCCTTCAGGAGGACACTAAAGCATCTCCCATAACAGCTGAACTTCCTCCATTCTTATCCCCACCCTGCCTCACTGTGATCACCCTGAGGTCATATCCAAATGACATCTGAGTCCCACTCTAGGCTGGTACCTACAGAGGAGATTCTTGGAGAATAGTAGCTGGTTATCTGGTCCTGGGAATGCAAAAGCCTGGGCTCCTATTCCCATTCTGCAAAGGATTCTCTCTGCAGTTAGGTCTCAATTTCCTTGCCTGAATAAGGGGTGAAAGCTTTAGTTTAATCAAGACGGGCTGTTAGTCCATCACTCCAGATCTTGCAGGGCATACTCATGACCACCAGGTGTCACTGCTGCACCACAAGATGGCCAGTGTTTCTGAAAGATGTGCTAAGGGTTACTTGGTAGGTGGCCTGTGTATAGGAGCCGTCAGGGAACTTGCCAACACTGGACTCCATCCCCACCTGCTCCCAACAGAGCCAGTCCTCTAGCCCCCAAAGCCTCATGCAATCCCCAGTTCAGCAGGTCCCCTCCCAGGCAGGCAACAAGCAGGGGCAGAAGTGCAGGTGGACGATGGGGAAGAAGTGGATGGGCAGGGGCCCTGCTACCTCTTGGGGGATCCCTCCCACAAGTGGTCTTGGGTTTGAGGACTGGTCTAGGGTATCCCAGGCATGCTGTTCCACTGACAGGAGTCCCCATGTTGGGACAGGACTGCCCAGGCTAATTCTGCCTTGACCTAGCCTCTCCTGCTTCTCTTGGGCTGTGTGAAAAATGTGCTCCCAGACCCAGGGCTCCAAGAGAGGCTAGTGAGGGCCTAGAGGAGGCAGAGGGCTGGGCTCATATAGTACTACTTGACCCCCAGCTCTGCTCATGCCCATGCTGGCAGTAGTCTTAAGAGGCTCTAGGCAGGGGTCCTCAAACTGCAGCCCGCGGGCCACATGAGGTGGTGTGATTGTATTCATTCCCGTTTTGTATTTTTTTTTTTTACTTCTAAATAAAATATGTGCAGTGTGCATAGGAATTTGTTCATAGTTTTTTTTTTTTTTTTTAAACTATAGTCTGGCCCTCCAACGTTCTGAGGGACAGTGAACTGGCCCCCTGGTTAAAAAGTTTGAGAACCCCTGCTCTAGAGCCAGAGGCTGAGTGGGGGCTTATGAGAGATGCAGGGGCTGCAAGGGGCTGCTCTGGAAAGGTGTGCTGGAGAGGTAGCAGGGCCCCAGTAGTTATGGGGAGATGTGGGGGAAGACTCGTGCAGGGTGGAGGGCTCCCACGGCTGTATCCATCACTGACCCCACTATCAAGAACTGAGAGGGCAGGGCAGATGCTGGTGCTACCCACATCCTCACTAACCAATAATTACCAGGAAGTAGGGCATCCGAGCCAGACTGCATGAGGAGGAGCCCAGGGAGGATGGGGCATCAGGATACCACACTCCAAAACAGCCTTCTAATCTTCTGTCCTGCAGGGGTGTCAGCCTCCACTCTGTCCATTTTCTAAATGTCTCTTTTGTCAGTGATTGTTTCCAGGTCCCCTCATTGTGGGGCTTTTGGGCATGGTGTGTTCTAGGGCCCTGCTCCTTGCCCATGTATATCTTGGGTGAGGAGATTTCTAAGTCTTGAAATTCCTTCACTACAATTACCCCCAATGATTACGATGGTTTCTAGCACTCCTCATTAATCATGGGATTTGGGGGATGGGATGTTTTTTCTAGGTATCCTTTCTCCTCTAGACTTCTATGTATATAACAATTTCTAGGCCTCCCTTCTCATTCTTCATGGGTTTCATTTGTATACAGTGGTGTCTGTATCCCCAGTCCCATTTTCCACAATTCTCCTGTGCATGTGAGTTTTTCTTTTCTTTCTTTCTTTTTTTTTTTGAGACAGAGCCTCAAGCTGTCACCCTAGGTAGAGTGCCGTGGCATCACAGCTCACAGCAACCTCCAACTCTGGGGCTCAAGTGAGTCTCCTGCCTCCGCCTCCCAAGTAGCTGGGACTACAGGCGCCCACCACAAATGCCTGGCTATTTTTTGGTTGTAACCATCATTGTTGTTTGGAGGGCCCAGGCTGGATTCGAACCCACCAGCTCAGGTGTATGTGGCTGGTGCCGTAGCTGCTTGAGCCACATGTGGACAGTTTCTAGGCTTCTCTTCTCATTCATCATGAGTCCCCTATGTGTGCGATGCTGCCTAGGACATTTTGTAAATTATAGATATTTTGGGCTTAATGAAGTGTAGATCTTCTGACCTCACAAACCACCTCAAATATGTACATAATGGTTTTGAGGCATCCCTTCCAATTTGTTGTAGATTTCCTGGGTATATAGTGGTGTCCAGGTTCCTTGTCCCTTTTGCCACGGGGCTCCCATGTACCTCCCCATTTCCAGGCTTCCTTTCCTAGGCTTCACAGCTGTCCTAAGGTCCCCTGGACATTCTTCCATGTTGATGCTATCTTCATGCTTCCCTTTCTTCTGTAGACATGGGAGCACAGCCAAAGCCCTTGCCGAGAGGGGGCTATGGAGACAGGAACTGCAGTCTGGCCTGGGTCACCCAAACTGCCCAGGAGGAACAGGCAGAGCCATCCAGGCCTGAAAAGGCCACAGAAGGAAGGCAGAGATAGGGACAAAGGCTCAGCTAGAGAGCATGGGGTCTGCTGACTGTGCTGACATTGCTGAGTTGGGAGGGACAGGAAGGAGGATGGAGCTGGAGCTGAGGACTGCCAAGGCTCCTGCCAGGGAGGCCAAGCTGCGGTGGGGATGCAGGTGGGGTGTTCCCCCTTCCCAGGGCCCACTGGTGAGGGAATATTCTGAGCACCCAGGGCAAGGAAGGTGTGGGCCAGAGCTTGCTTACCCAGTGGCTCTTCTCACCAGGGTCTCCCTTGGGGCCAGGTTCTCCCTGAAAGGAGAGACAAAGAAGCAGTAAGGAAGAGGAGAGAGAGCGGGAAGGAGGAAGCAGGGAAGAAGAGAAGGAGAGAGACTTAGAGAAACCGAGGCAGAGAGAAGCTTGTATCAGACTAATGTAAGATAAAAAGGAGAAAAACAACTGCTTGAAGGCAATATAAAGTTATAAAGAGCAGCCAGACACTGGAGGATATTCAACCCTTCAAAGAAGGGAACTGCACTGGGTAAAATTCATGTATTCCCGGCTTTTCCTCAGAAGGCACAGCCCAACCCTCAGCCCAGGAAACAGAGCTCAAGCAGAAAGTTTCAGTTTTATTGGCCTGAGGAATCAACTGGAGTTGGGGTTACCTAAGAAACAGAAAATTGAGGGGAAATACTGGAAAACAAAGTCATAGTGGCAGAACAAAATATGCATAAATGCTCCCCTCTAATTGTTGGATGATCCCTAAACTGTCCTGGCCACAGGGGGGGATCACTCCAAGAAGCCCAGGGAGAAAACAACAGGTTGATGAACCTGAGAACAGATTTCAAAAATTTCCTACTATAGAGGATACAGACTTTGGAGTTCAAGTCTAAATAAGTTAGAGGTGTTTATTAACATCTAAGGCTTTCTTTCTTTTTTTTTTTAGAGACAGAGTCTCACTATGTTGCCCTGGGTAGAGTGCTGTAGCGTCACAGCTCACAGCAAACTCCAACTCCTGGGCTTAGGCGATTCTCTTGCCTCAGCCTCCTGAGTAGCTGGGATTACAGGCACCTGCCAACATCTAAGTCTTTCTAATGAAACTCTAGAAAGGCCATGTCTTAGGAATAAAGACCTAGGACTAAGGGATTTTTTCCTAAGACTAAGAGCAAAACCAAAATGGACTTTCTCTGATAAAACCTACAAATAAGCCTCCAAAAAAACACAATGATCCATCAGTAATTTGTGTTAGAATAAAACTCAACACTCTTCAGAGGAAGGTAAAAGAATTCAGAGTCTCTTTATTAATTATTAATTTTGTCCAGTATGCAATAAAAAATTCCTAGACATGTGAAAAAACAGTAAAGTGTAACCCATCTTCAAGAGAAAAATCAGTCAATAGACATAGATCCACAGTCAGAACCCTCAAAGAACTCAAGCTAGACCTCCCATTTGATCCTGCAATCCCATTCTGGGCATCTCCCCAGAAGGAAAAAAATCCTTTTATCATAAGGACACTTGCACTAGATTGTTTATAGCAGCTCAATTTACAATTGCTAAAATGTGGAAACAGCCTAAATGCCCACCAACCCAGGAATGGATTAACAAGCTGTGGTATATGTATACCATAGAATACTGTTCAGCCACTAAAAAAGATGGAGACTTTACATCTTTTGTATTAACCTGGATGGAGGTGGAACACATTCTTCTTAGTAAAGCATCACAAGAATAGAGAAGCAAGAATCCTACGTACTCAATTTTGATACGACAATTAATGACCTAGTACATGGTGGGGAATGGGGGAAGGAGAGAGCAGAAACAGGAGGGAGGAGCAGAGAGAGCGAAGGAAGGAGGGGGTTGGGGGTCTTGGTGTGTGGCACACATATTTGGAGCAAGACACAATTATAAGAGGGACTTTACCTAACAAATGCAATCAGTGTAACCTGGTTTCTTGTACCCTCGATGAATCCCCAACAATAAAAAAAAAAAAAAAAAAGAAATAGATCCATAGTCAATTTAGGTGTTGAAATTAGCAAATAAAGAGCTAAAAATATCTATGACAAATATATTAAAGAATCAACTGAAATTGATATAATGGGTGATGACAGAGAATTTTAGGAGCGATATATAAATTATAAAAGGGATCAAATAGAAATCCTGGAAATAAAAACAATAATATTAGAAATAAAAAACTCGCCGGGCGTTGTGGCGGGCGCCTGTAGTCCCAGCTACTCAGGAGGCTGAGGCAAGAGAATCGCTTAAGCCCAGGAGTTGGAGGTTGCTGTGAGCTGTGTGAGGCCACGGCACTCTACTGAGGGCCATAAAGTGAGACTCTGTCTCTACAAAAACAAAAACAAACAAAAAAAAAAGAAATAGAAATAAAAAACTCATTAGATGGAATTAACAGAAGATTGAAAACAATAGAAGAAATTATTAATCAACTTGAAGAGACGTTAATGGAATAACTGAAACTAAAGCATAGGGGAAAAAAAAAAGATTTTTGGCTCAATCTTTTTTTTGGCTCAGTGCCCTTAGCTCAGTGGTTACGGCGCAGGCCACATGCACTGAGGCTGGCGGGTTCGAACCCAGCCCGGGCCAGCTGGACAACAATGACAACTGCAACAAAAAAATAGTTGGGCATTGTGATGGGTGCCTGTAGTCCCAGCCACTTGGGAGGCTGAGGCAAGAGAATCACTTAAGCCCAAGAGTTGGAGGTTGCTGTGAGCTTTGATGCCACGCATTCTACCAAGGGTGACATAGTGAGACTCTGTCTTAAAAACAAAACAAAACAAAACAAACAAACAAACAAAAAAAAATATATATATTTTTATGTCAGAATTCTACCAAACCTTTATTTTTTTTTATTGTTAAATCATAGCTGTGTACATTAGTGCAATGGCCTGTACCCATTCTAAGATGCACCATAGATGTGGCCCCACCCATTACCCTCCTTCCACCAAAACCTCCCCCCTCCCTTCCCCTTCCTTGGCCCTTTCCCCATAGTCTTGTGCTATAGTTGGGTAAAATATATATATATTAAAAGACTAGCAGAGCTTCAATGACTTGTAGGAGAATATCAAGTATAGCTGGAGTTCTAGAAGGAAAAAGCAGGAAAAGAAAAAAAGTTTGGTGAAATACTAACCAATTATTTTTTACAAATAGGAGTTTAAAATAAAACAAAACCTCTGGGTTATTGTCTGGCATGTAAAGAGCTTAGAGGATGCCACTCAATCCAAACAAGTAAAAAGCTGAAAAAACTGAAAAAAATGAACAACTCTTTTTAGATGTACTGGAGAACTGAGACCACAGGCAAGCAACTTTCCCCAAATCTAGACAAACATATGGGCAAATACAGAGAATTACAACTTACCAAAGCAGAAACCTCCACAGGAACCAGTGCTAGGGAAGAACACTCTAAACTCTAACTACTCCTTGAGCCACAGGCGCCGCCCCGGAGTATTATTTTCTTAACAAGGCCTGCTCTTGACGGAAACTATTTTATCAGAGCCTAATGAAACTGGAGAAAGGGAAGTGTTAATTCTAGCTCTTTCTAGCTTTCCACATAGGGGAAGAGAAATAGCAGTACCAGGTTATGAGTGAGATAGGTTCTATAGGTTTGTTCTTAAGTTGAATTTGTTAGTGTATGTTGAGAAAGAGAGAAAATGAAATCATATAAAATGAATAAAACCACAAAAGGAATAAAATGTGTTGAAAAGAAAAAAACAAATATAGCAACAAATATAGCAAATATGAATCCAACTATATCAGCAATTACTTTACACCTCAATGGCCTAAATATATCAATTAAAATATGAGATAGTCAAGGCTGGGTGCAGTGGCTTATGCCTGTAATCCTAGCCCTTGGGAGGATGAGGTGAGTGGATTGCTTAAGCTCGAGACTAGCCTGAGCCAGAGCAAGACCTCATCTCTAAAAATAGCCAGGCATTGTAGCATGTGCCTATAGTCCCAGCTACTTGGGAGGCTGAGGCAAGAGAATCGCTTGAGCCCAAGAGAGTTTGAGCTCATGGCATCATAGCCATGGGAGTCTCCCGAGGGTGACAAAGTGAAACTCTGTCTCAAAAAAAAAAAAAAAAAGATTGTCAGAATGGACCAAAAAAGCAAGACCTAACTATATGTTGCCTACAAGAAACCAACTACTATAGTTTAGATGTGGTTTGTCTCTACCAATTTCATACTGAAATTTGATCTCCAGTGTGGTAGTGTTGGGAGGTGGGACCTATTGAGAGGTGTCTGGGTCACATGGGAGGATCTCTCAGGAGTACATTAATGCCTTGTCTCAGGAGTGAATGAGTTTTTACTCTACTAGTTCCTGGGAAAGCTGTTAAAAAGAGCCTGCTGGCCAGGGGCAGTGACTCATGCCTATGATTCTAGCACTGTGGGAGGCCAAAGTGGGAAAACACTTGAGTTTAGGACTCCAAGACCAGCCTGAGCAAGAGTGAGACCCTGTCTCTACAATAAATAGAAAAAAATTATCTGAGCATGGTGGCGTGAGCCTATAGTCCCAGCTACTTGGGAAGGTGAGGCAGGAGGATCATGTGAGCTATGGCATCCCACTGTACTATACCCAGGGTGACAGAGACAGACTGTCTCAAAAAAAAAAAAAAAGAGCCTGACACCTCTTCCCCCACCTTCTTGCTTCCTTTCTTGTCATGCAGTCTCCACACTCTACACACAGCAGCTCCCCTTTGCCTTCTGTCATGAGTGGAAACAGCATCAGACACTCACCAGATGTCCAATATGTCCAATCTTTTTTTTTCTTTTTTTGGAGACAGACTCTCACTCTATCACCCTGTGTAGAGTGCCGTAGTATCATAGCTCACAGACACTTCAAATTCTTGGGCTCAAGAGAACCTCTTGCCTCAGCCTCCCAAGTAGCTGGGACTATAGCCACTTGCCACAATGCCTGGCTAGTTTTTCTTTTCCCTTTTCTGTTTTTAGCAGAGACAGAGTTTTGCTCTTGCTTAGGCTAGTCTCAAACTCCTGAGCTCAAGCTCCTGGGCAAACCACCCACCTCAGCCTCCCAGAGTGCTAGGATTATTGGTGTGAGTCACCATCCACAGCCCTAGATTCCAATCTTGATCCTACCAGCCAGCAGAGTCATGAGCCAATTAAACCTTTTTTCTTTATAAATTACCCAGCCTCAAGTATCCCTTTTAATGTCCATGGGTTCTCCCGTGAAATAAAGACTAAGACATGGACTTTAAATACAGAGACAAATGTATATTACAGGGAAAGGGATGAAGAAAGAGGCAGCAAGCTAACACTAATCAAAAGGAAGTAGGAGTAGCTATATTAATTTTAGACAGAGTGGATTTCAGAGCAAGAAAAGTTATCAGAGATAAAGAGAGGTGATAAAGAAGTCAATTCTCCAATAAGTCATAATAATATTTAACATGTAAGCACCAAATGACAGACCATCAAAATATGTGAGGCAAAAACTTATTGAACTTTTAAGGAGAAATAGATGAATCCACTATTATAGGTGGAAATGTTAACACCCTTCTATCAGAAATAGATCTGGAAGGCTAAAAATCAGTTAAGGACATAGTTGAACTTGATAGCACCATCAATCAAGGGAATATAATTCTACTTCCTCTAACAACAGGAGATTACACATTCTTCTCAAGTTTACAGGGTACACTCAACAAGATAGACCACATTTTGGGCCACAGAAATCTTTCAACAAATTTAAAAGAACAGAGGGGCGGCGCCTGTGGCTCAGTGAGTAGGGCGCCGGCCCCATATGCCAAGGGTGGCGGGTTCAAACCTAGCCCCGGCCAAACTGCAACAAAAAAATAGCCGGGTGTTGTGGCGGGCGCCTGTAGTCCCAGCTGCTTGGGAGGCTGAGGCAAGAGAATCACGTAAGCCCAAGAGTTAGAGGTTGCTGTGAGCCGTGTGACGTCATGGCACTCTACCAGAGGGCCGTACAGTGAGACTCTGTCTCTACAAAAAAAAAATAAATAAAATAAAAGAACAGAAATCATACAATTCATGATTACAATGGAATTAAACTTGAAATCAATTACAGAAAGGTGGAAAATTTCAAAATACTTGGGAGATTAATCAACATATTTCTTTTTTATTTTTTTGCAGTTTCTGGCCAGGGCTGGGTTTGAACCCGCCACCTTCAGCATATGGGGCTGGTGCCCTACTCATTTGAGCCACAGGCGCCGCCCTCTCTCTCTTTTTTTTTTTTTTTTGAGACAGAGTCTCAGTTGCCTGGGGATTGAGTGCTGTATCATAGCTCACTGCAACCTCAAACTCTTGGGCTCAAGAGATCCTCTTGTCTCAGCCTCCTGAGTATTTGGGACTATAGGTGCTTGTCACAGCGCCTGGCTAGTCTTTCTATTTTTAGTAGAGAAGGGGTCTCGCTTTGCTCAGACTGGTCTTGAACTCCTGAGCTCCAATGATCCCCCTGCCTCGGCCTCCCAGAGTGCTGGGATTATAGGTGTGAGCCACTGTACCTTGCCCCAAATCAATACATTTCTAAATAACACAGGGATCAAAGAATAAATCTCAAGAGAAATTCTGAAATATTCTGAACTACAAATGAGTCACATGCAGTGGTGTGCTCCTGAGGACCAGGGAGACTGAGGTAGAAGGATCACTTTTGCCCAGAGTATGAGGCAGCAGTGAGCTATGATGATGCCACTGCCCTTTATCTAGCTGGGCTGACAGAGTAAGACTATCTCAAAAAACTTCTTTCTTTTCTTTTTTTTTTTTTTGAGATAGATAGAGTCTTTTTGCGTTGCCCTCGGTAGAGTGCCATGGCATCACAGCTCAAAGCAACTTCAAACTCTTGGGCTTAAGCGATTCTCTTGCCTCAGCCTCCCAAGTAGCTGGGACTACAGGTGCCCACCCCAATGCCCGGCTATTTTTTTGTTGTTGTTGCAGTTGTCATTGTTGTTTAGCAGGCCCAGGCTGAGTTTGAACCTGCCAGCCCTGGTGTATGTGGCCGGTGCCCTCATCATTGAGCTACAAGTGCCGAGCCCAAAAGACTTTTTTTGAACTACATGAAAATACAATTTATCAATATTTGTGGGATGCAGCAAAAAAAGTGAATAGAGGGAAATTTAAACATTTAATGCATACATTATAAAGAAAAGAGATCTAAAATCAATAATCTAAGCTTTCACTTCAGGAAAAGAGAAATTATATCCAAAGTAAGAAAAATAAAAGACATAATAAAAATTGAAACAGAAATCAATGAAACTGAAAATAGGAAGTCAACAGAGAAAAATCAACAAAACCAAAAACTAGCTTTTTTTTTGTGGTTTTTGTCCAGGGCTAGGTTTGAACCTGCCACCTCCGGCATATGGGACCGGCACCCTACTCCTTGAGCCACAGGGGCTGCCCCAAAAACTAGCTTTTATAAAATATCAATCAGGGCTTGGTGCCTGTGACTCAAGCGGCTAAGGCGCAGGCCACATACACCTGAGCTGGCGGGTTCAAATCCAGCCTGGGCCCGCCAAACAACAATGATGGCTGTAACCAAAAAATAGCCAGGCATTGTGGCGGGTGCCTGTAGTCCCAGCTACTTGGGAGGCGGAGGCAGGAGAATTGCTTGAGGCCAGGAGTTGGAGGTTGCTGTGAGCTGCGATGCCATAGCACTCTACCCAGGGCGACAGCTTGAGGCTCTGTCTCAAAAAAAAAAAAAAAAGAATCAGGGCTGGGTGAGGTGGCTCATGCCTGTAATCTTAGCACTCTGGGAGGCCAAGGCAGATGGACTGCCTAAATTCACGGGTTCGAGACCAGCCTGAGCCAGAACGAGACCTCGTCTCTAAAAATAGCTGGAGGTTGTGGCGGGTGCCTATAGTCTCAGCCACTCGTGAGGCTGTGGCCAGGGAGTCACTTGGGCCCAAGAGTTTGAGGCTGCTGTTAGCTATGACACCACAGCACTCTACTAAGGGCAACAAAGTGAGACTCTGTCTCAAAAAAAAAAAAAAAAAAATCCCAATTAAATTGACCAGTTTGTAGCCAGGCTAATTAAGAAAAAAGAGAAAAGACACAAATTACCAATGTCAGAAAAGAAAAGGATCATCACTAGAAAGCCCATGGACATTAAAAGGATAATGAAAAAAATATTATGAACATTACAATTACAAAGATGTGGGAACAATCCAAGTACCCTTCAACACATGAATGGATTAATAAACTGTTTTATACCATGGCCATAAAAAATGATGGAAATCAGCTCGGCTCAAGCGGCTAAGGTGCCAGCCACATACACCTGAGCTGGTAGGTTCAAATCCAGCCCGGGCCCGCCAAACAATGACGGCTGCAACCACAAAAAAAAAAATAGCTGGGCATTGTGGCAGGCGCCTGTAGTCCCAGCTACTTGGGAGGCTGAGGCAGGAAAATCACTTGAGCCCAGGAGTTGGAGGTTTCTGAGAGCTGTGATGCCACAGCTCTCTATCCAGGGTGACAGCTTGAGGCTCTGTCCAAAAAGAAAAAAAAGATGGGGCGGTGCCTGTGGCTCAAGAAGTAGGGCGCCGGTCCCATATGCCGGAGGTGGCGGGTTCAAACCCAGCCCCGGCCAAAAACCACAAAAAAAAAAAAAAAAAAAAAGGAAAAAAAGATGGAAATCCTGTATCCTTTGTTATAACTTAGATGGATTTGGAGATCACAAGAATGGAAAAACAAACATTGCACATACTCAATGCTAATTTGAAACTTGCAGATTAATGACAACGTGCTCATACGAGAAAAGGAGCGGTGGGGGAGGATGGTAGGTTCCTCCCCAATGGGAACAATGCGCAGGTGTATGGCACACTTCTGGGTGAAGTACACAATTACAACTTGGACTTTACTTACAAATACAAACAATATAACCTAATTGTATGTATCCGCATATTAATCTGAAATAAAAATATTTAATACTGGGTGGCGCCTGTGGCTCAGTTGGTAAGGCGCCAGCCCCATATACCGAGGGTGGCGGGTTCAAACCTGGCCCCGGCTGAACTGCAACCAAAAAACAGCTGGGCATTGTGGCGGGCGCCTGTAGTCCCAGCTACTCGGGAGGCTGAGGCAAGAGAATCGCTTAAGCCCAGGAGTTGGAGGTTGCTGTGAGCTGTGTGATGCCATGGCACTCTACCGAGGGCCATAAAGTGAGACTCTGTCTCTGCTAAAAAAAAAAAAATATTTAATACTAAAAAAAAAGAAAAGAAAGATACCATTTGCCAAGACTTCCACAAGAAGGAAAAGATAATCTGAACAGTCATATCTAGTAAAGAAATTGAATTGATAATAACTTTTCAAAACAGAAAATACCAGGCCCAGATGGGTTCATTACTGAATTCTATCATTTAAGGAAGAAATTATATCAGTGGTTCTCAACCTGTGGGTCGCGACCCACAGGAACTGTATTAAAGGGTTGCGGCATTAGGAAGGTTGAGAACCACTGAATTATACCAATTCTCTAAAATCTCTTTCAGAAGATAGAAGGAATACTTCTTAACTCATATGATGGCCAGCATTATCCTAATACCAAAATCAGACAAAGACATTACAAAAAAAGAAAACTACAGACCAGTATCTCTCATGAACATAGATGCAAAAATCCTCAACAAAATATTACCAACATTACAATTTTATAGCGTTATACAATTATAATTCTATAAAAAGGATTACATAACACAAGCAGAATTTATCCCAACTATGCAAGGCTGGTTCAGTATTCAAAAATCAATGAATGTAATCTATCACATCAGCAAACTAAAGCAGAAAAATCATATTTTTCACAGGAATAGACACAGAAAAAGCATATGACAAAATCCAACACTCATTCCCGATAAAACCTCTCATCAAACTAGAAATAGAGGGAATTTCTTCACCTTAATAAAGAACATCTACAAAGAGCCTTCCACTAATATCATGCTTAATTGTGAGAAACTCAAAACTAACCTCCTAAGATCAGGAATAAGGCAAGGCTGTCCCTTTTTACCACTGCTTTTCAACATTACACTGGAAGTCCCAGCTATATAGTTAAGACAAGAAAAGGAAATAAAAAATATATGGATTAGGAAGAAAAATATAAAACTGTCTATTTGAAGATGACATCATTGTCTATATAGAAAATCCAAAAGAATCAATAAAAAAATTCCTGTTGTGCCTGTAATCTCAGCTACTTGGGAGGCTGAGGCAAGAGGATCACTTGTGCCCAAGAGTTTGAGGTTGCTGTGAGCTATGGCGCCATGGCACTCTACCAAGGGCAACAAAGTGAGACTCTGTCTCAAAAATAAATAAATAAATAAATTCCTGGCTGGGTGCCCATCGCTCAGTGGTTAGGGCACCAGCCACAAACACCAGGGCTGGCTGGTTCAAACATGGCCTGGGCCTGCTAAACAACGACAACCACCACCACCACCACCACCACAACAAGAAAAATACCTGGACGTTATGGCAGGTGCCTGTAGTCCCAGCTACTTGGGAGGCTATGGCAAGAGAATCACTTAAGCCCGAGAGTTTAAGGTTGCTGTGAGCTGTGATATCACTACACTCTATGGAGGGCGACATAGTGAGACTCTGTCTCAAAAAAAAAAGAAAAAAAAATTCCTGTAATTAATGAGCAAAAATATCCAGCTTGCAGGATATAAGGTTAACATACAAAAGTCAAATGCTTTCCTATGTGCCAACAAACAAGTCAAATTTGAAATTAAATTAATTACCACCCCCCAAATGAAATACTTTGGTCTAATTCTAATAAAATACATATAAGATCCATATGAAGAAAATGACAAAACTCTGATGAAAGATATCAAAGAGGAACTAAATAAATGGACAGATAATCCATATTCACAGATAGATAGACTCAATATTGTCAAGATGTCAGTTCTTCCTAAGTTAATCTATAGATTCAATGAAATCCCAATCAAAATCCCAGCAAGTTATTTTGTGATATATTAAATTGATCCTAAAGGGTTTTTTAAACTTGTTTGTTTTGTTTTTTGGTTCTTTTTCAGATAGGTCTCACTCTGTTGCCTGGGCTAGAATACAATGGTATTGCAGCTCACTGTAACCTCAAATTCCTGGGCTCAAGTGATCCTCCTACAATAGCTTCTCAAGTACCTAGGACTATAGGCAAGTGCTACCATGCCTGGCTAATTTTCTTTTTTGGGGGGGGGAGGGGGACAGAGTTTCACTTTGTCACCCTTAGTAGAGTGCCATGGTGTCATAGCTCAGACCAAACTCAAACTCTTGGGCTCAAGCAGTCCTCTTGCCTCAGCCTCCCAAGTAGCTTGAACTATAGGTGCCTGCCACAGTGCCTGGCTATTTTCAGAGATGGGATCTTACTCTGGCTCAGGCTGGTCTTGAACTCCTGAGCTCAAGCTTGGCCTCCTAGAATATTAAGACTAAAGGCATGAGGCAACATGCCAGGCCTTGCCTGGCTAATTTTTTAATTTTTTTTGAGACAGAGCCTCAAGGTGTTACCCTAGGTAGAATGCAGTGGAATCACACCTCATAGCAACCTCCAACTCCTGGGCTCAAGCGAGTCTCCTGCCTCAGCCTCCCAAGTAGCTTGGACCACAGGCACCCACCACAACGCTTGGCTATTTTTTGGTTGTAGCCGTCGTTGTTTGGCGGGCCCGGGCTGGATTTGAACCCGCCAGCTCAGGTGTATGTGGCCGGCACCTTAGCCATTTGAGCCACAGGCACCAAGCCATAATTTTTAAATTTTTTTATAGAGATGGAGGTCTTGCTGTATTTCTCTGGCTAGTCTCAAATTTCTGCCCTAATGTAATCCTCCCTCTTAGTTCTCCCAAAATGATTCTAAAGTTTATATGGAGAAGCAAAAGACCCAGAATAGCCAACTCAGTATTGAAGGAGAAGAACAAAGTTGGAGGACTAACACTGCCTGACTTTAAGACTTACTATGGTAATCAGGACGGTGTGGTATTGGTGAAATAACACAAAGACTGATCAATGGGACAGAATAGAGAGCCTAGAAATAGACCTAGAAATAAATCTTTGACTAAGGAGCAAAGGCAATGCAATAGAACAAAGATAGCCTTTTCCTCTGACTCTAGAAACAAACCTTACTTACACTTCCACAAAAATTAACTCCAAATGGATCATAGACCTAACTGTAAATGCAAATCTATAAAACTTCTGGAAAATAACATGGGAAAAATCTAAGTGATTTTTGGTATGGCAATGACTTTTCTTTTTTTGAGACAGAGCCTCAAGCTGTTGCCCCTAAAATAGACTGCCGTGGCGTCACAGCTCATAGCAACCTCCAACTCCTGGGCTTAAGCAATTCTCTTGCCTCAGCCTCCCAAGTAGCTGGGACTACAGGCGCCCGCCACAAGCCCGGCCATTTTTGGTTGTCGTTCTCATTGCTGTTTGGCAGGCCCGGGCTGGATTCAATACCACCAGCTCTGGTGTATGTGGCTGGTGCCTTAGCTGCTTGAGCTACAGGTGCTGAGCCATGGCAATGACTTTTTTTAATTTTTTTTTTATTGTTGGGGATTCATTGAGGGTACAATAAGCCAGGTTACACTGATTGCAATTGTTGGGTAAAGTCCCTCTTGCATTCATGTCTTGCCCCCATAAAGTGTGACACACACCAAGGCCCCCCCCCCCATGGCAATGACTTTTTAAGATACAATACCAAAGGCATAATAAATGAAACTTCTGTTCTGCACAAGACAGTGCCAAAAGAATGAGAAGGTTAAGTCACAGACTGGGAGAAAATACTTGCAAAAGACATATCTCATAAAGGACCGTTGTCCAAAATGTATAGATAACTCTTAAAACTCAACAATAAGAAAATAAACAACTTAATGAAAACTCCTGAACAGACACCTCACCAAAGAAATATGAATAGGGATGAAAAATAAGCAAGAGAAAAGATGTTCAACATCATACATCCTTAGGGAATTGCAAATTAAAACAACAATGAAGCCCGGGGTGGCTCTTGCCTGTAATCTCTGCACTCTGGGAGGCTGAGGCAGGTAGACTGCTTGAGCACAGGAGTTTGAGACCAGTCTAAGAAAGAGTGAGACCCTCCATCTTTACTAAAAAATGGAAAAAAAAAAAAAAAAAGACCATAGCTGAAAAGTTGTTAGTGGAGATAAAATGGAATCACAAAAAATAGGCTACAAAAAGGCAAGAAAAGAAGGAGAAAAACAACAGGCAGAGTAAAGAGAATGAAAATAGCAAGATGGCAGACTTATATGGAATCACTTCGACAATTGTACATATCATTAAATGTAAATTAACCAAACATACTATTTAAGAAAAGCAGGACCAAGTTATATGCTGCTTACAAGTCATGACACACTTTATATGTAAGGACACAGATAGGCTGAAAGAAAAAGGATTGAAAAAGATATACACAGGCGGTGCCTGTGGCTCAAGGAGTAGGGCTCCAGCCCCATATACCAGGGGTGGCAGGTTCAAGCCCGGCCCAGCCAAAACTGCAAAAAAAAAAGAAAAGAAAAGAAAAAGATATATACCATGAAAACACCAAGCTTAAGAATCCTGATGTGGGGCGGCGCCTGTGGCTCAGTTGGTGGGGCGCTGGCCCCATATACAGAGGGTGGCGGGTTCAAACCCGGCCCTGGCTTAACTGCAACCAAAAAATAGCTGGGTGTTGTGGCGGGTGCCTGTAGTCCCAGCTACTCGGGAGGCTGAGGCAAGAGAATCGCTTAAGCCCAGGAGTTGGAGGTTGCTGTGAGCTGTGTGATGCCACGGCACTCTACCGAGGGCTATAAAGTGAGACTCTGTCTCTATAAAAAAAAAAAAAAGAATCCTGATGTGGCTACTTTAACAACAAACAAAGTTAGAATTAAAGATGAGTACTACCAGAGATAAAGATATTAATTTATTAATTTTGTTTTTTGTTTCTTTTTTGTTTTTAAGAGATAGGGTTTCACTATGTTACCCAGGCTGGAGTGCAGGGGCATGATAATAGCTCTCTATAACCATAAAATCCTGGGTTCAAGCAAAAAGATATTAATTTCATAAGTGAAATGACCAAGAAGACATTAAAGTCCTAAATGTGTGTGTACCTAATAACAAAGATTCAAAATACATAAAGCAGGGGTGGCACCTGTGGCTCAAAGAGTAGGGCACCAGCCCCGTATGCC
The DNA here is from genome assembly GCF_027406575.1 of Nycticebus coucang. Lineage (NCBI taxonomy): Eukaryota > Metazoa > Chordata > Mammalia > Primates > Lorisidae > Nycticebus > Nycticebus coucang. The sequence continues at coordinate 141,117,279 of NC_069783.1, forward strand.
AGAGGTAGTGGGTTCAAACCCAGCCCTGGCAGACAAAACATAACAAAACAAAAAACCCCCCAAAATACATAAAGCAAAAATTGACCAAATTAAAGGGAGAAATGGAAAAACCTACAATGGGAGTTGGAGAGAAAGAACGTGAAAGAGAGAAATACAGAGTCAAACAGACAGACACACAAAGGGAAAGAGAGAAAGAAAAACAGCTACAGAAATGCAGAAAGCCAGAGTGAGGGAGATGGCAGCAGCCTGATCCTAAGAGAAACAATGAGTCCCAGAGACAGGGAGCTACGGAGAGGAGATGGAGCAGCCATGGACCAGACAGGGTGGGTTAGGGGTTGTGGTCACAGGGGATAGAGCCAGAGCAGGAGTCTGGGCTGGTGGGATCCTGCTGGGACAGCATCACTTACCCGCAGCCCTTCAGAGCCTTGGGGACCAGGTTCCCCACGCAGTCCCTATGTAGGAAGGAGAGGTGTGGTGTCAGCTATTCAGGGCTCTGACCTGGGACACCCCCCCGCCCAGCCCCAGGACTCCCCAGAATCCCCAACACAGGGCTGCCTGGGTACTCACTCTCTCTCCCTTCTCTCCTGGGTGGCCAGAGAGTCCTTTGGGTCCAATGGGGCCTGGGGGTCCCTGGGCAACAGGATAGGGCTTTAGACTTGTGTTGGGTGAGATGAAGCGTGCAGGGGCTTGGAGGCAGAGATTGGGAAGGGGGCCCCAGCCTGGCCCAGGCCTCTGGGTTCTTCACCATATACCCAAAGCCTGGTACACACTGGGCAGTTCAGGCAGCTCAGTGTTAAGACCCTGGAGTCAGATAAGTCAGATAGCCCCACTCCAACCCACACATGTTGCCATGTGTTGGCTGCAGCCCCAGGGCAAGAATCTCCACTTTTCTTGGCCTTAGGTGATAATAATACTTGCATCTGCTTATGTGAACTGAATGATAAGATTATGGAAAGTAATTTATACATTAAATACTCAGTAAATACTTATAGAATGAACGAATGAAAAATGAATGAATGAAAGGATGAATAAATGGATGTAGGATCACTTGGAGAACAACTCACCATGTGTCCAGGACTCCCAGGGACACCTGCAGGGCCAGGAGGTCCAGGGGGACCTGGAATAAGACAGAATGTCCTCAGGGCTGGAACAGAGTACAGTGTGAGGAAGTCCCCCATCAGCTTCCTCCTGAGAGCCACAGCCCTCCCTCTGCCATCTACCAACTCTACCCCAGGCCTGGACTCAACTTACCCATGGGGCCTGGAGGCCCTGGGGGCCCCGTGGGTCCCTGGGGCCAGTGGCTTCTGGTCTCAGTGAAGGTGTTGGACAGTAATGGGTCCCCTGGGAGAGGAAAGACGGTGAGTGAGCAAAGCTGGACGTCATGGTCAGTCAATCTCATTGTGCCACCCCTGCTAAGATAGCTCTGATTGCCCTACAGGGCAGCTTGGGGCCACTGGGCATGTGTTCCTAGGGTAGGAAGTGGGGACAGTGTTGGCCATGCGAAACCAGGAAGTAAGTAAACCTGGGTTCTAACCCCGCTGCAGTCTAGCCGGTGATTCCCAGCAAGACTCCACTTTGCTGTGACTGCATTGTTGCCTGTCAGATGGGAATGATAACAAAAGCTACCATTTATTGACCACCTACATGTGCATGGTGTTGTCACAGTGCTCTGGGAGGCTTGCCTCCGTACAGATGAGGAGCTGAGGCTTGGAGAAGGGGAATGAATAGTGAGATGGAATGGGAGAATGAATGAATGTTGGGGCATGCACCAAGGATAGGATAGAGATGAGGTTGAACCTGGTGCTCCATGCTCTGCCCCAGGTGCAGGTCAGGCTGGGCTGCCAAAGGGAAGAGGCCAAGGACACAAGTCAAGACCCAGCCCAGAGGAGGGCCCCTGAACCCTCTGAGCAGAGGGCAGGCCTGCAGCCTTGGGAGCTCAGGGCTCTTTTCCTGCTGCAGGGCCTTGGGCCTCCCACTGTTCTGAGGGCTGGATTCCGGCCAGCTCCAAGGCTTATCGAAGGCCTGATGCCAGGTGGCTCTGATCACAGGCTTTAGAGTCTGTCTGGGTTTGAAGCCATTCCCCCCTGCCCTGGAGGTGGGACCCTGGCAGTGACCTCCCCTCTCTGGCCTATCTCCCCCTATCTGTGAACATAGGAGGACAACCTCACTTATAGGAGGGCTGGCTGATATGTGGCCTACTAGGGGCAAGCCTGCCACACAGAAGGCACCTAGCAGATTGTAACGGGCACTGTGGGGATGGTTACTCCACCTTCACCCCACCCCCATCTCAATCTGCCAGGACACCAGGGAACTCACCATGCTGAGAGATCTGGGTATGGGTTGGCCCCATGGGGGCTGGGGGGCCAGGGGGCCCAGGAGGCCCTGGTGGGCCTGGAGGTCCCTTCTCTCCAGGGGTACCCATGGCTCCAGCCTGGCCAGGGCTCCCTGGAGGGCCCTGTGGACCTGCAATGGAATCACAGAGGTTCCTATGGTGGTCTCGAGGAGGCAGGACAAGGCAGCAGGCATCAGTGTGCTCTACAGTCTGCAGGTTGAGTACAGCACCCATCTTCTATCCCATCCAGCTGGGTCTGAGCTTCCTTCTATGGGGCTGTCATACCTTCAGCATCCCGCATAGGAACCCTGGTCCATCTGAGGTACTTACTGCCATTTCCCCTCTGCTGAGCCCCTCCTACCAGTCTCGGTGCTCAGGAGGGGAGGGACATGTTTGATCCTACCCTAGTGCCCAGCTCAGAGTCTGCTGAGTCCAGGTACTCAGGGAACATGGGCTGAGTAAATCCAAAAGAGGGTTTCAGGGAGCCCCAGTGTGAGAAGGACACTCCCTGGAGGGGTGTGGAGGCAGGTGGTTGTAGTGGCCCAGGCCTGGGTCCGCCCAGTGAGGGGAAAATGGCCAGGGGAGTTGGAGGGGGGCAGTATGTGGGCACTCACCTGGTGGGCCTCTCATTCCTGCTGGGCCCTGGCTGCCGGTGTCTCCCTTGGGGCCAGTGGGCCCAGGCAGCCCCTGAGCACTGACTTGGTCTGGGGAGCAAAGTGCAACAGGTCAGCAACTCCAGACTTGCTCCTGACCCCCACCCTGACCCTGGCCCTGCAGCCAGCACCTACCATCTCGAGCGAGCAGTGGGATCCTCACACTCTCTCTGGCTCCTGGCAGTCCTGGGGTTGTAGGGGTAGGCAGGGGTCAGTGTCCCCACTGGCTTGGGGCCAGAGAGTTATCCAGAGCGCCCACCTGCAGCTCCACTCTGCTGCTTGACCTGCTTGTCTTCCCAGGCCCCAGCATGCAGGAGTCCCTGCAGACCCTCCTCTCAAGCCCACGGGACAGATGGGAAACTGAGGCCTACTGGGGGTTGAGCTGGGAGTCAGCAGCAGGGTGGGAACCAGAATCTCACCTCTCAGCCCCCCAAGTCCCAGTGCAGTGCTCAATCCCACATGCGAGTGTGCTCCCCACCTGACTCACTCACCTTGGAGGCCTCGATCTCCAGGGCTGCCCTGGGCGGCTGGGGAACCCCAGAGCAGGGCAGGGTCCTCAGGGGTCACTGGGGTCGGGGACATTGCCCGCTCCATGACAGTCAGTATGGCTACCTTGGAGGAAAAGGGAGACGGGCATGGGATGGTACCTTGGTCTCACCAGGGACAGGTCAGTCAAGGGAGGCCCTGGTGTGGGAGGCAGGAGGCCCAGAGCCAGCAGAACCCAGCTTGGAGTAGGCGCCAGGGCTTACAGGGGCGCAGAACGTTACCAGAAGTGATTGTGCTTCTAAAAGTGTCCAATTCATAACGCTCATTGTAGAAAAGTCCTTAAACATCATCACCACCACGCAAGTTGAGCTCTGTGATCGTCACGCTGGGCCAGGCAGTTTTTTTACCATGCTTATCTACATAAATAATATGATGCTTCTCTCAGGTTAAAGCACCACAGGGTTATGGCTGGGAGGATTTTCACTGAATTTGGAGAGAAGTTTGAGAGACTCTGACCGGAAATAAAGGCCCAGAGTTATACACAAAATCCATTTCTGGGCCCAAAGTAAGGAAGGTTCTAGAAAGTTGGTGATATTCCCTCAGCCAGGGTTGGGGGGTTGTCAGCCAAGGTAAAACTCTCAGGTAGACCCAGGGCTGAGCTGCCTCTCAGATGGGCTTCTCCTGGAAGGGAACACAGGGAATGCGGGTTCTAGCACGTGCTGTTTGGAAGCTTGGCCACATCAAAGCCACCTTTTTATGTTAGAAAATGGAGGTATTTTAAAGGGCTGCATAGTAATCCACAGAGCAGATTCCCCATAACTATGCAACCACCCCTTCTACTACCTAGTTTTCAAATTTCTCTACCAATAATTAACAGTGGTAAACATTTTGGCATCTGATCATCTCCTTAAGATAAAGTCCCAGAGGGGGGAATGATGGAGCAAAGGAGATACACACTTTACACATGTCTATGTTTAGAAAATCTGGAAGAAAGATGTCTCAATGTTGACAGTGGCTCTCCTTGGGGGTGCTGCCTGTGAGCAATTATAATGAGTGGTTTTTCTAGTTGTTTTTTTCACATTACTGAGTTTTTCATGTTTCTAAATTCAGAAAGTCTTCTCTCACTCTCTCATTTTGTTGTTGTTGAGACACGATCCTGCTCTGTTGCCCAGGCTGGAGTGCAGCGACATTTTCATAGCTCACTGTAACTTCAAACTCCCAGGCTCAAGCCATTCTCTCGCCTCAGCCTCCCAAGTAGCTGTGACTACAGGCACTCACCACCATGTGTGGCTAATTTTTAATTTTTTGGTAGAGATTGGGGTCTCACTATGTTGCACAGGCTGGTCTTGAACCCCTGGCCTCAAGTGATCTTCCCACCTCAGCTTCCCAAAGTACTGGGATTAGAGGTTTAAACCACAATGCCTAGCCTACATATACAGTCTTAACTGTGAGTAGGTGCTAGTATCACCTCCACTTTACAGATAGGAAAACTGAGGAGCACTGGAGGAGAGGCCAGGGTATGCCTGACAGGGGGTATGCCTGCTGAGTCAGCTCAGGGCTGCACTATAGGATTGCTGAGGGGGCAGATACCAGGCATGTGGTGCAAAGAAATGGGTAGAAAGGCCCTAGCTTAGTCTGGGTAGGGGGCAAGAGGGAACTGCTCACCCACCTTGGCCTCCAGCACCTTCAGCCGCTCAGTCAGCTCTGACACTTTGCTGCAGTTGAGACAACCTGCAGGAGTTGGGGGAGAGGTTGGGGCTGCGGCCAGGTCCCCCCTCAGAGCCCTTTGGCTCTTAGGGGAGGGATGGATAGAGGGACAGGTCACCTGATGACTCTAACCCATGAGGGAACCCAAGGTGGGGAAGGAGCTTCAGAATCACTGCAGGTCCAGGGTGAATCAGACCTTGTAGGATTCCTTTCATGCCAGGGCCTCCAGAGTAGACCCATTTCTCTCAGAGCAGGAGCAGGGCCCTGACTCCTGGCAGCCTCTGCGTCAAAAATGACCCTTTCCCAGAAGGCAGGCCAAGAAATTCTATTTCTTCCTCCCTGGGCGGGGCTAGGCTTTGCCAGCTTTGGGGACCAACACAACATGGTCTGGACTGGGCTGGCCTCAGGGGTGCCATCCTGTGATCCCCCCTGACTACATCTGGCTCTCCCGCCTCCTCAGCTGGGAGACCTGTGAGTCACTCATAACAGCCCTGGGTATTTATGGCCAGTGCTGAACCTGCTGGTCCTTCCAGCCCTCAGTGGCACCTGAGGGGGGTGTCACCCCCATGCACACCTGAGGATGCCCAGCTCAGGGCAGGGATGAGTAGGTGCCTAAGAAGCACAACACCCTGAGACAGTCCCAGTGCTGCCCCCTCCTGGCAACAGGGCCTTGGGCAGGACAGGCCACTTCTCTGACTCTCAGTTTCCTCATCTTTAAAACACAGACAGTTAAAAATAAAATAAAAAATAAATAAATAAAATGCAGACAGTGAGGCCTGGCTGGTGGTGAGGTATGGATCTCTGTGAGGTTTTTTTTTGAGATAGAGCCTCAAGCTGTCGCCCTGGGTAGAGTGCTGTTGCATCACAGCTCATAGCAACCTACAACTTCTGGGCTTAAGCGATTCTCTTGCCTCAGCCTCCCAAGTAGCTGGGACTATAGGAGCACTCCACAATGCCCAGCATTTTTTAGTTGTAGTTGTGGGTGGGCCTCGGCTGGACTCAAACCCGCTAGCTCTGGTGTATGTGGCTGGCCCCTTAGCCATTTGAACTATAGGCGCCAAGCCTCTCTATGAGGTTTAAAAGAGCTGATGACATGCCTGGCACATTACAGACACTCAGAAAAACTTTGTTTGAATAAAAAGAGGAAATGGGGAACCTGTGTCTTCAGGAGTCCAGTAGCCATCAGTTTTGAGGTGCCTGGGCCCACGCTGGGTTCCCCTCTGGGCCCTTTCTCTGGCCCTGGAAGGTCTGTCCAGCCTGGGGATGTGGTAAGGGTGGGATACTCTCCTTGACCCTCCACTGTTAGACCCAGATGGCTTTCAGCACAGTTATCACATTGCCCTGGGCCCCTACAGCCCTCTCCCAGAGTAGGGGATCCCCCAAAGCCACTCCAGGACTACCTGAGAAGGCTGTGGGCCGAAGTGCCATCCTCCGCATGGTGCTGCCTGGCCACCCAGGCTCCACGAGGCCAGAGGAGCCTGCAACTGAGGGATGGAGAGGGTGAGAGCCTCGTCAGGCCAACCTGCCACCATGGTAGCCTTAGCAGGGACCCCTCCTCCCCTCAGTGCAGAGAGAGAAAGAGGCCCAGAGAGGTAGGGCAATTTATCTGGGTCACACAGCATGAACTGGTCTGAGCTGGGGTAAGGCTGGCCACTGGATGGGGCTGGTCAGAGGGGCTGGTGATGAAGCTGGAGGCTTCCCCAGTGACCCCAGCCAGTTGCCTGGCTTCACAGTTTACAGAGCTCACAGACATTGACCCGTGTGACTTGTCCTCTCTTAACCTATTTTCCCATCTGGGAAATGGGATAGTAAAGGCTCCGTACCTCCTGGGCTGGTGGGGGCCCTGAGGATGGTCTTGTGCGCAAAGAACCCACTGTGCACTCTCAGGACCTGGCACAGTCAGTACTCAACACATGACAGCTGTGAACAGTGCTGTCCATGCTCTCCCTGTCTCGTCTGGTAGGAGCAGACTGAAGTGGATCCAGCCCTGATTTTAAATGAAAACCAGAGGGAGGCTGGCTGTCTGAGAGGGCAGGGGAGCCTATTTCAGGAGCCCACCCTTGTATAAGGACCAGCTGCCCTGGCTGGACCGGCTCTGGTTTTCTCCACAACTGGAGGGATGGGCTGGCCAAGCCAGGGGCAGGAGCACAGCTGGAGGGCCTGAGAAGTCACCCCCAGGGCTTGCCTTTTAAGGCCTCAGAGTATCATGTGGGGGGAGAAAAGACCCAAATAAGGCACAGGCCTGGCAGCTCAGAGCTGGGCTGTGGGTTGATGCAGGGAGCAGGAGGCGCCAGGAACCCAAACCAGACAGGCCCCTCTGGCCAGCCCCCAGTGGGAGGCTGCCAGGCCCTCCTCCGGGTCCCACTATGGGGCTTTCCCTCATGCTGAGCCTGCATCCCCAAAGGGCTGTGACTTGCCTGGGCTCGGGGGCAGGCCTCACCCAGGATGGAGGAAGATGGGTTGCTAGTTTAGGACTGGGACAGGCCCTGTGGCTCTCAGGGCAGGGGTTGTCACTGTGAACTAGGCTTACACTAAATGCTTCACACAGCCTGGCACAATCCTACCAAGTTGATAAAAATAACAACAGCTAATTCTCGCTTAGCATTTACTAACAGCAGAATGGGCCTGGCACATTGTAAGCACTTTACATATATAGTCTTTTGTTTTTTGAGACAGTCTTAGTATGTCACCCTTGGTAGAGTGCCGTGGCATAACAGCTCACAGCAACCTCAAACTCCTAGGCTTAAGCGATTTAATTCTCTTGCCTTAGCCTCCCAAGTAGCTGGGACGACAGACGCCCGGCTATTTTTTGGTTGTAGTTGTCATTGTTATTTGGTAGGGCTGGGTTCGAACCTGCCAGCTCTGGTGTATGTGGCTGGCGCCCTAACCTCTGAGCTACAGGCACTGAGCCCACATATATAGTCTTAACTATGAGTGGGTGCCAGGTCACCTCCACTTACAGACAGGGAACTGAGGCCTGGGGTAGTTCACTGTCCCCATGCTCAGAAAATTGGATAAATGTGTAAGACTCATCCCCATTTTTCCCCTTGGAAGAAAGTGAGGCAGAGAAGTACAGTGACAGTTGTCTCCAGGAAGATCTCAGGCCTGGACCTGAACCTGATAAGTCTGACTGCAGGGCTAGATGTCTTTTTTGTGGGGGCGGCGGGGGGCACCTAGCAGGGAGGCCCAGTGTCCTGTAGAAGTACTGGTGCCTGAGAAGAACGGTCTCACCAAGGCCTCTTTATCCTCTTTGTTCCCATGTAGAGATATAACATGTCATTTTATTACTTTTTTCAGGAAATTGACCAAAAGAAACGATGTCCCTCCAACTCTGTGGAAGTTTGGGTTTTCGCTGTCAAGAAGCTTAACTTCTGGGCGGCGCCTGTGGCTCAGTTGGTACGGCGCCAGCCCCATATACCGAGGGTGGCAGGTTCAAACCCGGCCCCGGCCAAACTGCAACCAAAAAATAGCCGGGCATTGTGGCAGGTGCCTGTAGTCCCAGCTACTCGGGAGGCTGAGGCAAGAGAATCGCTGAAGCCCAGGAGTTGGAGGTTGCTGTGAGCTGTGTGAGGCCACAGCACTCTACCGAGGGCAATAAAGTGAAACTCTGTCTCTACAAAAAAAAAAAGAAGCTTAACTTCTGTTGATGAATGCATGAATCATGGGCTGAAAATAAATTTCAAGCAAACAAAAGAAAAGACAGATACAAATTGTCTCGAAGATCAGCAAAATGTTCTAAAGTCACACGAGGGTGTCCCTCGTAAACTTGTGATTGGAAATTCTTTTTTAGCCTATGTTTTTGGACGTTTGTCAGGAGCCAGAGAGAATTAGAAAAACTAAGAGAAACAGTCTGACCATCAGCACAGACTTAAGGGGCTCAAAGTAATCATGAATTTACAATAAAGGAGGGGAGGGAGCTTAAAGAAATAATGAAACTGTCAAAAAGACCAGAAAATGTTGGCTTTGGGTTCTGGATTTACAAAACTTATCCCAAAACTCTCCTAAATTCTGATAAATGGGTAGAAATACTTAAGGGACATTTCGGGTTGTAAAAATGGCACACAAAATTTCAGTAAGGAAGAAGCCATGGCTTGGAGGTCTCCTGTTGGACAAAAATGTCACATCCCACCCACTGGTGTTTGGCCAAGGGCCTTCAAACAGGCCTTGGTGGGCAGAGACACATACCCCTGTCCTGGTGTGTCCTGGTGGTCCCTCCTGAAGGGCTCTTCCTGGGTCCACAAACCCCAGCTCCATTCTGGGAGCCTGACTATGGGCCACTTCCAACCATGTGGGAGGTCCTCACACATCCTACACACACATACATATCTCCACCTGGCACCTTCCCCAATCCTTATAGCTGTTGGGCCCATGTCGCCTCCTCTAGAAAGCCTTCCCAGACAGAACAGGGCACACACCAGTGTCAAAACCCCTATTGAAGCTCTTATCACGCTGTCTTGACCTTCACAGATTAGTGCTGTCTGGAGTTTCTTCCCTCTTCTCACTGCTGAGCCTGAGCTAAGAGGCTCTGTGCTCCTTGTGTTCTGCATCCCATAATACAGATGAGGATACTGAGGCCCAGAGAGGAGACACTGCCTGCTCTGTCCAATCTCTGATGGAGCCGAGATTCCAACCCTGCCCTAAACTGGGAAAGGCTGGGGAATGTCCCTGGCCTCGACTTCTGTGATTTACTCCCCCAGGAGAGGAGGTGAGAGAGGGGCTTCATGACTGACCTCCCCCCAGATCTGTGACCACACATATGGTCATAGAGATCCAGCCTCCCCAGCCCCAGCCCACGTCTCCTGCAAGGAATTTACTTTGTGAATATAAGTATTCACTGCCAGTGGCCAGAGCCAGGGGCCAGGTTCAGAGCTGAGGCCCAGAGTTATAAGAACCTGACCAAGACGCCTCTGAGATAGCTTTATCTTTGTCCAGCCTGGTCCCTTCTTCCCATGCACCTACTATATACCAGGCTCATGCCAGGCACTGGGGGCAGGAGGAGTATGATAGCAGGGTGGAGTCACCTTAAGCCACGTGGGAGCACCAAGATCACAGGCAGGCAGGACACCCACTGCCGAGGCCATGGGTGGGAAGAGGACGCTGGGGTGAGGTCAGCTGGAGGGAGGGCGGAGGGTGGGGCAGGGATACCAAGGGGCTTGCTGCCCATGCTGGGTGTGCAGGACGGGCTTGGGGGAGGTAAGGACTGCCAGGCCTCCTCGAGAGGAGTGTGAGTGGACAGTATTGGACATGGGCAGATTGGTGCAGTGTTTAGCCGTCGGGACACTGCATCTGCCAAGTAAAGCACAGGCTTGGCATTGCACCTGGCACCTGGTTAGAGCCAGGTGCGTGTGGGACGTGCCCAGCCCTGGGCGACGGGAGAGGCTCAGGGGCTGGCACCTCAAGTGTCTTCTCAGGCTACTTGGTGGTGTGACCCTGGGCAAAGTTCCCTTTTTGGTCCCCCATCGTGGAGGTCTAGGGCTGTGAGGGACCACATACAGGAAAGGGACATGTCTGCTAAGGACAAGGGACCTTATGTGGTGGAAGCTGAGGTGGCCTGGCTTCCCAGGGCCCATAAGGAGATGGGGGTGAGGGATCCCCAGCCTCTCTGCCCTTCTATCTGGGAAAGGCCAGGCCTGAGACTAGATCACCAGCCTCATGGCATCCCACTGTCTGAACATACTCTCCTGGGAGTCCTCAGACCCCTGATTCCATGGTCAGATTAACTGGGTTTGAATTCGGCTCCTCAGCTCATAAGCTGCCACCCTGGGCAAGGTATTTCCCTCAAAAGGCTTGATTTCTGCTTCTGGATGCCCTGTGCCATGACATGCTGGCACGATGCGGGTAGATACACGTTGCCATGTCCAGCGCAGAGGTAGCTTTCCTCAGCCTTGTCATTATTACTGCAGGAGGGTAGAGGGTAGGGGGATGCCACAGATCTCAGGCTAGTGCTTACCTGCTGTGTGATCTTGTGTGAGACTTACACCCTGTCTGAGCCTCCCTTTCATCATTTGGACAATGGAGCTGACGAGCAAGAGACCTGACTACAGGAACCCCACACACACACACTCCCTGAGTTAAGGTAACACAGTGGTAGATGCTGCAGCCCCTGCTCTCAGCAGGACCCACCAGCTCAGGGTACTCAGAGAGTCAGGCCCAGACCCAGAAAAGGTGATTGTTGGGTTCTGGCCAGCCTCCTGACATGACTTTGGCATTGTGCCTGCCCTCTGCCCACCCCCACCTGGCTCATGTGGTACATTCTGGCCTTGGCCCTTCCTTACCCATTGTTTCTCCAGGGTCCAATTGTTTCTGATGAGAAGGCACCAGGTGAAGGCCTTAGCCAGCCTCACCCTTCAAGGCCTGGGGGCATGGAAGCCCAGTCTGGTAAGTCCCAACACTGGTGCTGAGTGACCCCAGGCCAGTCCCTTCCCTTCACCTCTCTGAGCCTTAGTTTCCCCACCTGTAAAATGGGGCATGTTCTAGCCCCTTCCTCACAGATTGTCATGAACATCAGATGAGACCATCCTTACTCATCATCACAGAGTGAACATCCACATTCCGCAGATGAGAAAACCGAGCCTAAGATTAGGGAAGTCCTTCACAAGGGCCCACCGGCCTCATGGACATCAAGTCTGGAGACTCAAGGCCAGTTTGTTGAGCAGCTTACTGAGAAGTGGGATCTCAGAGATGGCAGGCAGGGTTGTGTCTGCTGAGTCATCACCAAATCGCCAGCACAGGGGACAGGAGGGAAGAGGAAGACATTTATGGAGCTTAAGTGTCAAGTTCTCAATCACAGGTGACTTCTAGGTAAAGCCAAGGTTCAGAGAGGTGAAGTGACTTGCCCCAAGTCACACAGCAGAGCGCAACTGATCCCAGCCTGGATTCTGGATTCAGCTCACCCCAGGGTCGTCCCATCCCTGGTGACACAGCTCTAGGCCCCAGGGTCAGGTAACAGCAATGGGCAGGCCACAAGGGCAGTCACCAGCAAGGGGAAGCAGTTGGAGAAGCCTGGCCTGAACCTGGCTGTGGAAGAAAGGGCAGGGCCTGGGATTGGCCAGAACTGTCCCCACGCCTCTCTGCCCATTCCCATGTTCCCGGCAGGGCGGTTTTCCAGAATAATCAATCAGTCATCCACTCACCCACTTCCCTTTCCTCAGCTCCAACCCTGCGGCTGGGAAGGCCCTTCCTGTCCTATTGGTCACTACATACTTTCTACCATGGGCTACCAAGCCATGTGTGAGGGCTTTGCTGCTTCATTTCATCTTGGCAACATCCCTGGGCAGCGGAGTCTATTTCCCCGCCCATTTCACAGGTGAGGATGCTGAGGCTTCCACAAACACACATGGCAGCTTTGGGCCCTTTAGTGAAGGCACCCCACCCTCCCTGAGTGGGCAGAAAAAGAATGTGCCAGGATTACAGGTCCCCACCACCAGCTCTGTGCCCTTGCACAACAACTGGCATGATGGATAGGGAGTTCCCAGCCAAAGGCCATACAGGTAGAGGTCCCCAGGCAGGGACCTAAAGGCCCCACAGAGGGAGCTGACAGACATCAAGTTTGGCCTGGCCCCAGTGCCTATCTCGCACCCTCGCCTTACCAAAAACTTGAGCCCTCAACCCTTAGCCTGGCCCCTGGACGTGTGGCCCCAGTGGCCAGACTCAAGGGCATAGGTACTGCCCCCACCTGTCTTCTGCCCTCAGCTGCTCCAAGAAGGCCCAGAGATGGGGACAGTCTACCCTTGGGAGTGGAACAGGGACAGAAAGGCCTTTGTCTGGACAGGACCTGACTAGGGGATCTGCCCCTCTCTACCTGCTTGGTAGCTGCCCCTCCTGGCTCCCTGGGGAACCCACCACCCCATGTCAGAACCCATCAGACCCCCCTCCCACCCCTATTTTGTGGTGAATTCTGCCCCCCCCCACCCCCACGCCTATATGACTCTGGGCCCTCGATCCATTTCTGTGGGCCTTGGTTGCCCCATCTGTGAACAGGACTGTTGTGGGGTCCCAGGGAGGTGAAGCATGTAAATGTCTCAGGAAATGTCTACATTTCTGTTAGCACCATCTTCCCTTGATTCAGAGGCTATGTTTTCACACATTTGTGTTTCTAGAATCAGGATATATCTTACAACTGATGTTCACATTCATGTGCTGCTTTGGGGACCCTCTTTCCTCTGAGGCACCCATGGGCTTGGCTCTCAAGTTGATTCTAGGCCAGTCTATCATCTGTGGGGCTGTGCTTGGGATCACAGCTCTTGGTGCCCAGAAATCTGCCACCTGCTTGGTTCAACTAGGCAGGAGGGTGGGAGGGGCCCCAACTGCTTTGGCAGAGAGGCAGGTGTCCTGAGAGGGCTCTGCAGGTGAGCGTGTGGTTGGGCTCCAGGGCGGCCCTGGCTGCCTCCTTGGCCCCTGACAAGTGCTGGGCCCTCAGGCACCCTGTGCTGCACACAACGAAGGTATATGGGGTGACAGGAGACCCTCTGCTGGGGACGTGCCCCACACATGGGGGCCCAGCAGAGCCCTCCCATCCCTGAGGCCCAGAGGCAGGGGGCAGAGAAAAGCACTAGGCAGACAGGGCTCAAGGCCTGACTCTGCCACGTAGGAGCTGTGTGCTCACCACCTTCTTGAGCTACAGTCTTCTCAGGCAGAGTGGGCATAACCATTCTTACCTCCCTGACCCTGAACTGACTGAAACGACTCTTTGTTACCATATGGTGTCTGTTCCACATTGTATGGAAATGTCTGGATGGGTTTTGCTCAAGTTGGAGAAAAGACTTGGGATTGTGTGACTCAATATTTAAGCTACACAGCCCATACAAAATTCTCCCAAGGGTCCCGAGGGTCTCCCAAGAGTCCCTGTGGGGTTGGGAGGACAGAGGCACCAACCGCTTCTGAGCCAGGCCCTGCGGCATGGGCTCCAGTGGGCACTGTTCTGTGCATGTGCAGCCCCTACGGATGTGGTTAAGTCCTCCCATGTACCTGCGGGGAGGCACCTGGCCTGCCATCGCAGGGCTCTGCGGGCTGGTTGGGCAGTCCTACCTTCCTCGCAGCTCACCCCTGAGTGCCCAGGGCAGCACCTCCATTCACGGGCAGTCACTGTCTTGTACATCACCTTGTATGTGGGTCTCATCACCGTCCTGTAGCTGAAAGAGTCCCCAAGTGGCCCGGTTTAGATAAGGTCTTCTATGGCCTCTCCCCCTGGCCAGGACACTCATGAGGGACAAACACAGAGCCTCCAGGATCCTTGGCCTCCAGATCGCTTTGGAGTCCCTCTCCTCCTGCATTCTTGGTTTCAGCACTTCCCCCATGCCCTGACCCCCAGCCTGGGGTATCTGATACCAGCTGGACAGGACTCCCTGCAGGCAGGGCTGGGGTCCCCTCTGAGTGAAGGCATGCAGAGTGGTGTACCCCTCCTTCAGGAAGCCCTCTAGGGTGCCCAAGAGCACAAAGGGATGATCTGAGAATGGGTCCAGGGCCAATGTTGCCTTTGCTCCAACTACCTTAGGGTAGCTGCCACCTACACTCCCTGGGCAATCCCACCCCCAGTGCTGTCAGCTCCTTCTCTGCCACAGCATCCCTTACCTGCTCCCCGGGCAGCTCATAGGCCAGGGGCAGTTCTGCAGCACTCGCTGAAGGTAGGTGCCATTCTGCACATGGCACGAGACGGTGCGGGTCACCACATACGAGCACCAATTCCTGAAACAGACCCAAAGAGTGGAAGCTCAGTGCCATGCAGAGCCCCCTGGCAGGGACTCTGGGAAGATGAGCAAGATGTGTGTTTTCTCTAAGAGCTCCAAGTGCCCAGGCAGAAAGACCCTTGAGCTCACAGAGTCCTTTGGGCCCTGGTGGGAATCTCTGTGGCTAGAGGGGAAGAGAGTAAATTTCATGGTCCTGGGTGTGGGGCACTTGGGAGGTGCTGGGGCAAGATGGGGGCAGGGCACTTCATGGGACTCTCCCTCCTCAACATCTCTTCTCTCCAACCTGATCCATCCAGGCCACCATCACTTCCAGACTCCCACCTGGATAACTGCAGTGATCTCTTCTGTCTCTCTGTCTCTCCCTAGAAGGGTGTCACAGAATGGAAAACTGGCCATATCCCTCACTTGCCCAGCCAACTCTCCAGTCCTCAGATCTGTGCCCAGACCTGCTGTGGATCCCTTACCTCTAGGACTCTGCTTCTGCTGGGCTCATGGCCTGGGGCGCCCTTCCTCTACTTTCCCAGGTGACACCTCCTTCCACCTTCAGAGCCCTGCTGTACTATGGCCTCTTCCCATCATACTGTCCCATTTCCGCTCCTACTTGAACACAGTTGATGCTTCCCAGCCCTGGGTCCCCTGGCACTTTGAACACCGTCACAGTGAGTGAAGCTGATGATTTATGCCAGCCCCCTCCACCAGCATGTGAGAGAGGCCCTGTGTCACTCTCATGTTCCCTCTGTGTGATAGTCACAATGTGCAATCAATGACCTAAGCCTGGAGGTCCGATTCCTCTAAATGCTGACAATCATATTGCACTGCACATAGTGAGCACTTACTGTATGCTAAGGATATGCCACTCTGCAATGGTGAGCCAGTAAGCACCGCTCCCCCATTTCAGAGAAGAAACTGAGGCTCATGGAGGTGAAGACAACTGCTTAAATGGAGAGCTAGTACCTGGAGAAACCAGAATTGAACCCAAGAATGTGGACGGCCCAGCCCGGCTTCAGACTCCATCCCAGAGGCTTCAGCTCCTGTCCCCTCCCCATCTCCTTGAGCTATGGTCTGGGGCTCTATGAAGGCCCCAGCCTGAGAGCCTGCTGATCCTGGGCTCAAGGCCACAGAGGAAAGTATGGCTGGGTAGAGAGCTCAGGCTGTGAAGGGTCACCTGAAACCATCCCTCCTTCCCTGGTCCCTACAAAAAACACAGTATCCATGACCCCATGCAAGACTGAGCACCACTGAGCACCTGGAATGTCCCAGCCAGCACAGGTGTCCCCACCACCCACTGCTTGCCACCTCTGCCAACCCAGCCACCCCCCCGCAGCTGCTGCCTCACCTTCCCTCCCCAGGTCACCAGTCAGCCAGGACCAGTCAACTAACTCAGTTTAGTGTCCTGGGGATTCACTCCCTTCACTCCTCTGTGTGGGAGTAGAGGGAGGAAGCAGCCCAGTCAAAGACCTAGAGGTGGGAAAGCTGGGAGGAGGGACAGTTTGGTCTGCCTATGAAGTGGCAGGAGCTCATTAAAGCCCTAGTCAGCCATCCCACACAGAGGGGACAGGTGCTTGCTAGGGCACCATCAAAAAAGCACAAAACTGGGAAAAGTCTGAACGGCTATGCAACCACCAGACACAGAAAACAAGAAGCTGTGATGAAGCCCAAGGTCTCTGCAGGCTGGGCCTAAGCACCTGTCAAACCTGGCTAAGGGGAAAAGAACAAGCACAGATCAATAAATATAGGATGACTGCATTTCTATTAAAATGAGAGTCTACTATTTATACATGCATGCACATATACAGACAAGTGTGTATAAAGTTATATAAAAAAAAATTATACTCTCTGGGCGGCGCCTGTGGCTCAAAGGAGTAGGGTGCCAGCCCCATACGCCAGAGGTGGCGGGTTCAGACCCAGCCCCGGCCAAAAACTGCAAGGAAAAGGAAAAAAAAAATTACCACTGTGGGCAGCACAGTTAGGGTTGGAACTGAGGTCTGTCCCATCCCAGAACTTGCACTGGAAATGTTCCTCCTGACAACTAAGTGAGGCTTTTTCAAGTTTAAAAAGATACATATATCAAGGCTCCCCATTCAGGTCTCTAGAGCCGTGGTTTTGAGCAGGTTAGGGTTTTATATAAGATGGGGACATAACACCCCTTGGGAAACTGATATGAACTGTGGTCCCTCTTCAGAAAAATTGTATAAAACCTGGTGTACAAGTTAAGGGGGTTCAGAGGCTCCCTGCAGCCTATGTGACACTCCCTAGCCTGGCATAGGGGCTCTATGAGTAAAGGAGGGACAGAGGGAGGAACATAGGGAGAGTAAAGTCAGAAGCTCTGGGATACAGAAATAAATAGAAATTGTTATGCTCTGGGCATAGAAATAACACTCTAGACCAGTGTGCAAATGCACACAAACGTGCACACTCAATGCATGCACACGCAAACTCAGCACATGCAAATGCACACACGGGCACGCAGGGGCAAACATGGACACACATGTGCACGTGTGCATACAATGTATGGATCCACACTGCCCATGTGTACATGCACAGATCGACATAAGCACACAGACACATACACACACACTCAGGCACACAGACAGGCCAAGTCAAACCCAGTAAAACACTTAGGCACAGAAATGACCATTCTCCCTGCACATGAGTCCACACCTGCAGATACAGCTCTGTGTGTCTTCACATGAGTGCACGGACATGCACACTCACACTACATTTATCAGCTCTCTCACATGGGCACAGGCAGGCCAAAGAAGGCCCCTTAAGGACAATCAGAGCTCCATCTCCTCCCACACTTGCATATATACCCACATGCCGACACATACACACTCACACATGCCCCTCACATGGACACAAGAAGGCTGCGGTTGTGATTTCTACGCATATCCACACCAGATGCACAGGTCTGTGTGCCCTCACTCATGTACACGCTGCACACACACAACTCTCTTACATATACACAAACAGTCAGAGCAGGCCCAGGAGAGCACTGCCGATGACCTTCCTCTCACGTCTACACAGGCTCCCACAGGGCCATCCGTGTGCTCTCACACACACCATGTGCGCGTGCACACACACACACACCCTATCTCCAGCCCCAAGATGGGGCAGGGGGAGATGGGTCTGTGACTATACACAATTGTCTGAGCTGTCCTTTTTACCAGGGGAGCTACAGAAAAACAATTATTTTTCTTCTTTCTTAATTAAAATCTCCCTCATGTGGGCTCCTGCCTGGTTCCCTGATTTCTCTCTCACAATCTGGACTTTGCTTAAATCCCCTGCTTAGGAGACACGGAGCTGGTGACCAGCTATCCAGACATTTTAGACAGGAAGGGACACTCAGTCCAAGTTGGTTCACAATCAGCTCCTCACCCTGTCCATCTGGGGTCACCAATAACCATGTCGTCCATTCTCTGCCTTAAAGACCCCATTCCCAGGGTACTCAACATAAGCCTGTGCCTCCTTTTGGGTCCCAGCCTTGCTCTGCTATCTCCCTGACCCTCCATCCACTTTCCAGAGGCATCTGGAGGCTCTTTCTAAAGCATAAACCTAATGGTGCCACTGCCCACCATGGACTCCATAGCCTACCATAGCTCCCCATCAGCCTGTAAGCCCTTCTGGCCACATCTGTCATTCCTCATACTGCTTGCCTCCCGTGTGCACCCATGCAGCTCCTCTCCCACCTCTGATCCTAGCATGCGAGGATCCCTCTACCTGGACAGCCTCCTTGCTCCAGAAAACCCCTATTTATCTCTTAGGTCTCAGCCTCCAGGCCCAGATGGGATTGGGCCTCTCCTGGGGGGCATCTGTCAGCCATTTGGAGTAGCCCTCAGCTTTATTCTCTCTTGCAGGTGCTGAGGGAGGCCATGGGGCTGGGATTACGCTCCAGGATGTTTGCTGAATGACTGAATGAGAATGGACAGTGGGCCTAGGCAGAGGAGCCAGCAGATTCCAAGAGACAGGCACTCTCTCTACTGCCCTGAGGGCTTCCCTCCCTAGGGTGTGGTCACTGATTAGCTGCCCAAGAACCAGGTGAGGCTGGCAGTGCAGCAGGTGAGAGGAGGGGGTGATAGTGGCAGCAATTCCCTCCTGCGCCAGGCGCTTCTGCCCCTTCAGCAGAAGTAGGCCCCTGGGAGAGGAGAAAACAGGCCAGACTAGCTCAGCCTGGCACCAGTCACCCTCACTAGGGCCCCCCTTCACCTACACCCACACTTTACCTCATGCCACGAGGGGCCCAGGGGACTTTGTCTCTCTAGAGGGCCCAGGGCTGTGATCCGGAACAGTGATAGGGGCTAATTGCAGGAGGCAGCCAAGCAGGACCCCAGCCAAGGCTGTTATGAAAAGGAGAGAGAAAAAGAGCTGTGTGGATGGGGGTGGGGTGATGAGAGCCAGAACCCCACACTGGGGGCGAAGCTCCAGTGCTAACTCTGCTCCTAAATCAGTAACATTGGATGAGGCCCTGATCCTTTCTGACCTCACTTTGTTTATCGGCAAATGGGGATGGCAGTATCTCCTCTAGCAGGGAAGGCTTCATGCAAAGCACTCAGCACAATGATGACAGCTACTATTAATTCTTGTTCCTAGACAGTGGGGCGATAGCCCAGTCATGGGTCCCACACCCAATAGCTGTGGCCCAGGGGCTTCCCAGGGGTGTCCCTGGGACATCAGCACAGTATCTCCTTCACAAGGCCCTCCCCTTGACTATGGGAGAAGATTGCCAGGCTCTACATTTTAGAGAGGGGGAAACTGAGGGTCTAAGAAAAAGCACCTGCCAAGGGTGCATAGAGCTGGGATTTGAATCCCCTAGCTAGGGGCTGCAGGAGATTCCATCCATTTTAGAGCTCTCCACTCTCCCTGATCTGGGATTTCCCCAAAGGAAGCTGGTGTTACAGGGCAGTGAGAGCCCTGGGCCAGGACACTGATGATGGCTTGAACCCCAGAGCTGCCATGTTAAGATGAGCAATTAAAGGAAGTGGCTTCAGGCCGGGTAGGATGTTGGTGGGGCAGGAAACAGCCCCAGCAGGGCATGAGGGGCTGGCAGGGGCCAAGGCAGCTCTGTATGGCCCCTGGCTACCCTGGGGTCCCAAAGTCTCACCACATTCCTAGGGCTGGGGGTGGCCCTTTGGATGCCTTCCCAGGCCACCCCCTCTCCAGGACAAAGCCTCTTTTCTGCCTTTGCTCCCTCAGCTGCCATGGGGTACTTGAGGCCCTGGGCTAGGGGTGGAGGGAGGGCTGACAAGGCATGACATCCCCATACTGTCTCCAATGACACTGGGGTGGGGCCACAAGTGAAGGTCCTGGCAGCTGAGGACCAGACTCCTCCAGCCTGAGGTTCCTACCCCCCTTAAAGTTGGTGAAAGCAGGAAACACTGTCCATGAGGTTCCATGCTGGTCCTTCCCAGGGTGGACTGTCCAGTCTTAGAATAGGCCTCAAGCAGGGCATGAGCAAAAGAAAGGGGGGAACAGAGAAGACAGAGCAAAACTGAGACCTATGGCCAGGAAGCAACGTGCCTGAGATCACACACCGAGTGGGTGACAGAGCCAGGAATAAAACTGCATTCTGTCTGAGGCCAGAGCCCCTAACTCCTAACCATGGCCTACAAACGTTTCCCAGACCCCCAAGTTGACAATCTCCCTCTCCTGGGAGGAGGGCTGCTGGGGAAAGGCACTGAATTTGGAAACCGGCCTTGATTAAGGGGTCACTTTTCCCCTCTAGGCCTCGTCTCCTTATCTGTAAAATGGGAACAATAGTATTGTGCACAGGGCTTTTGTGACACTCAGGTTACTGTGACAGTCAGCTGTTAACAGATGCGGTGACAGTCCCCATCTGCCCATAGCCACCATCCTGTTCCCACTCAGGAAACCACGGGAGGATGAGAAGCCCAGGCTGTGGGGTTCTGCACTGGTCTGGCTGGAAGGGATTCCTGCCTTTAAGCTCTCTTGACCATCATCTTGAGCCTGACACTGCAAATCCTGAGTTCAAAGTCTCTGTTATCTTAGCATCTGGGATCCTGGGGCTCACATGCATGCTCTAGGCAGCTCATACTCCCTATCTGAGGCTCAGCTTCCTCCTCTCTGAAACAAAGATGATAAAAAGCTGGCTTGGTGCCCATAGTACAGTGGTTACAGTGCCAGCCACATATACCGAAGTTGGTGGGTTTGAATCTGTCCCGGGCCAGCTAACCAACAATGACAACTGCAACAAAAAATAGCTGGGTGTTGTGGTGGTACCTGTAGTCCCAGCTACTAGGGAGGCTGAGGCAAAAGAATCACGTGAGCCCAACAGTTGGAGGTTTCTGTAAGCTGTGATGCCACGGCACTCTGCCTCAAAAAAAAAAAAAAAAAAAAAAAAATGCCTCCAAGTGGCAGTTGGAAAGATTCTGGAGGCAATGGATCTAGGCCAGCCATCATCAGCACGCAGTAGGTGGTGGCTGTGACATCTGCCACATGTCCGTCCCTGTCTCAGACAACTGTTCTTCTGGCCTCTGATGCCCCAGCCACCTCCATGCTCCAGCCCAGCCCATATCACCTGCTCTTGCTAGCCCAGCAGGACATACTGGCCCCTGACCACTGGGAAAGGGAAATTTATGAAAAGAGTTAAAGAATTGAGGCCATAGGGGCAGGGGCCGCGCGGGCCTTTGAATGGGATGAAAAGGCCTGGAGAGGCTTGGCTAGTTCACATTGTCTGCCTTGGACAACAATGCCTGGCCCTCAAGAGGGGACCCCAGGGAGGGGCAGGAGCTGCAGCCAGGACAGGGGTCAGGTCAGGTTTGAACACTCATCAAATCAGAAAGATAAATTTGAACCCAGCTCTTCGATTAAAACCCCTTGAGCCTGGAAGATTATGTCAATATTCTGGGGTCTCAGTTTGCTCATCTGTTGAATGGGGTGGGTTTTCCTGCTTCATTCAGCTGTTGAAAGATTAATGATGACACTGTACATAGAGTCCCACAGTGCCACTGGGAGAGCAGCAGGAAGGCAGAGTGATCCCTCTTGTCTGTCTCAAATGCCAGGTTCCCAGGGAGCTTTCAACACTGACCCACTGGGCTGTGAGACTCCACCCAAGTCCTTCCTCTGAAAGAATTAATAGCCCTGGTACTAAAAAAAGCCACGAGTAGGGAAAAGGGGAGGGGAGTCTCTGAAGTGTCGGCTAAAAGGTGTGGTGGTCCTTTCCCGTAGCAAGGAGAAGGGCCCTTGGAAGGTGAGGGGGGGCGAAGTCCCGGGGGGTTTCCGTCCTCGATGTGCCCCTTCCCCCTCCCACTGAATTGGGCTGAAGGGCACGGAGTGAAAGAGGCTGCTGGCTCCTCCGGATACTTGGGGTGAAGGACCTCGCACTACCGAGAGGTCCACCGCTCTGGCACTGTCGGGGTCGCTTCCCAACCCCGGCCTCGCACGGCGGTGGCGTGTGTGCTTATGCCCGGACTCCCAGCCCCCCGCCGCCGGCCAGGAAGGCAGGCACAGAAGTGGCGGGAGTCCTTACCTGCGCCCAGAGAACGGGGCTCCCCCGACGCTCCACGCGGCGCCGCCTCCCGGGAGCAGGAGCCCGAGGCAGAGCAGCGCCCAGGCTTGCGGGCCGCCCATGCTGCGCCCGGCGCCCTCCGCGCGCGGCCCCTAGCCGTCGCCGCCCCCAGCCTGCCGTCCGCGCCCGCCAGCCCGCGCACCCAGCCGCCCCGGACGCGCGGACCCGGACCCCGTGCGGCTGCCGGAGGGCGGACGGGAGGCGCGGGGCGGGGCGGGGCGGGGCGGGGCGGGGGCGCGCGCTCCCGGCCTCGCCCGCCCCTCGGCGCGGCCCCGCGCCCCCTCGCCCGCGCCGCCAACCCGGAAGGAGCCCCGGGGGGGCCGGAGCGCCCCCGTCCGGAGACCCGACAGGTGCCCACCTGAGCCCGCAGCCCCGCGCTGTCCGGCCCTTTGGGGGGCGGGGTGCGGGTTGCGACGCGCCCTCGCACCTGTTGCTGACTGGGGAACTGACGACTCTTGAGCGAATGATGTCGGGGACTCATCCCGTCTCGGTATCTCTGCGGGATCCCGCCATCCAACAAAGGCGTGGCAAGCAGTGTGCGCCATGTGTACCAGGCATCTCACCACCGCTGCTTGATGTCCTGTCTCAGTTTAGTTTTAAAAGTACGTTATTCCCAGTTTACACGTGAGCAACCCGAGGCCCCGCTACTCACAGTCCCCTAGGGAGGAAAAGACCTGAGCTGATCCCCTAAGTGTCTTGTCCACTCTTATTCCCATTTTACAGGTGTAGAAACTGAGGCACAGAGAGGAGATGTCATCTATCTGAAGCATCTAGGCAGTGGTTGGCAGAGTCAGGGTTTTAACCCAGATCTCCTCACTTCAGAGGTTGTCAGGGTTTTTTTTTTTTTTTGTAGAGACAGAGTCTCACTTTATGGCCCTCCGTAGAGTGCCGTGGCATCACACAGCTCACAGCAACCTCCAACTCCTGGGCTTAAGCGATTCTCTTGCCTCAGCCTCTCGAGTAGCTGGGACTACAGGCGCCTGCCACAACGCCCAGCTATTTTTTGGTTGCAGTTCAGCCGGGGTTGGGTTTGAACCTGCCACCCTCGGTATATGGGGCCGGCGCCTTACCGACTGAGCCACAGGCGCCGCCCTTGTTTGTTTGTTTGTTTGTTTGTTTGTTTGTTTTTGAGACAGAGTCTCACTCTGTAGCCTTGGGTAGAATGCAGTGGAGTCACCTTAGCTCACAGCAACCTCCAGCTCCTGGATTGAAGCGATCTTCCTGCCTTAGCCTCCCAAGTACCTGGGACAAAAGGCACACATATCACAACATCTGGCTAATTTTTCTATTTGCAGTAGAGATGGGGGTCTTGCTTAGGGTGGTCTGGAACTCCTGAGCTCAAATAATCCACCTGCCTCAGCCTCCCACAGTGTTAGGATTAATATAGCGTGAGCCACTATGCTCAGCCAGGTATCAGCTTTTAACCATAATTAGGGAAGAGTATAGACAGCACGTTGGTCTGGGCCTCAGTTCCTGATCTGTAACAGGTAAGGATTGGTGGTGTGTGGAATTTCTTCATGTAGGGTACATGGATGGGGTTCTGAGGGAAGGGCTCTGCATCCCTCCAAGGTATATGCAAACATAGTGTGTATGTCGGGGTGATGGTGTCTGTGCTGTGTGTCATGTGTGTATGTGATGGATGTGAGTACAGGCAGGAATGTATCCATGTGCACGTATATGAAATGTGTCTATGATTGTAGTGTGTGTTTATGGGGAGGGACTAGAGGTTTCATCTAAGGGGATCCAAGCCTCTCAACCTCCCAGGGCAGTCTCTAACCCCTCTTTCCACCTGAATTGATATGTACCAGGCAGTCCCGGTCTGGTGAACCCCTTGCCTACCATGAGCTGTGGGCCTGTTTCTGCCATGCCGGAAGTACTCCCCAGAGGATCTGTCAGCACCCACCTCTGATTTCTGGGGACTGCCTCTCCTTAACACACCAGGTCCTGAGTCTGAGTCAGTATAGGGGTGACATCACCAGTGTGCCCATACAGAGGAAGCTGATGCGCTGATTCTCTGTCCTCAGGGGGGATGGGTAGAGAGAGCTGGGTTCAAATGCTGACTGGGCATGGAGGCCATGTCTGTAATCCTAACCCTCTGGGAGGCTGAGGCAGGATCACTTGAGCTCAGGAGTTCGAGATCAACCTGAGCAAAGTAAGACCCGATCTCCACTAAAAATAGAAAAATTAGCCAGGCATGGTGGTGGAACTGGGTAGTCCCAGCTATTAGGGAAGCTGAGGTGGAGCCCAGGAGTTTGAGGTTGCTGTGAGCACAGCTGAGGCCATGGCACTCTGTCTCAAAAACAAACAAACAAACAAACAAATGCTGCCACTGCCATTTCTGCCCAAGTTAGCCCAGGCAAGTCCTGCTCTTCTCTGTGCCCCAGCTTCTCTTGTGTAAAGAGGACAGTTTACCTTCCTTTCGGGGGTGTGGGCAGGATTGAGATATCATGGTAATGCCCTGAGACCCACCATCCTTTGCTTCACATGGTTCCCCGAGTGCTCATCACTTCTCCAATGACATCACCATGGTGCCAACTTTGCTTCCTTAGGGAGAAGCCTTCCTCCCTTCCATGTGAAATTTTGGGGCATCTTCTGTGCCATCTCTGACCCCCCAAGAAATGCAACTTTGGGCCTCTCTGGTTAGGCTTTCTTTTCTTTTCTTTGTCTCACTTTGTCACGCTCGGTAGAGTGCCGTGGCATCATAGCTCACAACAGCTTCAAGCTCTTGGGCTCAAGTGATTCTCTTGCCTCAGCCTCCCAAGTAGCTGGGACTACAGACGCCTGCCACAAGGCCTGGCTATAGGCCTTGTTTTCAACACAGCTAGATCAATGACTTAGCCTCCTGGGTGACTGGTTACTCCTGAGGGACCACGTCCCAGGAGGATCCCAGGCTTGTCTGAGGCCCTGATCAAATGATTGGGATCAAAAACCATCATCTCAAGGGCCACTTTGAAGGGTCCTGGAGGGACTGAGAGGTGTCTGGGACCCCAGATACGTGCCATAGAATGAGAAGACACCATTAGGTTTGTTCGCAACATGTCTGAGATGTTCATGTGATCGATGGCATTCACATTCTTTAACTAATGCCACCAAACGTGGGAGATTCAGTTCACTGCAGAATTTCTTCAGCAAGTGACTCCTTGGTAAAGGCTATCATTAACATTTTTTATATCAGAGACGGGCCTGTCTTTGCTAAGATTGGGATCCTCTGGTCCAGGTATTTACTTATAATTATAGCCATACCTTGTGGTAGTGCAGTCTGGTGGTTACCACCCTACAAGCTTGGCACCTCATAGTTCAGCTGTGTCAATTACAGAGCAATCACTGTGAGCAGTGTGACCTGAGAGAAATCACTTCCCCTCTCTGAGCCTCATTTCCTTGCCTGAAAAAACAAACTCTAGAACCTCTTTAAATCCCTCTTGCTAAGAGTCTGAGCTTCTGGGACAATGTGAAAGCTACAGGTCTCCGTGCAGTGGCCCTGGGCACAACCGAAGCCCCCTTTTAATGGCTCATTTTCCTGGTGGAGTCAGCTGGCTTTCTGGTTCTCTTTCCTAGCTCAGTGGAAAGAAAGGAAATGCCATAGGGCCTGGGTTTTGGTCATTTGAGGTTTTAGTGTTTGCTGAGACAGGGAGGAGAGGGGCCGGCTGGCTCGAGGTCTCAGAGCACTGTCCCTGCAGGCTGAGCCTCCCCTGTGGGGGCCTGGTCCTCTCTGCTGCCAAGACCAGACCACAACCGCCAGTAACAACAGCAGCTTCCGTTCCCAAGTGCTGACTGTGTGCCAGACGCTGTGCTAAGCATTTTGCTTGCATTGTCTGTTGCCCTTCTCTCTGCCACCCAGAGGCAGCGTTATTATCTCCAGGTGCGGGGCCCACAGCTGGTGAGTGATGGGTGCCAGCCAATGAGCTCACCCACCAGACCACACTGCCACCCTCTGGCTGAGCCTGCAGGGTGACTTTTTTGGGGTAAGAGATAACTTGGGCTCCCATCTGGGGGCTGATGAGGCCAAAGAGAACACAAGGACACATGCCACCAAGACCTGGACCCACACACATGTGGACCACACGGGGACATACACACAGGCACCCTCCCAGAGCAGGGCATGGGTTTCTGGGAAACACAGCCATCTGGTGTGGATTCACTGATGCATTCACCCTGGCTTAGTCCAAACAGGAAATGCTTTCTCCTCATAACAAACAAACCTGGGCTGCAGCCTCCTGCCCTGTGAACTCCCTCAGAGCTCTGGCTAAGGGCCTCTTTCCTCCTGCTGAGTCCCACGGGACAGCCTGCCCAGCTCAGGGTGCTTCATAATATCAGCCCTGTTGATATACTAGGTTGTGTGAGCCCAGCACCCATGCCCTGCTTATTCTATAGGTGAGGAAGCAGCCTGTGTAGGCCAAAGGGTGCCCAGAGCACATGGTAGTAGCCCCCAGGGCCCTGGCCTGATGGCTGGGGCAGTCCCTGGACACCATGAAATGGAAGGGTCTGCATTAATGGTAGCAGCCTTCACAGCCCATACCTAGACAAAGGGCAGAGCCTGAGAGCTGGGCCTTCCCAGTGTGCTTCCAGCTGAGGGGACAATGGCTGCTCTCTGTTCCTTTGATCAGGGGGTTTGGCTCTGCTGTCCCTTGTGTTTCCAGTAAGGGCACTCCACAGGACCAGAGCTGGGTGCTGGGAGACCCAGACAGCCGAGTTATTTATGCTTCTTGGAGTTGCCCTTGTCACCCAGCTCATTCCTGCCTCACAGAGCTGGGATAAGGGGAAGAAGGGAGGGATGGGAGGAAGGAAGCTGTCAGAAAATCATAAATTAGGGCCCTGAGAGGGCTTTCCCACCCTCCTCAGGAATCCTTGGGAGGAGAATCCTGCACCTTGTGAAGGGGTAAGAGGAGGACATCAGAATGACAGGGCCAGGCGCAAGCAAGCATAGCAGGACAAGGTGCCTGTATTGGTGGGTAGGAGAACTGGATGTTCTGTATGATTTAGGCAGAGTCCCTTCTCCCAGAGCCTCAGTTCTCCCATCTGCAAAATGGGGGTAATGTGAGGACTTGGGGACTTTGCTGTGACTGTGCTTTGTTGACTATGATGGTATGAACAAATGAGAGGCCCTAACAACCTTTGTTCCCACTTCCCTTCCTCTGGTAATTTCTGCTAAATCCTCTCCTTCCTGTCCTCGCCACTCACCTCTACCCCACCTGCCTTTTCTGAGGTCCTTTACTCTGCTTCTCTTTCCATATATCTAATGGAATCTCATTATGCAGCATCTACCTAACTAGGGCATAGAGGGAGGAGTGCTGGATCATTCATACTATAATGTGAGTGACTGATATGTTTAGTGTTTGATGTTGGGAAGAGGGGGAGTTAACAGAGATTCCTCTCATTTAAACCTTAAATTGTTGATATCACTGGTAGTAGAACTTCTAAATTGGTGAGGGGAATGTTTGGTGACCAGGGGCCTGAGAGCATGGTCTGCAGAGTGGGAGGATGTCTGTGGGGGAAGGTGTCCATCTCTCATCCCCAGTGAGGGAAAGCCTACTCCCTGCTGCATGTGTCTGAAGTGGTAGCCATAAGCCCCTGTGGTTTGATGGATTTGGCAGGAATGAAGGGCAGGTACAAGAGCCACTCAGAGACCTTGGAGCTGCCCACGAGCCTCTTCCCAGGTGGGACACACAGGCATCTGGTGTGGCTACATGATAACCCCAAGATGAATGGTTTTTACCTCCACGAAGGTGATTCTGAGGGGCAGGAGAATGAACGTAGAGGGGAGAAAGAGTCAGAAAGAAACAGAGACAGAGATATAATGAGAGACACTTTTAGAAGGAGAACCTAGCCAGAGACAGAGGGACACAAAGTCAGCCAGAGAGACCTAGAAAGACACCAGTGGAAAGATAGACTGAAAAAGAGACAGGTAGACAGACGTAGAAAGAGGGTACTTGGGAAGAGGACCCCAGGGGCAGCCTGACAGGAGCAGGACCAGGGTGCCAAACCAGCACCACCTGGGAACGTCACCCATCCTCAGCCCTGCACAGGCTCTGCCCCCATCACCTTCCCATGCCTAGCACTGGCTGCCCTGTGGGCTTGGGCTGCCTGGGGCTGGTAGTGAGGCAGGCAGAGCCACTGGGCCCAGGAGGCATGGATCCCTAGCAGGGGGCTGAGAAGTCATAGGTGGATAGACCACCATGTGCGCGAGCACCTGGGCTACAGGTAGGATTCTTTGTCTTTCTGTCCACCCTGAAAGGCTAGGTCTGGGTCCTCCCTCTAGTGCCTGTTGCTTGGCTGTGTCCCATCCATCCTCCAGCCCCACCCTGGGATGAGGCATTGGTCTCCTCTGTGGCTTCTCACCTCCTCTCTGACTCTCCTCAAAGGCCAGTGGAGCAAAGTAACCCTGTGAGAGTTAAAAACTTCCAGTCTTCCTCCTCTGCCCACCAATGCCTACTCATCCTCCACTATCAGTTCAGTCATTATCCCCTTAAGGAAGATATCCTGGACCCCCAATTCATCCACTGAGTTTCCCCACTAACACCAGTCTGTGCTGGGGTCCTCTGTTGATTTATCTGGTCCCCCTGATGGGTCCAAAACAGCTGAACCCTTTTAAAAATCTTTCTAAGAGTTCTAGGACAGAAGCCACATGAAATACATTTGGGTACATAAAAATTTCTGCCTGGAACAAAAGTATGATTTACCTTTGAACAACATGGGTTTGAACTATGTGGGTCCACTTTTGTATGGGGATTTTCTTCCACTTTTGCCATTCCTGAGACAGCAAGACCAACCCTTCCTCTTCCTCCTCAGCCCGCTCAATGTGAAGACAACAAGGATGAAGGCCTTTATGATGATCCACTTCCACTGAATGAATAGTAAAACTGTATCTTCTCTTCCCTATAGTTTTCTTTTCTTTGTTGTTGTTTTTGTTTGGTTTTTTTTGGGGGGGTGGGGGTAGACAGGGTCTCGCTGTAGCCCAGGCTGGCATGTGGTGGCATGATCATAGCTTACTGTAACCTTGACTCTTTTTTTTTTTTTGTAGAGACAGAGTCTCACTTTATCACCCTCAGTAGAGTGTCGTGGAGTCACACAGCTCTCAGCAACCTCCAACTACTGGGCTTAGGAAATGGTCTTGCCTGAGCCTCCCAAGTGGCTGGGACTACAGGTGCCCACCACAACGCCCAGCTATTTTTTTGTTGCAGTTTGGCCGGGGCCTGGTTCAAACCCACCACCCTCGGAATATGGGGCCAGCACCCTACTCACTGAGCCACAGGCGCTGTCCTAACCTTGACTCTTGAGCTCAAGCAATCCTCTTGCCTCAGTCTCCCAAGTAGCTAGGACTATAGGTGTGCACCACCACGCCTGGCTAATAAAAAAAAATTTTTTTTTTTTTAGAGATAGGGTCTCACTACGTTGCCCAAGCTGGTCTCAAGCTCCTGGGCTCAGGCAATTCTCCCACCTTGGCCTCCCAAAGTGCTGGGATTACAGGCATGAACCATCATACCTGCTCACTTTCTTATGATTTTATTAACGACATTTTCTCTTCCCTAGCTTACTTTATTGTAAGAATGTAGTTTTAATATGTAACATACAAAATATGTGTTAATTGATAGTTCATGTTATTGGTAAGGCTTCTGATCAATAGTAGGCTATCAGAGGTTAAATTTTGGGGGAGTCAAAGTTTGCACATTTTTGGCTGCATGGAGGGGTCAGTGCTTCTAATCCTCATGTTGTTCAGCTGTAACATGGTTAACTGCAGAAAAATTCGCAACATAGAATCAACTATAGGAATGTATAGGAAAGGCTAATTTCCTCCACATATAAAGAGCTCTTGTGATCAGTAATACTGGATATTCAATGACTCAATGGACAAAAGTTGTGATCAGACAGCAAGCTTAGAATGAAAAGGCACTCAACCTCACTCAAAAGAAAAGCAACGCAGGGTGGTGTCTGTGGCTCAGTGGGTAGGGCGCCAGCCCCATGTACCGAGGGTGGAGGGTTGGAACCCATCCCAGGCCAAACTACAACAAAAAAATAGCCGGGCGTTGTGGCGGGTGCCTGTCACCCCAGCTACTCGGGAGGCTGAGGCAAGAGGATCACCTAAGTCCAGGAGCTGGAGGTTGCTGTGAGCCGTGATGCCACAGCACTCTACTGGGGGGGGGGGGAATAAAATGAGACTCTGTCTCTAAAAAAAAAAGAAAAAGAAAAGCAATGCAAATGAAACCATGGTGAGATAGCACCTTACAAAACTGAGGGCAAGAACTTAAAATTTCAGATAAAATGGGTTGGCAAGGGTATGGGGAAAATGTCACCTTCACACGTGGCCTCTTTGGAACGCAGTTGGTAAAATGCAATAAAACTGTACAATGAGGCAGCGCCTGTGGCTCAAGGAGTAGGGTGCCGGCCCCATATGCTGGACATGGTAGGTTCCAACCCAGCCTCAGCCAAAAACTGCAAAAAAAAACAAACAAACTGTACAGTGTACTCACCTTTGACCTAGCAATTTCACATCAAGGAAGTCTCTCACAGGATATTTGCAAAAAAAATAAAAGGATATCTGCAAAGAATACAAGGAAATTAACCGAAGCACTA
Source organism: Nycticebus coucang (assembly GCF_027406575.1). Lineage (NCBI taxonomy): Eukaryota > Metazoa > Chordata > Mammalia > Primates > Lorisidae > Nycticebus > Nycticebus coucang. Next base: position 141,148,236 of record NC_069783.1, read on the forward strand.
TTCTATTTGCAATATCAGAAGACTGGAAACAACTTAAATTTCCATCATAGGAGATAGGTAAATTAAAGTCCATCCATCAGCGAAATACTATATTGCTATAAGAAAGAACAAGGGGCCTAAGGAAATGTCTATATCCTTAGAGTATTATTATTATAATAGAGTATTATTCTGTCATAAAGAAGAATAAAGTGGCTCAAGCGGCTAAGGTGCCAGCCACATTCACCTGAGCTGGCGGGTTTGAATCCAGCCTGGGCCTGCCAAACAACAATGATGGCTGCAACCAAAAAGTAGCTGGGCGTTGTGGTGGGCACCTGTAGTCCCAGCTACTTGGGAGGTGGAGGCAGGAAAATTGCTTGAGCCCGGGAGTTGGAGGTTGCTGTGAGCTGTGATGCCACAGCACTCTACCCAGGGCGACAGCTTGAGGCTCTGACTCAAAAAAAAAAAAAAAAGAAGAAGAAGAAGAACAAAGTACTGATACATGCTACGACATGGATTGACGTTGGAAATGTTATGCCAAGTAAGAGAAGCCAGACCTGAATGTCCATGTACAGTGTTTATATGAAATATCCAGAATAGACAAATCCGTAGAGACAGAAAAAAGATTAGTGGTTGTTAGAGACTGGGGGCAGGAGACCGGAGGTGACTGCTCATGGGTGTGGGATTTCATTTTAGGGTGATGAAATGTTCCACAATCACATAGTGGTGATGGTGGCACAACTTGAATATACTAAAAACCACTGAATTGTACACACTGAAAGGGTAAATTTTGTGGTACGTGAATTATACGTATATAAGATGAGATCGAGGTGGTTTGATATGGAACTAGTTTCAAAGATCATTTGTTAAGCGGAAAAAGTTAGCATAGCTGTATGTAAAGGAGCTGCCCTTTGTGGGGCAACTGCAGGAATATATATCCCTAAATACTTGAATCATGCACTCATTTTCTCTAGAAGAATTCAAAAGAAACTGGTAACTGACTGCCTTTGGGGTGGTGCACTGAGGAACTGAGGGTATTAGTTTTCATTATGAATTCTTTTGTACAGTTTGAGAAAATACGAAAACGAAAAATGCACAGCATTGTCACCCTCTGTGCTAAGAATAAAAATCCGTGTGTGTGTGTAAAATGCAGCTTTCATCAATCTAGGCTCTGGTAGATGTGGGATGCTGGGGTGATGTTCCTATGTGGATTTCCTCCTCTAGTAAGAAGGACAGGGCAGGCAGAGGGTCCTCAAGTGTCAGAGCTGATTCAGGAGCTATTCCTATGAATAGGGCCCCAGTCTCAAACCCCTGAGAGGCTGCTGAGGTGGCTCTGAAGGGAGATAACCCACTCCCTACTCACCTGGGAAGGATTCTGTGGCCCTGTCTTCAGCTGGCCTGGCCCAGGGCTCCCAGATACTCAGGTCACACCTGAGTGGAGGCTGTTCAGGCAGGGAAGATGGGGCCTGGCTAGAGGGCAGGCAACCTGGGTCCCCTATACCCCCAGCCTGTAGAGCTAAAGTAGGCTGTGTCCTCCCTTGACCCCAGGGAGGGAGGAAGAGGTAGAAAGGGGGAGGGAAAGACAGAGAGGAGGCAGTTGAGAGAGATGGAGGGACTGAATGTCAGAGACAGGGAGACTGAGCCTTGCCAGCCGCACAGATGGAGAGACTCAGAGTGGAGTCTCAGAGGCAGAGTCAGAGATACCAAGAGAACAGAGCCCAAAGGGGAACAGGAGCACAAATGAGGGGTGTGGGGCTGGGAAGCGGCTAACGTTGAGCTGCTTCTAACGTGCAAGCCCTATGTACACGATTTTATGCTTTATCTCCCTTTATCTCCATGAGGAGGGATTTTGGCCCAGAAAAGGGAGGCCCGGGAGGGTCGGAAACGATTACACAGATAACAGCAGTCAGCTGGATTCAAATTGGCTGCAGCACCTTAGAGCAAGAAGCCAGGAGAGTCCAGGAGGTCCAGAATCAGCCCTGGAACCCTACACTGCACCCATTTCTCTCTGGTCAGAAGCCCATTGGCCCATCTGGGCTGTGTGTGCCCAGCTTGGTGGGATGTTCCCAGGAGCACAGCTGACTGGCTTTGGACTCCTGTGACAAGAAGGGTGGCCTGCTGCACAGCATGGGGCTGACATTGCAGGGTCCTCTCACTTGGCCAGAAGGGGGTTTCAGTCTTGCCTGTGTCTCCTCATTGAGTGACCTTGGCCGAGTTGCTTCTCCTCTCTGAGCCTCAGTGTTTTCACCTGGAAATTGGGGATAGTGGCACTTGTCTCAGTTACTATGATGTTGCTATGAGGAACGTTTAAATGAGACATGTAGGACTCATGTGTATATATGTGTGTGTGCGCGTGTATTATGTAGAGATATTCAGACTGCTCAGGAAATAATACCATGTTGAATCTAAAGCATGTTACATGTAATCTGTGGAGTGTGAGGCCTGGGATAGACAAAAGGGTCAGCTGTTGGCAAAGAAAATATTGGAGAAGAATCTAGAGTTTTCTAAAGGCCCTTTGCTACCAACTATTGCCTGAAATGCTTCGGTTAGGCAGTCTTTTGGGCTATAGTAAGAAAATCCCATGTTGAAATTAAAAACTCTCCTCTCTTCTTGTATTTCACAAGACCAGACCAAATCATTCTTTTTCTTTGGCTTTGCCAAGCTGGTGCAGGCACCTGGTCCTCTTTTCTAGGAACTCTGCCTGCAATTAAGAAGCTCTGCCAGTAGGTGGAGTTGTAGTTTTGCATCTGCACAGTTTTGTTTCGTTTTCCCCTCTACCCTTTTTGTGTCTGCTCTAATCCACTCCTAGAAGCTGCCTTTTGAGAAGAACAGAAAGGGAGGGATACAGAGGTGGACTTTAGATTGGTGAAGAGTGCTGGGATCAGTCAGCCATGTCTGCAATGGGCAAAAGATGGGAAAGCAGCAGATTCTGTGCCAAGCGTTCTGCCACCTCCAGGCTGTGCTTCTGAGTAGACTAAGTTTTTCTATTTAAGAGTACTTTTTAGACTAAGTAGAACTCTTTTTAAAATGCTTATGTTCAAATATTAAAATTATCAATCATTGCATAAGAAGGGATATTTATTTATTTACTTAAAGACAGAGTCTCACTATGTTGCCTTCAGTAGAGTGCGGTGGCATCACAGCTCACAGCAACCTCAAACTCTTGGGCTTACATGATTCTCTTGCCTCAGTTTCCCAAGTAGCTGGGACTACAGATGTCTCCCATAACACCCAACTTTTTTTTTTTTTTTTTTTTTGGTTGTAGTTGTCATTGTCGTTTGGCAGGCCCAGGCTGGATTAGAACCTGCCAGCTCCGGTGTATGTGGCTGGTGCCCTAACCCCTGAGCTACAGGTGCCAAGCTTAAAACAGGCTTTTTTTTTTTTTTTTAAATAAATCACCCATAATCCATCCACCTCAATATAATGATTCCCCAGTTTTTGTTTTTGCCTCTTTTCACTTTTTTTTTTTTTTTTGGTCAAACAAAAAAAGATTCTTGCCCTTTAAATGTCTTTCCCTGACCCCCAGGCCTCCAAAAATTCTCTTTCTTTCTCTTACCCTTAGCTGTTTGTATTTTCAAGTCAAAGCTGGTTTTCTGCACTGAATGGGTCAGTATTGGTAGTTTACACTTGGGATCACAGGAGCTGGATGCAGGCTGACTTCTGCACAAAGGGAGTTGTCACAGCTCCCTGTCACACTCCATGTAAGTGAATGGTAAGCAAAACAACATCTGCAGAGCTCAACACACTGGATATCTGCGAGGTGTGTCAACATGGGTGTGTCAACATTTTCTTGTTTTCGATTTGTCACTTTGGTGATATCTAATGTATCATTTTTGTAATTAAGAATGTAAGGCTGGGTGCGATGGCTCATGTCTGTAATCCTAGCCCTCTGGGAGGCTGAGGTGAGAGGAGGCTTGAGGTCAGGAGTTTAAGACCAGCCTGAGCAAGAGTGAGACCCCGTCTCTACTAAAATTAGAAAAATTATTCGGGCATTGTGGGAGTACCTGTAGTCCCAGCTATTTGGGAGGCTGAGGCAGGATCTCTTGAGCCCAGAAGTTTGAAGTTTCAGTGAGTTAGGATGATGCCACTGCATTCTAGATAGGGTGACGAAAGCAAGACTCTGTCTCCAAAAAAAAAAAACAACTATAAGTTATTTTTAATTAAGAAAACACAGCACACCCAAGAGAAATACACTTGAATGTTCATAGCAGCATTATTTGTAATTGCCCCTAAGAGAGAACAACCCAAATGTTTATGAACAGATGAATAGCCATACAACGGGATATTATTTAGCCATAAAAAGAAATGAAGCCCTGATACGTGTTACAACCTGGTGAACTTGAAAATATTACAGGGTGGTGCCTGTGATTCAAGGAGTAGGGCGCTGGCCCCACACACGGGAGGTGGCAGGTTCAAACTTGGCCCCGCCCAAAAACTGCAAAAAAAAAAAAAAAAGAGAGAAAGAAAATATTACAGAAAACATTATGCTAAGTAAATGAAGCCAGAGACAGCTCGGCTCCTGTAGCACAGTGGTTACAGTACCAACTGCATACACCGAGGCTGGTGGTTTTGAATCCACCCGGGGCCTGCTAAACAACAATCACAAGTACAACAAAAAATAGCTGGGCGTTGTGGCAGGTGCCTGTGGTCCCAGCTACTTGGGAGGCTGAGGCAAGAGAATCGCTTAAGACCAAGAGTTGGAGGTTGCTGTGAGCTGTGATGCCACCTCACTCTACCGAGGGTGTCACAATGAGACTCTGTCTCAGAAAGAAAAAAAAAGCCAGATACAAAAGGCCACATATTATATAATTCAACTTACATGAAATGTTCAGAATAGAGAATCTATAGAGACAGAGAGCAGATAGATAGGCGGTTGCCAGGGGCTGGGGGAATAGGGAGCACAGGGTTTTTGGGGGGGTGATGAAAATGTGCTAAAGTTGATTGTAGTGATGACTACCAGTCCGTGACTATGCTTAAGTACCACTGAATTATTCACTAAATTAGTCAATGGTCTCAATAAAGCTGTCATTCACATAAATAAAACATACACATATTCAAACAGACCTTCATTTAAAAGTGAGGGAAAAGGCTCGGTGCCTGTGGCTCAAGCGGCTAAGGCGCCAGCCACATACACCTGAGCTGGCAGGTTCAAATCCAGCCCGGGCCCGCCAAACAACAATGATGGCTGCAACCAAAAAATAGCTGGGTGTTGTGGTGGGTGCCTGTAGTCCCAGCTACCTGGGAGGTGGAGGCAGGAGAATCGCTTGAGCCCAGGAGTTGGAGATTGCTGTGAGCTGTGATGCCACAGCACTCTACCCAGGGTGACAGCTTGAGGCTCTGTCTCAAAAAAAAAAAAAAAGGAAAAAAATGCTCCTTGAGGCTTTGAGGAAGGAAGATGGGTAGAAAGAAAGGTCCAACCTCATCTGCCCTGAACGTCTCCCCCTCCAGAAACAGCGCAGGACACCGACTGGGCAGGGGCCATTCTACAATGAGCAAAGACAGACATGATGTGGCCCCACACAGGCTGAGCTACTGGTCTGCAGAGCAGAGACAGGTGATCTCACCATCATAACCTGTTGCCGTAGCCTGTGATGGGGACAGCCCAAGAGGGCTAATGCCCAGGTTGTCAAGGGAAGTTTGGGGTAGGGGGCAGGGCACCTACACTGAGACTTACTGGATGAGAAGAAGGCATCAGGTGAAGCCCAGGGAAGACATCAGGAACAGTAGGGAGGCGGCCTGGAGGCAAGGGAAAGCTTGGAGCCCTCCAAGAACCAAGAAAAGGTCAGTGTGGTGGGAACATGCAGGGGGAGGGGAGCAGAGAGACCCAGTGCCTGAGAGGTCAGCAGGGCCAGGCCTGGGAGCTTTGGAGGCCAAGTCTGAGCTGCTTCCTGAGGCACGAAGCAGGTGGGGATGTGGGTCTGGACCCTGGCCACAAGGGCTGGAGACCAGGAGACAAGGGAAAGGTTGCCCAGTGGCCTGGTTTGGACAATGATGGTTGGCGTAGGGAGGCATGGTGGTTGAAGGGTGGTCCCCCCCCCAAAAAAAATATGTCTAAGTCCACACATCTGTAAATGGGAACTTATTTGGAAAAAAGTCTTTGCAGATGTAATTAAGTTAAGGATCTCAAGATGCAATCAGACTGTCTTACTACCCAGGTGGGCCTGAACACAATGACAAGTGTTCTTAAGACAGATGGCTGGGTGCAGTGGCTCATGCCTATAATCCTAGAACCCTGGGAGGCCGAGGCAGGTGGAGCACTCAAGCTCAGGAGTTTGAGACCAGCCTGAGTAAGAGTGACTATAAAAAATAGAAAAACTAGCCAGGCATTGTGATGAGTGCCTGTAGTTCCAGCTACTAGGGAGGCTGAGGCAGGAGGATCCCTTGAACTCAGGAGTTTGAGGTTGCTGTGAGCTAGGCTGATGCCAGGGCACTCAATTCCAGGGAACAGAGACTCTGTCTCAAAAAATAAAAAAATAAAAAAGAAGAAGACATAGAGGACAGATGGAGAAGAGGAGAAGGCCATGTGAAGATGAAGGCAGAGACTGTAGGGATGCGGCCACAAGGCTAGGAACACCTGCGGCCACCAGAACGGGCAAGGAAGGAGCACAGCCCTGCCAATGCCCTGGTTTCGGATTTCTGGTACCAAGAACTGTGAGAGACAGATTTCCACTGTTTTAAACCACGTTTGGGGTTATTTGTTAGGGCAACTCTAGGGAACTAAGACAGGAGGTCACCACAGGATGGAGAGATTCATCAGCCTCTAGAGCAGTGGTTCTCAACCTTCCTAATGCTGCAGCCATTTAATACCGTTGCTATGGGTCGAGACCCACAGGTTGAAAACCGCTGCTCTAGAGACTTGCAGGAGGTAGAAATAACCGCTCCCTTTGCCCCCCTCCCCCCATCTCTCCTGAGTTCTCAAGCATTGCCTTTTACTCCATCTGGCCTTATTACTCCAACTTCCAGCTGTTGAGGCTGAGGATAGGGGCATAGGACTGAGAATGTCTTCAGGGATGGGAAGAGTTGTGGGAACCACAGGGCCTCTGCTCAGAGAGGTGGTGAAAGTGATGGGGAAGAGTTTGAACCCCACAGATGAGAGTGATCAGCCAGGAGACTGGGCAAGTGGCTCTGCCCAGGTGAGCCTCAATGGTTCACCTGTAAAATGGGATGATAGCAGCCACTAAACTAAGGATCAGCTGCTAATCTAAAGACTGGAGGGCATGTCTGTAGTGCCTGGTACATAGCAAGCAAGCATCCAGTATGTGGTGGCAGCAGTTACACATTCATAAAACTGTAGAGAGCAGGCCTAGCTTCGTGGTTCACACCTATAATCCGAGCACCTTGGGAGGCTGAGGCGCCGTGGATCCCTTGAGCTCAGGAGTTTGAGACCAGCCTGAGTAAGAGAACTCCTTTCTACTAAAAGTAGAAAAACTAGCCAGTGTTGTGGCAGGCACCTGTAGTCCCAGCTACTTGGGAGGGTAAGGCAAGAGGATCACTTGAGCCCAAGAGTTTGAGGTTTCTGTGAGCTATGAGGCCATGGCATTCTACTCAGGGTGACAGAGTGAGACTCTATCTCAAAACAAAACAAAACAAATTGCAGAGAGCACGTGAAATACCATGGCAATTTGCAAGTGTCCCCAACCCTCAGAACTTTCCCCACTGGCCTCCTGGGTGGCTGAAAGGGGTTGAAGCATGGTAGAGCAGTGTTACGGTTTGAATTGTGTCCCCCCAGAAGATGTTCAAGTTCTAACCTTCAGGATGTGTGAATGGATCTATGAGTCTTTTGCAAATGATCAAGATGAGGTCATTAGGGTGGGCACTCGTCCAAGATGACTGTGTTTTACATAAAGGGGCAATTGGATGCAGAGTCAGACGTGCACCGAGGAAAGGTGATGTGAAGACACAGGAGAACAGCCCTCAAGTTAGAGCATAAGGCCCATAGAGGCTAGGAGGAAACCACAGAACAGATACTCCCTCCAAGCCTCAGAAATAGAGTAGAACCAGCCCTGCCCACACCTTGATTTCAGACTTCTAGCACCATAATTGCGAGACAATAAATTCCTGGTTGTTTTTAAGGCACACAGTGTGATGCTTTGTTATGGCAGCCCCAGGAGATCAACAGAGGTGGGAGTAAGAGGAATCTCACTGTCTGAGGGTGCTGGGAATTCCAGGGTCTGCAGAGCACCTGGGGGCTTCGAGGTGATGGACCAGAGGCTGGTGCTACCCCACTCCAGCCCCCAGTCACTGCCCAGGCCCGTGGCCAGGCTTGTCTGCTCCTCTGTCCCCTGAGGGAGAGCACCAGTCACTTCCAGGATGGAAGTCTGGGATGCATTTGGAAATCCTGGCAGAGGGGTTTTAAGTTAAGGCCCCATTCTGGTCAATCTGGGAACCACCATATGGATCCTGTTAGCTGTCCCCTTGCAGGAGAATCTGAGCAGAACTGTGGAAAGTGGTCAGGGAAGGGGGGCACACCCTCTGTGGGCCAGCTCCGGGCAGGCCCTGGTGGTCCTGGGTTGACTCCTCGCCCTGCCACTTTCAGGGTAAACACAGCCTGCTTGTGCCATCTCCCTGTCTCTGCTTTCTTACCTGTAAAATGAGGACGATTAGTAGAACAGATCTTGAAACGTTGCTGCCAGGATTCAATAGAGCTAATAGCAGGATGCTCGCTCGATGGAGGGCAACTTTTTTTTTTTTTATAAATTGTGGCAAAATGTCCATTGACTATTTTAACAATTTTAATCTTTTTAAGCATGCAGTTCAGTGGCGTTAAGTACATATACATTGTTGTGCAATCATCACCACCATCCATCTCTAGAACTTTCTCATCTTCTGTAACCAAAATTCTAGAACATTCATTAAACACCAATCCCTTATTTCCCTTCCCCTTGGCCCCTGCCAACCACCGCGCCACTGTGTGGTTTTGACTACTCTCGGCATCTCATCTAAGTAGAATTTTACCATTCCTTATTACAAAATATTACAAAATTTACCATTTTGAGCCTATTTTTTGTTTGTTTGTTTTTGCAGTTTTTGGCCAGGGCTGGGTTTGAACCCGCCACCTCCGGTATATGGGGCTGCACCCTACTCCTTTGAGCCACAGGCGCCGCCCACAAAATTTACCATTTTAAGTGTCCACTTCACTGGTATTAAATATATTCCTAGCATTGTGCAACCACCACTGCCATCTGTTTCTAGAATCTTTTTTTTTTTTTTTTTTTTCTGGTTTTTGGCCGGGGCTGGGTTTGAACCCGCCACCTCCGGCATATGGGACCGGTGCCCTACTCCTTGAGCTACAGGCGCCGCCCGAATCTTTTTTTCTTGTAAAACTGAAACTCTGTATTCATTAAATAATAACTCCCCATTTCTCCCTCCTCTCAGCCCTTGGCAACCACCATTCTACTCTCCGTCGCTATGGATTTGACTTCTCTAGAGACCTCATATAATTGGAATCATACTATATATATATTTAGATTATATATATATATATTTTTTTTTTAAAAGATAGAGTCTCACTCTGTTACCTGGGTTAGGGTGCCATGATCTCAGCCTAGCTCATAGCAATCTCAAACTCTGGGGCTCAAGAGATCCTCCTGCCTCAGCTTCCCGAGTAGATGGGACTACGGATGCTTGCCACACCTGGCTAATTTTTCTATTTTAAGTAGAGACTAGAGTCTTGTTCTTGCTCAGGCTGGTCTTGAACTTCTGAGCTCAAGGCTCAGCTCCCAGAGTGCTGGGATTACAGGAGTGAGCCACCTCACCCAGCCAGTATTTATTGTTTTGTGCTAAATACTGGCTGTTTTACTTAGCATAATGCCCTCCAATTTCACCCATGTTGTAGCATGTGTCAGAGTTTTGGTCCCTTTTAAGATTGAATACTATGCTATTGTATGTACTCACCACATTTTGTTTATCCTTTTACCTGCTGATGAACACTTGTGTTGCCTCCGCATTTTAGCTATTGTGGACAATGCTGCTATGGGACAGGCACACAATATCTCTTCAACACCCTGTTTTCAATTTTCTGGGGCATATACCCAGGAGTGGAATTGCTGGATTATATGGTGATTCTATAAAATGTTTAATTTTTTTTTATTAAATCATAGCTGTGTGCATTAATACAATCATGGGGTACAATGTATTGGTTTTATATGCAATTTGAAATATTTTCATCAAACTGGTTAACATAGCTTTCACCGCATTTTCTTAGTTATTGTGTTAAGACATTTATATTCTACACTTAGTAAATTTAACATGTAGACTTGTAAGATGCACCGTAGGTGTGGTCCCACCAATTACCCTCCCTCCACCTACCCTCCCCCTCCCCTACCCTCCCTCTCCCCTTTCCCCTTCTTCTTGGGCTATAATTGGGTTATAGCTTTCATAAGAAAAGCTATAAATGAGTTTCATAGTAGGGCTGAGTACATTGGATATTTTTTCTTCCATTCTTGAGATACTTTGCTAAGAAGAATATGTTCCAGCTCCATCCATGTAAATATGAAAGAGGTAAAGTCTCCATCTTTCTTTAAGGTTGCATAATAGTCCATGGTGTACATATACCACAATTTATTAATCCATTCATAGGTCGATGGGCACTTGGGCTCCTTCCATGACTTAGCAATTATGAATCGGGCTGCAATAATTCATATTGTGGTACAAATATCTTGGTTATAATGTGATTTTTGGTCTTCTGGGTATATACCTAGTAGAGGAATTGTAGGATCGAATGGCAGGTCTATTTTTAGATCCCTAAGTGTTTTCCAAACATCTTTTCAAAAGGAACGTATTAGATTGCACTCCCACCAGCAGTGAAGAAGTGTTCCCTTTTCTCCACATCCATGCCAACATCTCTGGTTTTGGTGTTTTGTGATGTGGGCTACTCTTACTGGAGTTAGATGATATCGTTTTGATTTACATTTCTCTGATGATTAAGGATGATGAGCATTTTTTCATATGTCTGTAGGCTGTGTGCCTGTCTTCTTCAGAGAAGTTTCTCTTCAAGTCCCTTGCCCAGCCTGAGATGGTATAACTTGTTCTTTTCTTGATAATACGTTTGAGTTCTCTGTGGATTCTGGTTATTTAACATTTGTCAGAGACATAACCTGCAAATATCTTCTCCCATTCTGAGAAGGAATATATTAGTCTGCTTGCTTTACTTACTGTATTCTTGGCTGTGCAGAAGCTTTTTAGTTTGATCAAGTCCCAATAATGTAGTTTTGGTGTTGCTTCAATTGCCCGGGGGATCTTCCTCATAAAATATTTGCATAGGCCGATTTCTTCAAGTGTTTTCCCTGCACTTTCTTCTAGTATTTTTATAGTTTCATGTCTTAAGTTTAAATCTTTAATCCAGTGTGAGTCTGTCTTAGTTAATGGAAAATGTTTAATTTTTTGAGGAATCCCTGTACTGCTTTCCATGGTGGCTACACCATTTTACGTTCCCACCAGCAGTGCACAGAGATTTTGGTTTCTCTGTGTTTGTCAACAGTGAGCTGTGGACTGTTCTCTCAGGCGCTGCCTGGCTCCCAATACCTCCTATGGGGACCTGAAAGGGAGGTTGTTTTCTTAGGCATGCTGGTGCTCCTGGAATCCTGACCTCATTCCCTTTTGAGTTTCTTTCTTTTTTTTTCGGGACAGAGTCTCACTCTGTTGCCCTGGGTACAGTGCAATGGTGTCATCTTAGCTCACAGCAACCTCAAACTCTTGGGCTCAAGTGATCTTTTTCCCTCAGCCTCCCTCCCGAGTAGCTGGGATTCCAGGTGCTTGACACACACTCAGCTAATTTTTCTATTTTCAGTAGACTCCAATGGAGTCTTGCTCTTGCTCAGGTTTGTTTCGAACACCTGAGCTAAAGCAATCCACCTGCCTCAGCCTCCCAGAATGGTAGGAGTACAGGTGTGAACTACTGTGCTTGGCTGCCTTTTGAGTTCTCAAGTTTCTAGAAGAAGATCCTGGGGTCCCAGGGCAAGCTCACTGTGGCAGGTGGCCTGGCTCTTGGCATGGGCCTCACACTGGCCTGGGGGGTGCTGGTTCTGGGCTTGCCAGTGTGAGGAGATGGCTGGATACATAAATGCTGCATGTATAACCCGTGTGAACTGAAATGGAGGAGTTGCTTAAATTTGAGGACTTAGGCTGATTTGGGGGTAGTTCAGCCAGCGTTAGACAGGAAGTGTACGAGTCCGTCCCTCAAGGGGTGGCATCTGAATTCAATCCAGCCAGGGTGGACTCTACCTAAGAAAACCCAAAGATTCCCTGACACACAGCAGGAATGGCACTGATGCTGGGGAGGGGACAGAGCCTGTTCATGAGAGACAGTGGAGGCTGGCCTCTCTACTGGAACCCAGTGGGTGCTCCCAGAGATTGGAGCCCATGGCCCTGGGTGGGCCTCACATACCACTGGGCCTGCTCCCTCTGGACTCCCTATTGCCAAGGGCCTAGTGGAGCCTCAGTCTCAGCACAGAAGCAGCTCTGGACACCTCAGATGGACACTAATTGGACACTAATTGCTGGGCCCTGAGATGGAATAGCTCTTAGCTGGATGTTGGGTCAAAAGGCCAGTCATTGTTCTGGACGACAGTCTTCACTGTCTAAAGAAAAGGGGACACAGTGGAAGGTGGGGGCCAAGCATGGGGTCTGGAGGTCACATAGACTTGGTCCACCCACTGGCCTGATCAGGGGGCATAATCTCCCTCACCTGCAAGCTGGAAAGTGACTGTGGCCACCTGAGAGGGCAGGTGGGATGACGCACATGGTCAGGCCTGGGCTGGGCATGCTGTCAGTAAATGGCTCTGCTACCATTAGGAGGGAGAACAGCTGCCTGGGCTGAATGTGCATCGGGAAACCTCCCGGAGGGTGTTTTTTGGATGCGGCAGCTCACTTTCTAGCCACTGGCCTCTTCCAGAAGCTGCACACAGATAAAAGGTCCCTGTTAATGAGGATTCTGGTTAAAGTTTTAAAATTCACAGCAAGCCCACTCCGCATAATAATGTATCAGAAACACAACAATCCTTTAATCTAGAAGGAATTAATTGCTGGGCCCAGAAATTCAGAGCATGCTGACAGAATCCTTAATTTCTCAAGCTGATGGTTTCAAAAAGTGACTGATTTTAGACTGGCTTCTCTCTACGTGTAAGTGAGACTCCCACAGCCCCGACAAAGGGCGAGATTGTCTCCATGTCTTACTCAGTAAGAATCATGTTTGTAGGGGTCTGATTTAAGATCAGCTTGGAATTTTTCCTGCCGGGTGGAATGTGGTCGACTTTAATGGCCAGCAGGTTCAATGGCAGCTTTGTGGCCTGAGCACACCGGGCATTGTACAGGGAATGTCCTTACGCATCCAGCAGAAGTTTATGGAGCACCCACTCGAGCACAAGCTCACATTCTGTGCTGGGAATGCAGGAGCTCGAAGACAGACCTCAGATAAGCTCATGGTCAGATGTCTGTATAATTTTGTGCACCTTGATAAAGAGATGATGTGAAGGGATGAAACAGGGTGCTGGAAGGGGAATGACAGGGCCCTAAACACCCCGTGCAAAGGCCCCGACAGAGGAATATACTGATAGGGTAGAAGGTATTGACCTGCCCAGCAAGGATCAAGTGCATGTCCCACCCAGGAAATAATGAGCCAATCCCTGCCACCCCCTCCCCTGACCCCAGGTTTTAAGTCCCCATCCGCTACAGCCCACAGGTGGAATTTTTTCCCCAGTCAGCCCACAGGTGGAATTTTTTCACCTCATCTGTACCCAAGTAGAATAAAGACCACATTGACCATATAGAACCTGGATTTCATTTTCATTTCGTTTTTCGCTTCAGAATAATCTTTCATCTTTGGGCCCTTAACTTCTCATACGGTGCCGTGACTTGGATGGGGAGAAGCCCCCTCGGGGGGCCGAAATATATACCATCGGACCCAACCAAACAGGGGTTGGGTCCCACCACATGAAGGGAAATGGGACACTCTCCGACCTTGCCTAAAATTCATCCATTTAATGGTGAGGCGAGCCTTTGTCTAGAACTCCTTTTCTGAATTTCTTTTCTCTCCCCATCCCTACTCTAATTCCTCTTCGCCTCTTCCTTTATTTCTGCACCTTTTAAAAACATTTGTATATAGTATCTCTGCTTTTTTTTTAGCTTTAAGCAGTCATATATAGTCTCTCTGTGCTTTCAAGGATTCGTATATAGTCTCTCGGCGCCTTTTAAAACTTCCTTTCCTTCTTCCCATTTTGGGCTGAAAATTCCCATGATCCATGTCTCTTCTGGTCATGGATTAACCTCAGCAGGCCAGGCTCCCCTGTCCAGTGCCCTCCGGTGGGGCTGGGCCGCTCCCAGTGGTCTGTGTCTTTTTCGGTCACGGGCTAACTAAACCGAGCCAGGCTCACCCATCTGGTGCCCTACTGTGGGTCTAGATTCTTCCACCTGATTAAGATCACACACAGAGGCCAGGCCCTCTTTGACCAAGGTCATATGCAGAGACCAGCATTCTCCCTGACCCTAGCCAGGGCACAGGAGGTCCAGTGCCACAGGAGGACCATTCCCAGGGGTCCGTGTCTCTTCTTGTCATGGACTAACCCCTGGTGAGCCAGGCTTATACAGCCAATGCCCTCCCAGGGGTCTGGATCACTTTTTCCAGCTGATGGCCACATGCAGAAGCCAGGTCCTCTCTGGCTGCAACCTCGGCCATTTCGTTCCTCCTTTTCCTCCTTGAAAGTTCTCTTTGCATCTTCACTTTAATCTCATTTATTTTCTACCTCCAGTTTTCTTTTCTTTTCTTTTTTTTTTTTTTGTAGAGACAGAGTCTCACTTTATGGCCCTAGAGTGCCGTGGCCTCACACAGCTCACAGCAACCTCCAACTCCTGGGCTTAAGCGATTCTCTTGCCTCAGCCTCCTGAGTAGCTGGGACTACAGGCGCCCGCCACAACGCCCGGCTATTTTTTGGTTGCAGTTTGGCCGGGGCCGGGTTTGAACCCGTCACCCTCGGTATATGGGGCCGGCGCCCTACTGACTGAGCCACAGGCACCGCCCCTACCTCCAGTGTTCAATATGGGCACCGCTCAGTTACTGACTCCCCCTTCACCTCTAAGCTATTTTTTACTCACCTCAAACCTCTACAACTCTATCATGACCTCAAACCTAAACGCTGCATCTTTTTCTATAATACTGCTTGGCCTAAGTACAATCTGGACAATGGCTCACATTGCCCTAACCATGGCACCTTCGATATCTCAATTCTCAGTGATTTTAATAATTACTCTAAAACATTAAGCAAATGGTCAGAGATCCTTTACATCCATTCATTTCTCATACTCCGAATCATTCCTTCTTTATGTTTGTCTTGTGAACCCTCTCAGATTCTCCTGGTGCAGGTAACACTGGCTTTCCACAGTCTGTCTGGGTCTCTATTGTCTTCTTTTGACCCGCCGGACAGCCCTCCCCCTATGGCCTTCCACAGCCCCTCCTGCTCCTCTCCACCCACCACCCTACATTACCTCCATTCTCTCAGTCAGAGCTCCCGGTAAATTCCTTTGTGTGGGCTGCCTCTCTTTGGTCTATAGCCTCCCATCATTCACCCATTCTCTCTTTTCTTTTCTTAGAGGCGGATTGTCAGAATGTGGCTGAATTTCCCCATCTCTTGGGCCTAGTTGCTGAAAACTGACAGTCCCCAAGAAATCAGAATGATCCTGGACAATCAATCGCATATCTAAACTCTGGGTATTTTTTCCTAGTGGAAGGTAAGCCAATTCCTTTCCTGTTATAAAGGTCCTCTAAAACAGGCAAAGATCTCGGTGATGGGTACTGACGATAAAAACTCCACCCTCGTTGTGCGTTCTTTCTCACATTCATCTCTTGTTATCCCTTTATGCAATATTCCCCCACTAGGTGGAGACGTCCTCTTAGGATTACTGGCTGCCCTGACCATTCCTGAGGGCTACCGCCACCGGTTCCTGCCTCTCATTCTCCATCTTCCTCCTTAGGTATCGCCTATGATAGGGCCACTAATTATAATTTTTCTCATTCTCAGTTACAGACCAGCAATTCTCTGCCTCATCTCTCGATTTATTGACCAGACAGTCACCCGAACACAGCCTCTCATATTCTTGCCCTATGTAGATACTGATCAGTCTAGACTGAAGACGCAAGAATGTTCCTGTAAAGGGCACTTCCCCCTCTCATTCTCCCCTCCCTCCCCATTCTCTTTACAGGCAGCCCATGCAGCCCCTCCTCCGACAGGAAGCAGTCAAAGAGACACCACGCCCATCACCCTGCCTCCTTATAATAGACTAAAGAGACTGAGAGATGGAGTCCAAAGTACTGACCCACCCAGGAAGGTTCAAGTGAGTGTCCCACCCAGGAAATAATGAATGTGACCATCTCTGCCCCTCTGACCCTTTAAATCCCCATCCGCCATAGCCCAGGTGTGGAATTCTTTCCTGGTCAGGGATTTCACCCCACCTGCACACAAGTGGAATGAAGACCATATTGACTACACTGAACCTGGATTCCATTTACCTTTTGTTTCGCACCTTGGACTAATCTTTCATCTTTGGGTCCTTAACCTCTCATATACCATTATAAGAGCTAGGCACTAAGAGTGACTAAGGCTTCTGGGACAAGAAAATAAAAATCATCACCATCGCCATCATTGTTACCATCGTTGCTATACAAAAGCCTCAGAAATG
Source organism: Nycticebus coucang (assembly GCF_027406575.1). Classification (NCBI taxonomy): domain Eukaryota; kingdom Metazoa; phylum Chordata; class Mammalia; order Primates; family Lorisidae; genus Nycticebus; species Nycticebus coucang. The sequence continues at coordinate 141,164,880 of NC_069783.1, forward strand.
CTTCTCAGGGGTTCATATGTACCAGGTTCTATGCGAATGGCCAGGGGAATCTGAACCTTATTTAGGCCTCAAAAGGGACCATTCTTTTTGCAGATTGGGAGGTTGTTGGAAGTCAGGTGAAGGCACAGGCTCCGGGTCAGATGACCTGACTTTGCACTCTGACTTCCTCTCTTAAGATAGCAAAGAAGGCCTCCAAACCCCAGCACAGCATTTTCTTTCGAAGTTGTATTATGTTGGCTTGGCACCTTTAGTACAGTGGTTACAGTGCCAGCCACATGAACCCAGGTGGGTTCGAGCCTGGCCCAGGCCAGCTAACCAACAATGACAACTGTAACAACAATAAAAAATAGCCAGGTGTTGTGGCAGGTGCCTGTAGTCCCAGCTACTTGGGAGGCTGGGGCAAGAGAATTGCTTAAAGAGTTTGAGGTTGCTGTGAGCTGTCGCACTCTATTCAGGGTGACAGCTTGAGACTCTGTCACTCTGTCTCAAAAAAAAAGTTGTATTATGTCATGTATCATATTATATTATGTTATATTATTTATTTTATTTTATTTTGTTTGAAACAAAGTCTTACTCTGTGCTCTGGGTACAGTCCCCTAGAGTCAGCCTAGCTTACAGCAACCTCAAACTCCTGGGCTCAAGTGATCCTTCTGCCTCAGCCTCCTAAGTAGCTGGGACTACAGGCACCCACCACAGCACCTGGCTAATATATATTATTTATTTTAAACAGGTGTAATGACATACAATAAACTATATATACTTAGCGTATACAATATGATCAGTTTAACATCTGCCTGCCTATACCCGGGAAAGTCTCCATAAGCAAGATAGTGAATCTATTCACCACCCTCAGAGTTTTCTTGATGCTTCTTTTTTTTTTTTTTGCAGTTTTTGGCCAGGGCTGGGTTTGAACCTGCCACCTCTGGCATATGGGTCCAGCACCCTACACCTTTGAGCCACAGGTGCCGCCCGATGCCTCTTTCTTGATGCCTCCTTCCTATTCCTCCTTCTGTCCCCAGGAAAACACTGATCTGCTTTCTGTTACTATAGATTATTTAGCTTTTTCCAGACTTTTATATAAATGGAATCATACCACATATATTCTTTTTTGGTCTGGCTTCTTTGATACAACATAATTATTTTAAGATCTATCCATGTTGGCTGGGTGCAGTGGTCCATGCCTGTAATCCTAGCACTCTGGGATGCCAAGATGTGTGGGTTGCTTGAACTCAGGAGTTTGAGACTAGGGGAAACTGAGGCAAGAGGATTGCTTGAGCCTAAGCATTTGAGGTTGCTATGAGCTATGATGATGCCATGGCACTCTATCCAGGGGACAAAATGAGACTCAGTCTCAAACAAAAAAAGAAAATCCATCTGTGTTATTGTGAATATCAGTGGCTCATTCCTTTTTATTGCTAGGTATATTTTACCACATTTTATCCATTCTTCTATTGATAGACATTTGGGTGATTTCCACTTTGGGGCTATTATAAATAAAATTGCTATGAATGTTTGCACACAAGTTTTTGTGTTGACATATATTTTCATTTCCCTTGGGTAGAAACCTAGGAGCAGAATTGCTGGGTCATAAAGTAGGTACATGTGAACTATGAAAGGAAGCTTTTCAAAGTGATTGTAAAACAGTCTATGAAAGTTTCAGTTGTCAATTTTTCTTTGCCAACACTTTGCATTGCCAGTCATTTAAATTTTAGCCATTTTAATTGATGCGTAGTTGTCTTGCTGTGGCTTAATTTGCATACCGAGCATCGTTTCACATGTTTATTTGCCATCCATCCATGTGTTTTGGTAAGATGTCTGTTCAAATTGTTTGTTCCCCACCCCCCGTTTTAAAAAATGATTTTTTTATATTGTTGAGTTTTAAGAGTTCTTCGTATATCAAGATACAAGTCTTCTACCAGATATATGATTTACAAATTTCTATAGTTTGGATATTTGTCTCTTCCAAATACATTGAAATGTGATCTCTGGTGTTAGAGGTAGGGCCTGGTGGGAGGTGTCTGGGTAATGGGTGTGAATCCTCATGAATGGGTAGGTGCCCTTCCCAAGGTAATGAGTAAGTTCTGACTTTCTTGGTTTATGTGACAGCTGGTTATTTGAAAGAGTGTGGCACTCCTCCTTCTCTCTCCTTCTCCCTCTCTCACAATGTAACATGCTTGTTCACCTTGGCCTTCTTCTTCTTCTTCTTTTTTTTTTTTTTTGATAGAATCTCATCCTGCTGCCCTGGGGTTGAGTGCTGTGGTGTCATCATAGTTCATAGCAACCTCAAACTCTTGGACTCAAGAGGTCATCATGCCTCAGTTTCCCTAGTAATTGGGACTGATGGCACCGCCATAACACAGTTGATTTTTCTCTTTTAGTAGAGACAGGGTCTTCCTCTTGTTCAGGCTGGTTTCAAACTCCTGAGCTCAAGGGATCCACCTGCCTCTGCCTCTCACAGTGCTAGGATTACAGGCAGGAGCCACCTCCTCTGGCCCGCATTGGCCTTCTGTCATGAATGGAAACTCCCTGAAGCCCTGACCAGAAGTGAATGCTGGTGTGATGCTTCTTGTACAGCCTGCAGAATCATGAACCAAATGAAACCTCTTTTCTTTATAAAATACCCAGCCTCAGGTATTCTTTTATAAAAATGGAAAATGGACTAAGACAGAAGTATTTTCTTTTAATCTATTACTTATCTTTTCATTCTCTTACACAGTGTCTTTTTTTTTTTTTTTTTTTTTTCGTTTATCACCAGCATTTATAAAACCAAACCTAGGAAAAGAACTAGGTCCGGGGACACATGCATGGTTTTTATATAGCGAATGTTTAGCCTGTGCTGATTATTACACAGTGTCTTTTAAAGAGTAGAAGTTTAATTTTGGTGAAGTCTGGTTTACTGATATTTGATTTATAGATAGTGTTTTTGGTGTCATATCTAAGAAGTCTTTACCTAACCCAGAGTTTGTAAAGTTCTTTTCCTCTATGTTTTCTTCTTAAAGTTTTTAGTTTTAGATTTTACATTTGGATTTGTTTCGTGCTAGGTGCCTTTTATGAGGCAAGGACATTCCCTTCTATTCTTGGCTTGCTTAATATTTTTTTATAGGAATGACTGTTAGATTTTGTCAAATGGTTATTTAAATGATCTTATAGTTCTTATTTTTTTAGCCTATTAATATGGTACATTATGTTAATTTTCCAGTGTTAAAGCAACTCTGCATTTCTGGGAGAAACCCCAGTTGGTTGTGATGTACAGTTATCCCCACTTACCTGTACTGGGTATGTCCCAAGACTCACCAGTGGATGCCTGAAACAGCAGATAGTGCTGAACCCTATATAGCACTGTGTTTTTTCCTATAAAGACATAGCTATTATAAAGTTTAATTTATAAATTAGGTACAGGAAGGGATTAACAACAAAAACTGGTAAGTAAATAATTATAACCATATACTATAATAAAAGTAATGTAAAATGTGGTCTCTCTTTCAAAATATTTTATTTTACTGTACTGGGGGTAACTGAAACTACAACAAGTGAAACTCTGGATAAAGGGGTTCTACTGTATTTTATATACAGTAGATGTATATATAGTCATGTGTTGCTTACTAAGGGGATATGTTCTGAGAAATGCATCATTAAGCAATTTTGTCACTGTGTAAACATCATGCAATGTACTTAAACCCAGATTGGGGGGCGGAGCAAGATGATGGACCAGAAGGATCATTTGGCTGAACTCTCTTAGTACAACTTGGGAAGGGAGGAAAGTCAAGCCATACCTGGTGAGGGGATCTTGCCTGGAGCTGCGACTTGGAGTGCGCAGCGAGGTGGTGATGTACTGGATGCAGTGAGCCACCCAGAGCAGTGGAGATCTCACACACTAGTATTTTTTTTCTTTTTCTTTCTTTTTTTCTTCTTCTATCTGTTGCTGAGGTTGCTTATTTTTGCACAAAAGAGCCTTTTTTATTTTGTTTTGATGTGTTTTGTTTTTTGCTAAGTTGTTTAGCTGGTGCTTTTCTTAACTTCCATTTTTATTTTCATCAACAGTAAGGACTCTTATATTTTTTGGTTACAGTATTTTAGCCTCATTTATTCTCTCTCCTTATTTCACTCTTCTACATTCTCTCCTTGGCTAGAGACTCTTCTACCTTTCTCATCCCTCTCACATAAATTGCATCAGCAACAGCTAAGCTATCCCCTCCTTTTTGGTGTGCTTCTTCTTTCTTTCTTTATTACACTTCCCTCTCTCTCCTTTATTTAATTCAATGGTATTTTTAATTTCCTTTATCTATTCTTATTTTATTATTATTTCTTTTTTTTTTTCTTTCTTTGCTGAGAGCTGGGGTGACAGAGCTGTGGTCTGACAGGTAGGCCACAGTAGTAGGCTGGCCGAAGGAGGCCAAGAGACTTTTCTACCTCTGGCCCTAGGAAGCAAATATTGGCAGGATCATGCTGTAAAATTTTTCTATTTCTTTTTTATCCTTAATTTTTCCTTCTTGTTTTTTGTTTTTGCTCTTTTTCTTCTCTTCCTATTTTCAGCAGAGAAAGAGTCTTGCTCTGCTCAGGCTGGTAAGGAGTGCCTGATTTCGAAGAACCCACCCAGTCCAGACCCTCAAAATCTTTGAGTTATAGCATGCCCTTAGCACCATGCTGATTAATACCGTTTCTTCTATCAATCTCATCCTCACGCCTGTCCTCCTTCTCTCCTTTTCTTCAATTTTTCTTTCTTTTCCTCTTGTTCCTCCTCGCTCACTCTTTATTCTTTTCCTCCCTTTGGCCTCATACTAATACGACCCTTAAGTACGTTAATTCTGAAACAAGGTTAATTTGAAGTAAAGGACAAAGAGTAAAGGAAAAAGGAGCACTAGGACATGAACAAGAAAAAAGCACACATGAGAAGGAACAACAGAAAAATTCAGGCACCATGGAAAACCAAAATAGAGCAACTCCTCCAAGGGACCATGAGGCCGTTTTTACAGAAGACTCCTCCTAAAAAGAATTAATGGACTTAAAAAAAAAAACAATTAATGGACTTGATAGAAAGGGAATGTAAAATTTGGATGATTAAGACAATAAAGGGAATGGATGAGAAAATGGAAAGATAGAACTAAAAGTCAGATGAGAGATATGTAGAATATAGAAAGCATATGACAGAGCTTAAGGAAATGAAGGAGACAATCAAGGAATATAAAGATGCAGTAGAAAGTATTAAAAATAGATTAGAAAAGAAAGAACACCATGGGAAAGAAAGAACATCAAAGCTAGAGGGTAAAGTGTTCGAGTTAACTCAGGTAGTTACAGAGGCAGAAAGAAGAGAGAAAGTAGAAAAGGTGCTTAGAGAACTGTGAGACTCCATGAAGCATTTAAACATATGAATAGTGCGGCGCCTGTGGCTCAGTCGGTAAGGCACTGGCCCCATATACCGAGGGTGGCGGGTTCAAACCCGGCCCCGGCTGAACTGCAACCAAAAAATAGCCGGGCGTTGTGGCGGGCGCCTGTAGTCCCAGCTACTCGGGAGGCTGAGGCAAGAGAATTGCTTAAGCCCAGGAGTTGGAGGTTGCTGTGAGCTGTGTGAGGCCACGGCACTCTACCAAGGGCCGACTCTGTGTCTACAAAAAAAAAAAAAAAAAAATTAAACATATGAATAATAGGAATCCCTGAAGGGGAAGAAGATTGTCCCAAAGGTATGGAAGCCCTACTGGAGACTATCATAAATGCAAACTTCCCAAGTTTTACTAAAGATCCTGACACACTCCTTTCAGATGGATATCAAACCCCTAGTCATCTCAACTCTAACAGAGCTTCTCCAAGACACGTTGTAATAAATGTGTCCAAAGTCAAGACAAAGGAGAAAATTCTGCAAGTAGTTAGGAGTAAGCACAAACTGACCTATAAGGGCAGAGCCATTAGGATGACAGCAGACTTTTCTTTTCATTTTCCTTTTTTTTTTTTTTAGACAGTGTTTCACTATGTCGCCCTCGGTAGAGTACTGTGGTGTCATCGCTAACAGCAACCTCAAACTCTTAGACTTCAGCAATTCTCTTGCATCAGCCTCCTGAGTAACTGGGACTACAGGTGCCTGCCACAACACCTGGCTATTTTTTTGGTTGCAGTTGTCATTGTTGTTTAGCAGGCCCAGGCCGGACTCAAACCTGCCAGTCTCAGTGTATGTGGCTGGCACCCTATTTACTGAGCTACAGGCGCCAAGCCCACCTTCAATATTCTTTTTTTTGAGACAGAGCCTCATGCTGTCGCCCTGGGTAGAGTGCCATGGCATCACAGCTCACAGCAACCTCCAACTCCTGGACTCAAGCGATTGTCCTGCCTCCGCCTCCCAAGTAGCTGGGACTACAGGCACCTGCCACAATGCCTGGCTATTTTTTGGTTGCAGCCATCATTGTTGTTTGGCGGGCCTGGGATGGATTTGTTGGGTTTTTTTTTTGTTTGTTTGTTTGTTTGTTTGTTTTATATATATATTTTGAGACAGAGTTTCACTTATTAACCCTTGGTAGAGTGCCGTGCTATCACAGCTCATAGCAACCTCCAAATCCTTGGGCTTAGGCAATTCTCTTGCCTCAGCCTTCCAAGTAGCTGGGATTACAGGCACCTGCCATGATGCCCAACTATTTTTTTGTTGCAATTTGGCCAAGGCTGGGTTTGAACCCACCACCCCTGGTATATGGGGCTGGCGCCCCACCCACTGAGCCACAGGTGCCACCCCTGGGCTGGATTTGAACCTGCCAGCTCAGGTGTATGTGGCTGGCACCTTAGCCGTTTGAGCCACAGGTGCTGAGCCTCCTTCAACATTCTTAAACAAAACAATTTTCAGCCTAGAATTCTTTATCCTTAGAAATTGACAGAGAAATCAAATCCTTTGTAAATATACAAGCAATGATGAAATTTACCACAATAAGACCAGATCTATAGGAAATACTTAGATCTATTCTTAACTCTGAAGACCACAATGGACCACCACCAAGGTAAACATCTAGAAGCTAAAGGCCTAAAATTTAGCTTCCACAATGGTGCAATGGATAAATCTATACAACAGTCTTCCTCATAACAAGATGAATAAAATTCTACCACACTGGGTGGTGCCTGTGGCTCAAAGGGGAAGGGCACCAGCCCCATATGCCGGAGGTGGTGGGTTCAAACCAAGCCCTGGCCAAAAAAACTGGAAAAAAAAAATTCTACCACACTTATCTATAATCTCAATAAATGTCAAGGGATTGAATTCCCCACTGAAGATGCACAGGCTGGCTGATTGGATAAAAAAAGCACAAGCCATCCATATGGTGTCTTCAGGACATACACCTAGCCCTGAAGGACAAGTTAAGACTCAAGGTTACCCAAAGCAATTTACAAATTTAATGTAATCCCTATCAAAGCACCATTGTCATACTTTAAAGATCTGGATAAAATAGTACTTCATTTTATATGGAACCAGAAAAAAAACCTCAAATAGCCAAGACATTACTCAGAAATAAAAACAAATCAGGAGGAATCATGCTACCAGACATCAAGCTATACTATAAATCTATAGTGATCAAAACAGCATGGTATTGGCACAAAAATAGAGATATAGATGTATGGAATAGAATTGAGAACCAAGAGATGAACCCAGATACTTATCATCATTTGATCTTTGATAAGCCCATCAAAAGTAAAAATTGGGGGAAAGATTCCCTATTTAACAAATGGTGCTGGGAGAATTGGCTGGCAACTTGCAGAAGACCGAAACTGGACCCACACCTTTCACTATTAACAAAAATTGACTCTCACTGGATAAAAGATTTAAACTTAAGACATGAAACTGTAAATATTCTTGGAGAGAGTGCAGGAGAAACACTTGAAAAAATTGGCCTAGGAGAATACTTTATAAGGAGGACCCCTTGGGCAATTAAAGCAACACCAAAAATACATTATTGGGATCAAACTAAAAAGCTTCTGCACAGCAAAGAACACAGTGAGTAAAGCAAGCAGACAGCGCTCAGAATGGGAGAGGACATTTGCAGGTTATGCTTCTGACAAAGGTCTAATAACCAGAATCCACAGAGAACTCAAACTTATTAATAAGAAAAGAACAAGTAATCCCATTTCATTGTGGGCAAGGGACTTGAACAGAAGCTTCTCTGAAGAAGATAGGTGCAGGCTATAGACACATGAAAAGATGCTCATCATCTTTAATCATCAGAGAAATGCAAATCAAAACCACTTTGAGATATCATCTAACTCCAGTAAGAGTGGCTCACATAACAAAATTTCAAAACTACAGATGTTGGCATGGATGTGGAGAAAAGGGAACACTTTTGCACTGCTGGTGAGAGTGCAAGCTAATACATCCCTTTTGGAAAGAATTATGGAGAATACTCAGGGATCTAAAAGTAGACCTGCCATTTGATCCTGCAATTCCTCTACTAGGTGTATATCCAAAAGACCAAAAATCACTTTATAACAAAGATATTTGCACCAGATTGTTCATTGCAGTTCAATTCATAACAGCCAAGTCATGGAAGAAGCCCAAGAGCCCATTGACCAATGAATGGATTAATAAATTATGGTATATGTATACCATGGAATATTATGTAGCCTTAAAAAAGATGGAGACTTTACCTCTTTTACATTTACATAGATGGAGCTGGAACATATCCTACTTAGTAAAGTATCTCAAGAATGGAAGAAAAAATATCAATGTACTCAGTACTATTATGAAACCAATTTACAATCACTCACACTTTCATATGAGGAATAGATCACAACTATGGCCCAAGATGAAGGAGGGAGGAGGGGGAATGGGAAGAGGGGGGGAGGTCAGATGGAGGGAGGGTGAATGGTGCATAATGCAAAGGTACATGTTGGATCTATTAAGTATAGAGCATAAATGTCTTAACACAATAATTAAGTAAATGAGAAGAGTTATATATTAACAGTGTGATGTAAAAGCTCCTATTTCTATGAAATCAGCATATTGTACCCCATAAATGCATTAATGTATACATGATCTATGTGTTTATGATTTAATTAAAAAATTAATTTAAAAAAAGACTCGGGGTTAAGGGATGGAAAATGGTATTTCAAGCAAATGGAAATCAGAAGAAAGGAGGGGTTGCAATCTTATTCTCAGATACAAGTGGATTCAAAGCAACTAAAGTTTAGAAAGACAAAGATGGTCACTTCATACTGGTCAAAGGAACAATATAACAAGAAGGCATGTCAATTTAAAATATTTATGCACCTAACTTAAATGCTCCCAGATTTATGAAACAGACCTTGAGAGATCTGAGCAATATGGTATCCCAAAACACCATAATAGCCAGGGACATTAACAGTCCTCTGACAGAATTGGACAGATCCTCTAAACAGAAACTAAACAAAGATATAAAGGACTTAAATGTGACCCTACAACAAATGGGATTAATAATCATATACAGAACACACCATCCTAAAGCAAAAGAATATACATTTTTCTCATCAGCCCATGGCACATACTTCAAAATAGATCACATTATAGGATACAAATCAAACCTCAGCAAAATTAAAGGAATAGAAATTATACCTTTTCTTTTCTCAGACCACAAAGCATTAAAGGTGGAACTCGACTCCAATAAAAACATTCATCCCCACACAAAGACATGGAAATTAAACAACTTTATACTGAATAATAGTTGGATTTGGGAAGAGATAAAAGAGGAAATTGTTAAATCCCTCAAACGTAACTACAATGAAGACACAAGTTACCAAAACCAGTGGGATATAGCAAAAGAAGTCCTGAGAGGAAAATTGAGCACACTAGATGCCTACATTTGAAAAACAGAAAGAGAGCACATCAATAAACTCACAAACCATCTGATGGGAGTTGGAAAAAGAAGAACAATCTAATCCTAAACCCAGCAGAAGAATAGAAATAACCAAAATTAAATCAGAGATTAATGACATTGAAAACAAAAAAATCATTCAGAAAATTTACAGAACGAAAAGTTGGTTTTTTAAAAAAAATAAATAAAATAGATAAACCTTTGGCCAGACTAACTAGAAATAGAAAAGTAAAATCTCTAGTAACCTCAATCAGAAATGATAAAGGGGAAATAACATCAGATGCCACTGAGATATAAGAGATTATTTCTGAATACTACAGAAACTCTGTGCACAGAAATGTGACAATGTGAAGGAAATGGATCAATATTTGGAAATACACCCTCTCCCTAGACTTAACCAAGAAGAAATAGACCTCTTGAACAGACCAACTTCAAACACTGAGATCAAAGAAACAATTAAAAAACTCCCAACAAAAAAATGCCATGGTCTGGATAGCTTCACACCAGAATTCTATCAAACCTTCAAAGAAGAGCTTATACCCATACTGCAGAAACTATTCCAAAAAATTGAAAAGGAAAGAATCTTCCCCAACACGTTCTATGAAGCAAACATCACCCTGATACCAAAACTAGGAAAAAACCCAACTAAAAAGGAGAACTTCAGACCAATTTCACCAATGAATATAGAAGCAAAAATTCTCAATAAAATCCTAGCCAATGGATTACAGATTCTCATTAAAAAAGTCATACATCATGATTAAGTAGGTTTTATCCTGGGGATGCAAGGCTGGTTTAACATGCAAGTCCATAAACATAATTCACCATATCAACAGAAGCAAAAAAAAGATCATATGATCCTCTCAACTGATTTAGAAAAAGCATCTGATAAAATTCAGCATCCTTTTCTAATTAGAACTCTGAAGAAGAAACCATCTACAACAAAGCCACAGCTAATATTTTACTGAATGGAGTAAAACTGAAAGCTTTTCCAGTTAGAACAGGAAACAGACAAGGTTGTCCTCTATTGCCACTACTGTTCAACATAGTTGTGAAAGTTCTAACTAATACAATCAGCAAGAGAAGGCAATAAAGGGCAGCCAAATGGGAGCAGAGAAGATCAAACTCTCCCTCTTTGCCAATGATATGATTTTATACTTAGAGAACCCCAAAGACTCAACCACAAGGCTCCTGGACATGATCAAAAATTACTGTAGTATCTCAGGATATAAAATCAACATCCACAAATCAGTAACCTTTGTATACGCCAATAACAACCAAGATGAGAAGCTAATCAAGAACACAATTCCCTTCACAATAGCTTCAAAGAAAATGAAATACCTAGGAATATACCTAACAAAAGAGGTGAAGGACTGCTATAAAGAAAATTACAAAACCCTAAGAAAAGAAATAGCAGAAGATATTAACAAGTGGAAGAACAAACCATGCTCATGGCTGGGAAGAATCAGCATTGTTAAAATGTCTGTACTTGTAAAGCATTCTACAGATTCAAAGCAATCCCCATTAAAATACCAACATCATACTTTTTTTTTTTTTTTTTGTAGAGACAGAGTCTCACTTTATGGCCCTCGGTAGAGTGCCGTGGCCTCACACAGCTCACAGCAACCTCCAACTCCTGGGCTTAAGCGATTCTCTTGCCTCAGCCTCCCGAGTAGCTGGGACTACAGGTGTCCGCCACAACGCCCGGCTATTTTTTTGTTGCAGTTTGGCCGGGGCCGGGTTTGAACCCGCCACCCTTGGTATATGGGGCTGGCGCCCTACCGACTGAGCCACAGGCGCCGCCCCAACATCATACTTCTAAGATTTGGAAAAAATAATTCTTCATTTTGTATGGAACCAGTAAAAAACCCATATAGCCAAAGCAATTCTTAGTAATAAAAACAGAGCCAGGGCCATCAGCCTACCAGATTTTAGGCTATACTACAAGGCAATAGTGATCAAAACAGCATGGTATTGGCATAAAAATAGAGACATAGACATCTGGAACTGAATAGAAAACCATGAAATTAAACTAATATCTTACAGCCACCTAATTTTTGATAAACCAAACAAGAACATACACTGGAGGAAGAATCCCTATTCAATAAATGGTGCTGGGAGAACTGGATAACCACATGGAAAAGACTGAAACTGGACCTGCACCTTTTTTTACTCCCTAAAATTGATTGAAGTTGGATAAAAGATCTAAATCTAAGGCATGAAACAATAAAAATCCTCAAAGAAACTGTGGAGAAAACATTTGAAGTTATTAGACTGGGGAAAGACTTTATGAAGAAGACTTCAGTGGCAATTGCAACAACAACAAAAATAAACAAATGGGGCTTAATTAAATTGAATAGCTTTTCTACAGCTAAGGAGACAACAACTAAAGCAAATAGACAACCTTCAGAATGGGAAAGGATATTTCCATATTATGAATCGGATAAAAGCTTGATAACTAAGATCAATAGAAAATTCAAATTAATAAACATAAAAAAGCCAACCAATCCCTTATATCAATGGGCAAGAGAGATGAATAGAACCTTCTCTAGAGAAGGTAGATGAATGACTAACAAACATATGAAAAAATGCTCATTGTCCCAAATTATCAGAGAAATACAAATCAAAACCACCCTAAGATATCACCCAACCCCAGTGAGAATGGCCCACATCACAAAATCTCAAAGCTGCAGATGCTGGTGTGGACACGGAGAGAGGGGAACACTTGTACACTGCTCGTGGGTTTGCAAACTAATATAACTAATACGGCATTTTTGGAAGGAAGTATGGAGAATCCTCAAAGAACTCAAACTAGACCTCCCATTTGATCCTGCAATCTCATTACTAGGCATCTACCCAGAAGAAAAAAAATCATTTTATGATAAGGACATTTGCACCAGACTGTTTATTGCAGTTCAGTTTATAATCGCCGAACTGTGGAAACAACCTAAATGTCCACCAATCCAGGAATGGATTAACAAGCTGTTATGTACATGTATACATAAGGCATATGTATACATGTATACCATGGAATGCTATTCAGTCACTAAAAAAAGATGGAGACTTTACATCTTTTTATTAACCCGGATAGAGGCGGAACACATTCTTAGTAAAGCATCACAAGAATAGAGAAGCAAGAATCCAATGTACTCAATTCTGATATGAGGACAATTGATGACTTAGTACATGGTGGGAGGTGGGGGAATGCCGGAGCATAGAGAGGGAAGGAAGGAGGGGGTCATAATGTGTGACATGCCTCTTGGAGACAGGACACAATTATAAGAGGTACTATTTACCTAACAAATGCAATCAGTGTAACCTGCTTCTCTGTACCCTCAGTGAATTCCCAAAAAAAAAAAAAAAAAAAAAAAAGACCTAGGTGGTATAGCTGAGCACACACCTGTATTAGACAGCTTATTTTTTCCTGGGCTACAAACCTGTACAGCCCTGTTACTGTACTGAATACCATAAAACAATGGTAAGTACTGTGTGTCCAAGTGTATCTACAAGGTCAGACAATTAAATTCATGAACTCATCCTAGAAAAAGTGCTTTGTGTCTCTTTGCTGAATATCACTATGGTCACCTTCGAGGTACTCCCCTTGGGAAGATGTGCACCAATCCCAGTGCCTAGTCCACCCTTCAAAGAAATTTTGGAACTCTTTTTTTTTTTGGAATGGCCATCAGAGTTGTCATTGAATGAGGTCTAACAAGTAAGTTGTTGAACTTATCCTTGAAAACATAGAAAAGGTATAGTAAAAATACAGTATTATAATCTTATGGGACCACTACTTTATGTGCAGTCTGTCATTGACCAAATGTCATTATGTGGCATATGGCTATATTATATATTCAGAGGCAACTTCTGGAGACCCTCCCCGCAGAGAAACAACTATAACTAGTAAATGTTATTTGAAAAAAACACCATTTAAAGTTTCTGTAAATTATTCTAAGGGCATACGGCAAATGAAGACATATTTATTCAAGAAAATCTAATAAGCCTCAGAACAGCAAGAGTCTGTGGCATTTGAGCCATGGCTCATTCTCTCTCTTCCCCTCAGCATAATGGAAGTTCAGCATAATGGAAGTTCTATCCCTGATGGATATAGCCACGAACACAGGTTTCCCTCTACTCCCAAAGATCCATTGAGGGCTACAGCATCTCCCCAGGAAGGGCAAGACATCAGCATTTCTCATCCTTCCAGCTCCATGCTGTAAAAGTTATACACCAGATAACAGTGGCTGAGAGGTTGGGGTAGTCTTCCTCTACCCAGGCCCCCTGTTTGTATGTGTTCCAGCCTGCTGGTAGGGCAGAGGTTCATGAGTGGCAAGCCAACAAGACTAGAAACTACTGCTCCACCCAGCAGACTGTTTGTAAAGCAGAAGTGTCACTCTGTGAGAAGTGGGCCACTCTCCCTACCTCTAGATCAGTGGTTCTCAACCATCCTAATGCAGTGACCCTTTAATACAATTTCTGTGAGTGGCGACCCATAGGTTGAGAACCGTTGCTCTAGATCAAGAGCAGTTGTATGAAGGTTTTGCCTAGAGGGAGAAGCAGGCTGTAAGAACAGAGAGCTGAAGCTCTCCCCAAGGGAACTGACTTCTTTTGAATCTGAGTGTGGAGTAGTTCAAACTTAAGGGTAAAAACAATGGATATTTTGCTGGTAACCAATTAAGAGGAAGCCAGTAGCTCCATGAGAGCAGCCAGTGACACAAACCATAGACCAGCTAGTTTACCAGAGAGGAGACAACTAAGAAGAACCCCTCTGCAGTTTTAACAAGCCTCAAAGACTGGCCTCAAAGAGGGTCTCTGCAAAGGAAGCCTAAATTTAATCAGATCAAATGTGAAACAATTTATACCCCAGGGTGTCCGTCTAAAACAATAGAGCAATCAGTCATCCATGGAGGCCAACAGCTGGATGTGATTTCAACTGAGGCAGACGGCTTAACAGAGAAATCGGGAAAAAACACAGTCAAAGAAAACCCTGTTAAAACCACTGTCACCCAGGGTGACTATGCACATGCCCAAGGCTGGTTCCTCTGAGGAGTGAAATCAGAGACTGTGTACTTGGGGAGAAACAGGCTCAGAAATAGACCACCCAAGTCACTAAACAAATGAACAAGCAAACAGTTAGCAAGTCACAGAAAATGAAAGGTCAATATTTAGCATTGTTACAGTATATTATCTACGATGTCCAATTTTTTTTTTTTTTGTAGAGACAGAGTTTCACTTTATTGCCCTCGGTAGAGTGCCGTGGCATCACACAGCTCACAGCAACCTCCAACTCCTGGACTTAGGCGATTCTCCTGCCTCAGCCTCCTGAGTAGCTGGGACTACAGGCGCCCACCACAACGCCCGGCTATTTTTTTGTTGCAGTTTGGCTGGGGCTGGGTTTGAACCCGCCACCCTCAGTATATGGGGCCGGCACCCTGCTCACTGAGCCACAGGCGCCACCCCGATGTCCAATTTTTAACATAAATTTCTGAGAAATGAAAAGAAACAGGAAAGTCTGAACTTATATATGAAAAAAAAAAAACAGGCAACAGAAACTACTTTTAAGAATCTGACCTTGAGGGCGGCGCCTGTGGCTCAAGGAGTAAGGCGCTGGTCCCATATGCTGGAGGTGGCGGGTTCAAACTCAGCCCCAGCCAAAAACCACAAAAAAAAAAAAAACAGAATCTGACCTTGAGCTGGGTGAGGTGGCTCACGCCTGTAATTCTAGCACTTTGGGAGATCCAGATGGGTAGATTGCCTGAGTTGTTTGAGACCAGCCTGCGCAAGAGCAAGACCCTGTCTCTAAAAATAGCCAGGCATTGTGTCGGGCACCTGTAGTCGCAGCTACTTGGAAGGCTGAGGCAAGGGGATTGCTTGAGCCCAAGAGTTTGATGTTGCTGGGAGCTATGATTCCAGCGAACTCTACTGAGGGTCTGTCTCAAAAAAAAAAAAAAAAAAAGGATCTGACCTTGTAGTAAAGACTTCAAAGCAACTATTATAAATATATTGAAAGAACTAAAGAAAAAATGCTGGGTGGTGCCTGTGGCTCAAGGAGTAGGGCACGGGCCCCATATACCAGAGGTGGTGGGTTCAAACCCGGCCCTGGCCAGAAAAAAAAAAAAAAACTGCAAAAACAATAAAAACAAAAAAAAGCAAATGAAAAAATGCTTAAAGGAAGGTAAAATGACAATTTCTTATCAAACAGAGAATATCAATAAAGAGATAGAAATTATAAAACAGCACCAAATGGAAATTCTGGACTTAAAGGAGTATAATGACTAAAGTGAGAATTTTAAAAAAATTATTTTTATTAAATCATAGCTGTGTATGTTAATGTAATCATGGGCACCATACACTGGTTTTATAGACCATTTGACATTTTCATCACACTGGTTAACATAGCCTTCCTGGCATTTTGTTAGTTATTGGGTTAAGACATTTATATTCTACATTTACTAAGTTTCACATGTACCCTTGTAAGATAAAGTGAGAATTTTACTAAAGAGTTTCAGCAATAGATCTGAATGGGCAAACCAAAGAATCACCTGGACATAGTGACTCATGCCTATAATCCAAGACACTTGAGAGGCTGAGATGGGAGGATTGCTTAAACCCAAGAGTTTGGGCTATAAAGGTTCATCACATCATCACAGAAAAGAGCACTTTAATGAGGCCAACAGATTTGTGAGTGTTGATTTTGTAGCCTGAGACATTGCTATATTCCTCGATCACTTCTAAAAGTTTTGTAGTAGAATCCCTAGTGTTTTCCAGATATACGATCATATCATCTGCGAAGAGTGAAAGTTTGATCTCTTCTGACCCTATAACCAAGGGGGTCACAGGTCGGGGGTCGCTGCACAGCTCTTATGGAGGTCGGGGCAGCACCAAGCCCAGGAGTTTGAGGTTGCTATGAGCTGTGACGTCAGGGCACTCCACCCAGGGCAACAGCCCAAGGCTCCAGTGTGCCAAAACCGTCTCACTCTGCCCCTAAGGATTAAGGCTGTAAGGCAGCTCAGTCCCCGCCTTTAGGCTGCTCAGTCAGTAGGTTACTTTGACCTGCCCAATCCTTGCTCTGAGACCCTTAGGGCGGAGCTTGCAGGGGCAGTTCTTTCACAATGGCTTCCTGCGCCCAGCTCAGTGGCTCAGTCTGGGGCCCCAGACAATGCCCAAAGTTCTCCACACTCCTGCTCAAGCTCTCCCCAAGGCAGTTCAACTGAGTGCCAAGTGTAAGAACACGAAACAGTTCACAGGTAAGGCCTGTCTGGTTTGCAGTCTCACTGCTGCTTGTACTTACGGTTGCCGGCGTGATTAGGTCATCAAACACACGCAACCACTTGCCAGTTTTCCACTGTTTTTGTCCTCCTCTTGGGGTCCAGAAGTCCCTTGCTGTCTCCCTGTATCCTCAAAAGGATGATTATAGGCAGATCCCACCGGCCAGAGATGCCTGGAGTCTTGTCTCCCCAGACTCGCTGTTCCCAGTTGCAGGGAAGCTGTTACTCGGCCGCCTCACTGTTTTTAACATTATATTTATTTTTAATAAAAATGTGATTTTTAGACTAATAAGAAAGGCCCCAATTGTTATTTTTTAAAGAAATTAATAGATTTTGGGCGGCGCCTGTGGCTCAGTGAATAGGGCGCCAGCCCCATATGCCAAGGGTGGCATATGGCCACCCTGAACCGTGGCTGGTTCAAACCCAGCCCCGGCCAAACTGCAACAAAAAAATAGCTGGGCGTTGTGGCGGGCGCCTGTAGTCCCAGCTGCTCAGGAGGCTGAGGCAAGAGAATCGTGTAAGCCCAAGAGTTAGAGGTTGCTGTGAGCCGTGTGACGCCACGGCACTCTACCCGAGGGCGGTACAGTGAGACTCTGTCTCTACTAAAAAAAAAAAATAAGAGAAATTAATAGATTTTTTAAGTTCTCGATTTAAGTATCTGATATGAGGTATCAGTTTTTATTGCTGCTATAACAATTACCACACATTAAAACAACACATTTATTCTCTTATTGTTCTGAAGGTCAGAAGTCTGATATGGGTCTCACTAGGCCAAAGTCAAGATGTCGGCAGGGCTTTTTCTTTCTGGAGGCTCCAGGGGAGGGAATAGTCTTGGCTTCTCCCAGCTTCCCAAGGCTGCCCCATTTCTTGGCTCCTGGCCTCACACCATTTCCTCATCTGTTTCCATTTCATCACATCATCACCTTTTGACTTTGACCTTCCTGCTTCCTTGTGATGACATTGGGCCCACCCCACTAATCCAGGATAATCTCCTCCCTCTCAAGATCCTTAACACATTGCTGACCAGATATGAGATATCAGGAAACGTGAATAGTTTCTGTGTAAAATTGCCAGTCAACAGTGTGTTAAGATGTTAGAGATGGTAAGTGGTTCTATATTTTAAGCAGCTGAGAGATAAGGAGGGGAGAAAGAATAAAATAAGCTGAATTTGGGACAAGTGGGAATTGAGACTAGGAGAAAACAATCAGGAAACAGCTTCTATGTTAAACACACATTGTTGACTGGCAATTTTACATAGAAACTATCCAGGGTAACTTGTGACCAGTCAGCAATGTGTTAATTTAATTATATCTGCAAATCCTTTTGCCATATGAGGTGACAGATTCACAAATTCCAGGGATTAGAATATAAAAAGAAAGAAAAGACAAAAAGAAAAAAGTATATATATATATATATTTTTTTTTTTTTTTTTTTTGTAGAGACAGAGTCTCACTTTATCACCCTGGGTAGAGTGCCGTGGCGTGGCGTCCCACAGCTCACAGCAACCTCCAACTCCTGGGCTTAGACGATTCTCTTGCCTCAGCCTCCCGAGTAGCTGGGACTACAGGCACCCGTCACAACGCCCCGCTATTTTTTTTGTTGCAGTTTGGCAGGGGCTGGGCTTGAACCCACCACCCTCGGTATATGGGGCCGGTGCCTTACCCACTGAGCCACAGGCGCCACCCAGAAAAGAAAAAATATTTAAAAAAAAATAGAATATAAATCTCTTTCTAGAGGCATTATTCAGCTTTTTACATACGGTGAGAATCAACGGATACAACTGGCCCCCATACACCGATGCTGTTTGGAGTCTTTGATAACCCTGGGTTTGTAACAGGTCCCAGGGATGGTGGCTCTGGGCTGTGGAACCTGAGTGGGCCTGGGGGATTTTCCTGAGCGGTCTCCCCTGTTTGACAGTAGGGAAGCCAGGCCAGGTCACACCTGGAGGGGAGCACAGGAAGGGGCCGGCTTTTGCAACTGCTTTTCCATAGCAGCGAGGACGGCAGGGCTCTGCAGCAGGTCTGAGCGTGAATCCTGCCTGTGTCTGTGTCACAGGTCCTCTAACTCTAGATGTTCACAGCCAAACTGGTGACCTTCCACCCCAAACCTGCACCATACCCCCTCCATCAGATCTTCCCCACCCCTATCCAGTACCCAAGCCAGCCACATCTCCTATCTCCATGACTAGAAAGCTTCCTCGTTGCTTCTCTAGCCCTAAATTTGTTGCTTCCAATCCACCCTCTAACCACAGCCTAAGGCAAATGTTCAGCAGTGTGTGCCCCTGCAGAGCCCTTCAGCCCCGCCTCTTGCAGCATCCCCACTCCAGCCTGCCCAGTGCCTGGGCTCCATGTGTGTTAGCTCCATCTGGAGCCAGCCCTGACTGCCTGGGCTGGAGGCCTCCCCTCTGCCTCACAGTCAGGCCTCCCTGCAGTCTCTGTCTCTGCTGGGTCCCCAATTGCTCCCTAGGCCTGGCCCAGACCCAAGGGAGGGTGTGGGGAATGGGTGTGAAGCAAGCAGATGAGAGCTCCAGGTGCCTGGGGAAGACCCCCAGCCAGCAAATGAAGACTTCTATGAGGAGACACTGTAAAGGGTACAGAATCAGGGACTCTGTTTCAGAGAACAGGGTAGAGAGAGGCTGTCGGCCAGGTGCACGGTGGCTCATGCCTGTAATCCCAGCACATGGGAGGCCCAGGTGAGTGGATTGCCTGAGCTCACAGGTTTGAGACCAGCCTGAGCCAGAGTAAGACCTCATATCTAAAAAAAAAAAAAAAAAAAAATTGGTGGCGCCTATGGCTCAAAGGAGTAGGGTGCTGGCCTCATATAGTGGAGATGGCAGGTTCAAACACAGCCCAGGCCAAAAACTGCAGAAAAAAAAAAAAATAGCCGTGGAGTTGTGGCAGGCCCCAATAGTCCCAGCTATTCCAGAGGCTGAGACTAAAGAATCGCTTGAGCCCAAGAGTTTGAGGTTGCTGTGAGCTGTGAGGCCATGGCAGTCTTATAGCCTCATGGGCCTCAGTGTCGCCCCACCAAAGTGAGACTCTATCTCAAAAACAAACAAACAAATAACAACAACAAAAACCAAAAAACAGGTCTTTGAGCCCCTCAGGGGGTTAGGGATCTGGGGCAGGAATAGAACTGTTGGGCAGAGGGGACCAGGATTCTCTCCTTGACCAAACTACTCAGGCTCCCTGAACTCTTTTTCAACCAGCCTGACTTCTGGACTCTTCATTGTCCAATTTTAGCAAGAAATCCGATGAATCTGTTTAGCAAGAACCCCTCACCCTTCATATCTGATCAGGTTTCTTTATCTTCTGGCCCCTGCAAGCCCCACCCAGGGGATGTCTGGTCACCTTTGTCTTTAACAAGAATCCTGTTAGGTTGGTTTAGCCAGAATCCCCTGACCACTGATATGTCCTTTCAGTAATTTTCCATCCCCTGACCTCCACCCTGCTCCTTGGCTAGACATTCCCACTTGTCCATGCTGTTTTTGGAGTTGAACCCAGTCTCTCTCCCTCAGTGCAAAATCCCATCACAGTGGACCTTTTGCCTATCTTTAACAAGTGTCATGGGCCAAGGGCATAGTGTTTAATGCCTATAATTCCAGCTCTTTTGGAGGCTGAGGCAGGAGGATGACTTAAGGCCAGGAGTTTGAGAACAGTGTGAGCAAGAGCGAGACCCCATTTCTACAAAAAATAGAAAAAATTAGCTGGGCATGGAGGCAGGCATCTGTAGTCCCAGGTACTCAGGAGGCTGAGGCAGTAGGATGGCTTGAGCCCAGGAGATTGAGGTTCCAGTGAGCTATGATGACACCACTGTACTCTAGTCAGGGCCACAGAGCAAGACCCTGTCTCAAAAAAAGCAAAACAAAACAAAACAAAGAAACAACAAACAACAGCAACAAAAATGTCATGAATAATGATGGGGCTCCGCCACTGGCCTCACACCCTCTCTTCCAGATTTAGCAAAATAGACCAGCAGGTCCTGGGTCCTCAAGTTACTGAGGCCTTTCTCCTCACACTGGATGGGTCACACGCATGCCCATGTTTAAATCTCTCACCAGAACCTCTGAGGTTTCTGCAGACCTTATGGCCACTCTCTCTCCCTCGCCATCTCTGCTTTGGGAGATGCCTGCCTTCCCTTCCTGGCCTGATCCCCTCCTTCTCCCCAGCTCAGCCTGTCTTCCCTGCTGCTCCCCTTGAATCTTCTGTGTAGCTTGGGGAGTCTAGGCTGGTGGTGTTGGGGCTCAGGAGGGCCTTCCCAGCCATGCCACACCCTGTGGGCCACTCGTGGTCTGTCTTCTATGAGGTCTCTGTGTGGGACTCATTCACAGCCTGCCAATGCCATGGGGCTCCTGCTGTGTTCCCAGCACTGGGCCAGACATGGAAATCCAAAGATAACAGTAATCTCAGGGTCTGAGCATAGACAGGATACATGGATCTATCAGGGAAGACCCTCTACTGGGCTTTACTGAACAGAATTTAGTGGTGAGCTGTGACCTAGGGATGGCAGGCTGGAGTGACCCACAGGGCTGGCATACAGGTATGTGACCTGTGCACTTGATTTAATGCTCTGCTGTGGCCATCGTGAAATTCTTCATAATGTTTGAATAAAGGGATGCTTGTTCTCACTTCACACTGGTCCCTGCAGATTATGGAGGTCCTGGGGGTCCTGAGGCTCCAAGCCTAGGCTTACCCGGCAGGTATGCACCCACCTGGCATCACCCACCATCCTTGTCTTTTGCTGGTTTCCTTGCCGTCCTTTGCACCAAAGGCCTGAGGTTGAAGTAACCATGGGACATGGTACTCAAAGGTGGTGTTCAGCTGGGAGCTCTAGAAATGCGCAGTGTAGGCACAATGACACAAATAGGAAATTGACATGCCACTTGGTTCTGGGAGACACCCAGAAAAGCCCGAACTGGGCTTGGGACCTTTTTATGTTAGTAGGTGACAAATCCTTTTCAGGATTAGACCGTCTTGACCATTGATCCTGAGCAGGCCACACAAGGCTTCATGTGCCTTGTGCCAGATGATAAAACATTGCTACCTGGGCTGAACGCCCATGGGAAGTCCCTCCTTCAGCTCTGGCTTTTATGGGTGCCTGCTGTATGCTGTTTGGATCAGAGGACAAATGCTGTTTGGATCAGAGGACAAAGGGGGACTCATCTCTGAGGGTTCCAGAGGAGGTAAGGAAGGTGCGATTGGGTGTCACTCCTGGGCCTGCCTCACATGAGTCACACTGTTGCCAGGGGCTGGCGTGAGCCCACCATTTGTCTGAAGAGAGGCAGCGAAGTCATTCCCATTGCCCTTTGAAGTTGCTACCCAGTTGTGCCCCCAGAGCTTGGGTGTGTTTTGCAGGCAGATCCCTCTGTGCTGCCCCTGAGAACAGGTGAGTGACATGGCCGCAGAGTCCTGAATCGCCTGCACAATTAAAGGAATTGGAAGGCAGGAAGCGGAATGTGTGATACCTAAAAGCCGCTCAGTACGGTCTCAGGCAGAGAAGGAGAGAGCAGTAAGAACCTTTTGCCTGATCTCTGCCTCTTGGTTTCCGGAAAGTTCCATATCATTGTGACTAAAAGAGTAGAAAAATGCTCTGCAGGTTCAAAGACGCACTGAAGGTTCTGAACTGTCATTAATTATGCTGATGATCAGTTAACACAGGCTTTTGGTTTCCTGGGCCAGAGTCCAAGGCTCAAGCTTACCGTCCAATTAGCCTCCCTTACTGTGCCCAAACACCAAACAGTAGTAAATGAGCTGTAACAGACGTGAGAGGAGGGAGTGACCCCAGAAGACCAGCACCCTTCGGGATGAGGAGCTCAGGGTCCACACGAGCAGAGGCCACTGTCTCCCTTGCACCCAGCTTCACACCAGGCACCCAGCAGGTGCTCAATAAATATTTGTGGGAAAACAAGCCACCTGGTCACTCAGAGGCAGAAGACTGAGGGGTGTGTGTGTGCGTGTGCAGGAGGTTGCCTACATTTACTGGTGGGTGTAGGTGTTTGTTGTGTGCATGTGTATGTGAAATTTTCTCCCCCTCCCCTTTTTTTTCGAGACAAAGTTTCACCATGTCTCTTGCCTCAGCCTCCCAAGTAGCTGGGACTACAGGCGCCTGCCACAACGCCCAGCTATTTTGTTTTTTGTTCTTGTAGTTGTTTAGCTGGACTGGGCTGGGCTCAAACCTGCCACCCTCAGTGTATGTGGCTGGCACCATAACCACTATGCCACAGGCACTGAGCCTAGATTTCCCTTCCCTTCCCTCCCCTCCCCTCCCCTGCCATCCTCTCCCCTCCCCTTCCCTCTTTCTTTTTTTTGAGATTGTTCTAACAGTGATCCTGACTTCTAGTAAACTTGCCCCAATTCCTGTCCTGGTATTTGACCCATTCTGACCCTTCAAAGCTCCGCATGGCCTGTGTGAGCATTGAAGAAAAGACGCCTCTCCCCTGCAGGACCCCTCCAAAAGAGAAAAACACAACATCCTGCTACCTGGAGTCCAGTGTCTAAAGCAGTCTGGTGAGATTTCTCCTTGTTTTATTACCCCTGCTTGCCATAGAGTGCAGAAATAGCCAAGGACAGCGGGGGTAAAACCCCAAGGCTGTTAGTGATTGCTTGTTTGATCTTGGACAGAGTTTCCTCTTTTGAGTAGGGGAAAAATATACCAATCTCTGTTATGGTGATTTACTGAATCATGCAAGTAACATGCAGGGGTTGCCAGTTTCTCAGATGAAACCGTGGCCATTGAGTCCCCCCTTGCCCCCAGTATTCATGTTCTGCTGCAGTTGCCTCTTACGCAGAATAGGGCTAACCTCTGTACCAAGGGAACATTGCAGAAATGATGGAGCATGATTTATGAGGCTGTGTCAGAAAAGACATGACAGGGCGGCGCCTGTGGCTCAAGGAGTAGGGCACCGGTCCCATATGCCGGAGGTGGCGGGTTCAAACCCAGCCCCAGCCAAAAAAACCACAAAAAAAAAAAAAAAGAAAGAAAGAAAAGACATGACAGCTTCCACCCAACTCTGGGGGTAGCCAGCTACTGTGTCTTGGAGTAAACCTCCTGTTAACAGTCAGCACCAGCTGACCAGCTAAACGAGGGTACCATCCTGGAAGTGGATCCTCCAACCTAGTCTAGCCTTCCGATGACTACAGCCCTAGCTGTAGACTTGTGGGACACCCTGAACCAAAACCCCTCAGCTCAACAGCTCCTGAATCCTTGACCCAGAGAAACTGAGGGATAATAATAGCCTGTTGCTTTAAGCTGCTAAATTGGGGGGTAATTTGTTATACAGGAAAGGGTACATAATACACATGTGTAGCACAATGCCTGGTACACGGTAAGTGCTTAGGGCATGAGAGCAAGGCGCTCTGACTAGTCACTCTCCTCCCCTCCTCTGGAATCATGCTTTGTAACTAGATGGTGTTCCTTGCACCAGCTCCTTCTTAGACTGTTCCCACCCATGCAACAAAGGGCTGGTCCCATCAGTTTGCCAGATGTGTATGAATCTCTCCTTGACTTGAAGAGGGTCACCCCACCCCCACCCCCACCCCCAGACCACAGTAAGCAGCCAGTACTAATAAATCTATTTCCTGCTTTGGTAAAGTCTCCAACATCAGAACTGGGTTTTATTTTCTTGTGTGTTTTTTTTAAATGTACAGTTCTCCTTAAATGTTTCTTTGTATATAAAACAAGAGACCCCCAAGGTTAGTCTTCCTCTTGTTTTAATTCCAATTCCCCTACTTTCCTGTATGGGTTCTTGGATTTCATCCATTCATCTGCCACCCTAAACACCACACTGCTTTCAGAGTTGTTTTTTGTGAAAAATCTCTCAGCAGTAAGTGCCTATTTCCAACCAGCCTTACTCTCTGGTAAGGTAGAGTCTGCAACCTGTGCCTCTTGCATGTTTATACTTGAGGGCCGTAAGGGGCACTCCTGAGCTGGCTGCCTCCACTGTCCTCCTCCAGATCCATTTCCTGTGGCCTTGCTGTCCCATCAGACTGGAAAACAGCCAGTAGCAGCAGCACCCACAGCCTGTGGGCAGAGGCATCTGGAACCAAGGCGGATAATTCTGGATTGATTATTCGTGGGGCCCCTTTCTTGGAAAATTAAGAATTTCAGACAGTTACAGCTAGGGCCAAGCATGAGGCCTTTCTAAGCCTGTATCCCATGGGACTGCAGAGCTTGCATGCCCATGAAGCTGGCTCTGCTGGCGCCAGAGACCCTTCCAGCCTCCAGTCCCCATTTCCTTAGAATTCCTCAGATCCCTGTGTTGGCTTCTCTCCTGTGCTCTCCATCTGCATTCCCCAATGCCCTCTTGCAACCTCTTCTGCAGAGTGGGCCAGGACTCCTTACTGGCACAGCCTGCTCTTGATGTCTTCAGGGCTATTTGGTTTCCCTCCACATTTGTCTGGGGTATTCTGTCTCTTGTTCTGGCATTATCTGGTCCATCTCCTGCCCATGGCTGGATTGCCAGTTAGGGGAAGGTCAGTACCCCCACTCCTTCCACCTTTTCACCTACATTCTTAGAACTAGCCCCGCCCACTTCTCCAGCCTCATAGTTTATTCCTCCTCTGGTGAGCAGAACAACAATCTTAAGACATTCCAGGCCTTAAGGCACCGGCCCCATATACCGAGGGTGGTGGGTTCAAACCCGGCCCTGGCTGAACTGCAACCAAAAAATAGCCAGGCATTGTAGCGGGCGCCTGTAGTCCCAGCTACTCGGGAGGCTGAGGCAAGAGAATCGCTTAAGCCCAGGAGTTGGAGGTTGCTGTGAGCTGTGTGAGGCCACGGCACTCTACCGAGGGCCATAAAGTGAAACTCTGTCTCTACAAAAAAAAAAAAAGACATTCCAGGCCCTGACATGACTATGAACTATTGAATAATGTGGCAGAGACAGGCTATATATTCACCAATTTCATTGTCCACACCGCTTCACCCTTTGGAAAACTACATTTCCCAGTGGCCCTTGCATCCAAGTGAGCCCATGTGACCAGTTAGGCCAATGGAATGTGGGAAGAAGTGGTACAGGATACCTAGGCTTCCCCCAGCATCTCCCTGAGAACCTCTGCCTCCTCCTACCTACTTGTTTGTGATACCCTGAAGGTGACTCAGGGTGGGGAGGGGCAGTGGTATAGGCAAGGCCAGCAGCACAGTAAATGACGAGTCCAGTGACTTGAAGCCACAGATGGTGGAGCTGTGATGGAAGCAGCTCCCAGCTGAATTTGTATAAGTGGGAGACACCCTTAAACATTGTATGAGACCTTCCTCGCAGCCTGAGGCCCCAAAGAACACACCAGCGGCTTTCTCCCTGTTTCCCCAGTCTGATTCTTGCCACCTGGCTCCATGTTTTCAGGAAGCTCCAGGCAGCCATGGAAATGACATTGACCATGTAGGCAAAGTTATGGGGGACTCTGTGCACAAATTCTGCACTCTGGGCCTTATTTCTGGCATTGGAAAGATGGAGGAAGCTTATCTTTTCAGATCCCCCAGCCTCTCTTGATGAGATTCTGGCCCCAGCTTGTCCTCTCTCGCTCTACCCAAGGGAAGACCTGACTGTGATCTTTGCAGAGAGCTCCCACAGCTCAGTGTCTGAGTTCAGCATGGTTTCTATAAGATTGAAAAGTGATAACTGTAGAAAGAGTTTGTGAACACAAATGGGGGGGGGGATGCAGGTGTGGTTTTAAAGTTGTAAAAGGTTTTTCGTGCCAGCTGTGCCATCACTTACCAGCTAGATGACTTTGGGCAAGCAACAATTATTGTATGAAGACAAGATTCTACCCACACAGGATTAATTGAGCAGAGACTCAATTTTCTCATCTGTAAAATGTGAATATAACTATATCTACCCCATGGGGTTGCTTGGAGGAGCAAATGAAATAATGCACAGTGGGTAGAGCTACAGAGAACCGAGTCCTTAGGTGCTTAATGAATGTCATTGTTAAGATGACCAAGTACCAGCACGTGAGCCCCAATCAGCCTTGCTCCTCCCAGCCCTGTGTGTGCATGCTGGGTTTCACCCCTAGTGGTTTGATGAATGCTATGGAGTAGCATAGCCCTTCATCTGGAGTAGGGTACACTATTGTGTGTGGGGACTTCCTGGGGGTAAGTCCCTGGTGCCTAACTCAGAGTTTTTAAGAGGCAGCCAGTGTACTTTCCAGAGAACATTTTGAGACCTAAAGGCCCATCAGATGCCAAGTTATAGCACAAGCCCACATCAGCCATCTCTCCAACTTGTTGCAGGCTTGCTGGCGGAAGATCAGACACCCCGATTGCTGAGGGTTAATTACTGACTTGGCATCCATCTGCTCTGGGGGAACTTGCAAGAGTCTGTCTTTTTTTTCTCTCTCTCTCTTTCCAAAATACATAAACATTTATACTCCAAGTGGCCCAGGGGGCCTGGAAATATTTATTTTGTAGTTAACAAAGAGAAGGACCTTTAGGCTTGGGAGCTGAGTGTACTGTGGCCCCAGGAAAGAGTCTTTAGGAGACCCTCTGCACCAGCAGGTGTCTCTGGGGGTGACTCAGGGTGGGGAGGGGCAGTGGTGTAGGCAACCCCGGGCTGCAAAGTGGATGACTGGCCCAACAGCTTTGGCTGGGCTCCCTGCCACCACTGGGGCCACAGGCGACTAGCCCAAGAAGTCCTCCTAGTTTGTTCTGGAAGCCTGCACACAACATTGTGACAGTGCTTTCTTCTGAGTAGTGTGACAGTGACAAATTTATGTTGCTTTTTTTGTGTGTGTGCTTTCCAAACTTCTTTTTCATGATTATGAAAGATCATAATGTACATAAAATGTACATTTTATTCTCAAAATTGCATATAGAATTCATGAATGCAAAAGATTCAAGCCACATGTATGTACATCAAATAAAATGTGATCATCCCTGCCTCCTGTCCTCCTCCTTCCTGTTCTAAGGTGACCACTGTGAGGGTTTGGCCATGGACTGGGCTTGTCCATTTGTGCGTACATGCCTCCCTCATTAAAAAATCTGACAAAAATGATATGCTATGTTCTGTGACTTGATTTTTGTCACTTAAGATATCTAATACAGTCTTTGTAGATGCACCACATTAATTTGAGTGGTGACAAAGGATTTAGTAGCAAAGAAGGAGAATCATTTATCTGATCACTTATCTGCTGACAGAATGAGTTCTTTTTATAAACAAAAAAGGCTGCTCTAAATATTTTCCTATAGTTGGGACCTGAGAGTTCAGGGCCCTGGAGACTTGCCCTCAGGGTAGACAGCAAATCGGCTTCTAGGTGTCACAGTTTTGGGTTAATGTCCAGTTTTAGAGCCAAGAAATGCGTGACTTGAGCGGAGCTCAGGGCCGGCCTTCTTCCGCAGATCTCCGATCTTACCACGGGGCGGCGCTGGTGAGCGCGGCCCGGCGCAGGAGGGGGGGCCGAGTTCTGCCCAAGGAGAACCGGGCGGGCGGGCGGCTAGGGGTCTGAGCCTTTTGTTCGCCCATCCGGGGGACCTTTAGGGAATTTATGAAGACATCCATATTCTATATTTGTTCCCTTACCGGAAGCAACAGGAAAATCCACTGAAAGCAGGGAGCTGGCAGAGAAAGTTATTTTCACCCTATAATAGGTTATGTCCGCGAGAGGTGAAGGTCAGTTGGGGAAACTAGCTGCTTGCAGGAACTGAGTCGGGAATCATTCTCTGGGGAGAGAACTGCCTTCACTTCCTGCATTGTACGCGTGGAGTTTGGTGATTGAGGGTTCTCAATCCCCAGGGGCAGGGCTCGTCCCAGTTCCCCCAGCTCCTGGTGGTCCCTGAGAGGGACAGTTTGAAAACTGTGATTCGGCTCTCATTTTCAGAGGCGGGACTTAGGTCCACGCCCAGGACCCACTGAGTCCTCCCTGCACCTCATCATTCTTAGTTTACTGATAAAAATCATTAAAATGGGCTCAGAGCCGATAGCTCAGTGAGTGGGGTGCCGGAGACTGATGGGTTCGATTCCAGCCCGGGCCTGCTAAACAAAAATGACAACTGTAACAACAACAACAACAAAATAGCTGGGCGTTGTGGTGGGCGCCTGTGTTCCCAGTTACTTGGGAGGCTGAGGCAAGAGAATCACTTAAGCCCAAGAGTTTGAGGTGGCTGTAAGCTGTGATGCCACAGCACTCTACCTTGGACAACATAGTCAGACTCTGTCTCAAAAAAAAAGAAAAATTATTAAAATGTATGGAGAACTCACAGGCCAGTGACTGAGCTAAATATTTCACCTTTGTTGTTTCATTTCCTCTTACAACAGCCCTATATTATGGATGAGTGAATGGAGGCTGGAAAGAGAGAGTAAGCTGACAGGTGCAGGAATGAGAGACAGCAGAGCCTGCATTCAGCCCAGATGCTCATGTCTTCAGGATCACGGCCTGAATGTTCCTGGGATGTGATTCTGCCAAGGTGATGTGTAAAAGGTGTGACATCAAGCCGGAGTCCTTTTCCCTCCCTACATGCTGCAGTCTTCCTCAACCCCAGCGTCCAGGCCCCGACATCCCACATAACACTTGGGGAAAGGGGGAAAGCACTGTTTCTGGGGCAGAGAGTTCCAAATCCCCAGGCCCCTGTGCAAATAAGTTAAGAACAGGATGAGGAAGTGGGGAGAGCACCAAAGAGGAAAGGCCATCCTGTACCTGGTCCCCCATGGGCAACCTGCCAGAACCCCCAGAGTCAGCCAGGAAGGCAAGGAGTTGGAGGAAGTTAACCAGATTCCTCCTCTCCCTTCCCTGAGAGATTTGGATGGCAAATCCCAGCCAAGTAAGGCAGCGTGAAGAAGGCAGGCAGCAGGTTTCTAAGAGACTGGAGGACTCCCTACATGGGAAAGGGAAGTGATTTTAGCTGTTTGGCTGGGAGTCTGGCTAATGGTTCCAATTCATGGGTATTAGCAAAGATGAACAAGGAATTGCTGAGGGTGGCAAATTGGTTATAATTAAGAGAACCTGGGAGACGGAAAAACAATGTGAAGGCCACCAGCTGTCCTGGGTCTGGAGCCGCTGTCCTTGGAGCCAGTGCCTGGGGCTGGGGGGAGAGCTCAGGAAACCAGCCGCCCTCCCCTGCAGTTCAGATCATTTATTAAGCAAAGGCTGTGGGAGGAAGGGATCTCTCTCTCTTAACTGCCAGGGCCCAGGGTGCTACCATGGCTTCAGGGTCCTCCTTCCTGCTCCATCCGCACATTTACCTGCCTTTCTCCACAGTTCATTCATTCATTTATTTTCCCCGCAATTTAAACTCACCCAACTTGTGTCTTGGGGGTATGAATGAGTTATTTAACCTCTTAGGGTCTTTCCTCATCTGACAAATGACAAAAGCAATACCTAATCAGTATAGCTGTCAGGATTAAATAAGGTGACGTGTGAGAAGTAGTTAGGACAGTGAGGGGTCCGCAAACTGTGGTCATGAGCTAAGAATGGTTTCTACATGTTTTAATTGTTGGGGGAAAAAAATCAAAAGAATAGTATTTTGTGATGTGTGAAAGTTATATATAAAATTCAAGTTTCGGTGCCCATAAAGTTTTACTGGAACACAGCCATGCCTGTCTGTTTACATATTATCTGAGGCTAATATCAAAGGGGCCCTGGTGGCCTCCCGTCACCTTCATTCCCCTTCACAAAGATGCTCAGATGGCTCCGGTCAGTGAGGGTCCCAGTGGACTATCCATGGTTCTGGTGGATGGATCAGAGACCATATGGACTGCAAAGTCTTTGTAAGTCATTATGAAAGTTCTAAGATACACAAAAATCAAGAAACATAAAATCATGCAGATAGAAACAAATAAATCGCTCCCAGCAACACCGATAAGCCAAGCAAGTAGAATCTTGCACAAGTAAATCAGGAAGGATGCTGAATTAAAATTGAATTTCAGTTCAGCAGATACTTCAGATTTACCCGAGCAATATCATAGACAATGTACTCGTTATACAGTAGACACGTGTTGTTAACACCGGATGAGATCCCAGTCCCCAATTGTGTTTCTTGGAAAGTAAAATAATGGACCATAACACAGTCTGTCTCAAAACTTTCATAATAACCCAAGTAAAATATTTAGAATTTAGCCTTTTACAGAAAAAGTTCGCTGACCTCTGGCATAGTGCCTGACAGTATGTGGTTGGTAAAATGTATCCGTGGTTATTACTGTGTTGTTACCCTTTCTGGCCTCTTCGTTTTTTTTTTTTTTTTTTTGTATGAAATTAGTTTTTATTTTTACCTCAAAATAAATGCTTAACATTTTTCCAAAATCAAAGCTGAAGGTGAACACTTAGCAACAAGGGTAGAAGGTTATTTTTCCCTTTTCTGGGTTAAACCAGTAAGGGAGATTTCTACTGTGGCTTGGTGTCTTCCATGGGACTAGTCTTCACAAACAAAACAAAACAAAATCTCTTCTCATCCTTTATCGTCAGTTCTATCTACCAGGACTGTGCCTGGTAAGAAAACCCCCCAAATAACCCCTCCCCTGAAACACAACACAAAATAAGGGATTTAAAAAGTTGGGAAAAAATCTTTTAACTCATTCATGTAAAATCCTCTAAGGAGATTTAGTGAAGGTTCTACTCAACAGCAACGGAGCCAAACTTTCTGCCTGTGAGTCAGTGTGTGAGCACATTAGGTGAATTGATACCAGAGTCACTGGTACCTGAGCCTTGGTCACAATTCACCACAGGGATGTCTTAAAATTGAGTTTCAGTTTCAGCAGATACTTCAGATTTACCTGAGCAATATCATAGACAACATACTCATTATACAGTAGACACGTGTCGTTAACACCGGAGGAGATCCCAGTCCCCAGGAGAACCTCCACACCATCCAGAGTAATACTAGCTGAGGGGTCAGGGGTAGTTTTGCCCAAACCTTTGACACTGGTACTTGCCCTTGGGCAACTTGCTGATGTGTGAAACATGCTTCAGTTGATACATGTTTCCAAGGGCAACTTCTCCCAACAAGATCAAGCCTATTGGGTCTCCCTGAGATGTATGGCAGTACTTGGCACTCTTGGAGACCAGGTTGGCAAAATAGATACCTTTACCAAACATGTAGCCCATCATGGGCGCTTCAGGAGGGGCTATCTGTAGACCCTGGCACAATTTTTTAACTTTTTCTTTTTTTTTTTTTTTGTAGAGACAGAGTCTCACTTTATGGCCCTCGGTAGAGTGCTATGGCCTCACACAGCTCACAGCAACCTCCAACTCCTGGGCCCAAGCGACTCCCCTGCCTCAGCCTCCCGAGCAGCTGGGACTACAGGCGCCCGCCACAAACGCCCAGCTATTTTTTGGTTGCAGTTCAGCCAAGGCCGGGTTTGAACCCACCACCCTCGGTATATGGGGCCAGCGCCCCACGGACTGAGCCACAGGCACCGCCCAATTTTTTAACTTTCAAATAACTGTGCTCATGGCTTTATGGGGATATCCTAAACCGGAAGTCCCCTGGAAGAGTTGAGGGGAGGAGTCTCTGGACCTTTAGAATTGCCATGCAAAGTTTGGTGGGTGGGGTCTTTTGGGGGCTCCATCCATTACTCTGATTCTCAAAACAAGTGAAGAAGGGTACGCTTGAAACCTTCCTTGCCCCATGCAAATCAACCTGTACTTTCCCTGGGCTGTCTGGAGGCCACATCCTCGAAGATGCGCTGAGGGCATGGAGTGGAATGAGGAGCCCTGGCTTTGGAGTCAGTGGACTTGGGCTGAGTTCTGGCCCTGATTGCCACTGGCTGGACCAATTCTTTGAGCCTCTGTTTCCTTATTGGGTTGTTGCAAAGGTGAATTTAGTAATGTCTGTTGGATGCTTGGCACAGCATCTGGCACACAATGGGTACTGCAAAAATAGCAGCAATTGTTATTAATACTATTATTTTCCTTGCAAATTTGAAAAGCTCTTTCCTCAGCTCACTCTGACCCATTAAAAACTGCCCCTGTAGCTCAGTGAGTAGGGCGCCGGCCCCATATGCCGAGGGTGGCGGGTTCGGACCCAGCCCCGGCCAAACTGCAACAGAAAAATAGCCGGGCGTTGTGGCGGGCGCCTGTAGTCCCAGCTGCTCGGGAGGCTGAGGCAAGAGAATCGCGTAAGCCCAAGAGTTAGAGGTTGCTGTGAGCCTGTGATGCCACGGCACTCTACCCAAGGGCGGTACAGTGAGACTCTGTCTCTACAAAAAAAAAAAAAAAACTGCCCCTGTATTTGGCTATATAGAAGGTTTGAATGCCCCTTGAGACCTCCTGGAATTTATCTTTGGTATTAGCAACTAAGGCAAGTTTAGTTATAAACATATTCACATGATCAATATGCAAGTAGTTGGTTCTCCAAGGGGGAAACAGGGCAGTGTTGGCATCAGCCTTTGTCAGGCAATCAAAGGCTGATCCATGTCCGGCCCAGCCTGGAACTGCCTGCCCCCAGTTGCTGGGCATAGGCCCATTCAGTGGGTGCCTGGTGGCTCCAGACAACAGCTGGAGACCAGAAGTGAAGACTTCCAGCTACAAGCAAATGTTGCTGCTTCTAGAGGTTGAAATATTCTATCCCTAAAGTGTCCCTTTCAGCTGAGCACAAACAATCCCCCATGGTGGACCCAACCTTGCCACAGAGGAACAAAAGTTTCCCAGTTCTCTGAGTCCCAGAGACTGTCTGCAGTTTCAGGCATGCATGGCCCAGTGGGGAGAGAAGATGGTCATGTGACTTCCAAGCTTAGCGACAAAGTCACCCTTGTTTAGCCCTTTTCCCCACCACAGGAAGAAGAGGTTTTGATTGCCTGACAGAGGCTGATGCCAACACTGCCCTGATGCTGGCTCCGGGTGTGGGCTTTACACCATCTATACCTCTCAGATTTGAGAGAACACAGGAGACAAGGTCAAGGTCAGTGGTCCCCAAAGTCCACTCAAGTGAATTTGGGAGTCTGTTCTTGTCCCTAACGGGTTTTTTTAGGCAGGACAGTTGTACATTCTGACTGCATTTATTTATTTTTCTGTTGCAGCCCAATTTGTCTCTAAGAAATTCACCAGCAAGGCCACTCCATTTGTTTTCCACCAGCCATTTCCTGCCATTAAAAATATTTTCCTTCATGGAAGGAAAGAGCTTCTGGGAAAGAGAGAGAAAGCTTGGGGAAGATAAACACTCAAGTAAAGCTGACCTTTCAAGGTGCTGTCATGTTGCAGCAGCTGCAGCAGCGTGAGGGCTGGCTGCAGGGGTGGAGGCAGAGGTGAGCCAGGGAGGTGACAATGGTAATGGCCAAGGTATTGGCCCTTCCAGAGACGACTGGACTAATTGTGGTGCTGCCCTCTCCACCTCTCTGTGCTACAGAGAATCTCTGGGATGAAACAGTCTTTGCAGTCAAGTAATAAACACCATGCCACCCAAGAAGGGAACAGGGATCGAAATTTGCACAACTGTCTAAATGTAGACACTTCGTTTCAGACGAAGTGACAACTACATTTCCCATACAAATGTAAGTGGACGTCAGATTTCATGAGCCTCAGAATCATCCATGAAGCCTCTCAGAGGTTCTGTTGTGGAGGGCAGCAGGGGCTGCATTCTGACCATGCCCACAGGGATGCCCAGGCAAGGAGCCCAGGGCATCGTGCCCTGAGAACCACACCTGTATCTCAGGTGGTGGTGATATGCTCTGGTAGGCCTGGTCTGTGCCCTCTTCCCTCTGATAACCCTGTGTCCTAGCAAGAACTGGCCGATCCAAAGAGGCTTCCCTGGCCAAGTCATTTCCTGAAAATCGGGAATCAGCAGTCTGTGTGTGCCTGAACCAGGCTGGTTAGAAGTGTTGCTCCCACCCTCAATGAATCCCCAACAATAAAAAAAAAAGAAAAAAAAAAAAAAGAAGTGCTGCTCCTAGGTTCCCTGGCTTCAGGGCAAGTCCTCTCCTCCTGCTTGGCCCCACCCACCTGGTCCAGTGCAGGTGCCCCCTATCTGCCTCACAGTGTCCCAAGATACTGTCTTCAGCAGCTACCTGGAATCCCACGGATGTCTGTGCCCGTGTGTCCATGCACTCTGTTCCCCAGGGCAGACCCTCGTGGGGACCTTGGGCTGTATGTCCAATGCCTGCTGGAGGGCTCTGCTTCCATGTCCCACAGGGACCTCCCTGGACTTAGCTCAAATGGAAATCACTGATTTCCTCTTACACTTGGTGCCTTTTGTGTTCTTTATCTCAAAGAATGGTCTCTGGGCGGTGCCTGTGGCTCAGTGAGTAGGGCGCCGGCCCCATGTGCCGAGGGTGGCAGGTTCGAACCCAGCCCCGGCCAAACTGCAACAAAAAAATGGCTGGGTGTTGTGGCGGGCACCTGTGGTCCCAGCTGCTTGGGAGGCTGAGGCAAGAGCATCGCATAAGCCCAAGAGTTAGAGGTTGCTGTGAGCCGTGTGACGCCATGGCACTCTACCCGAGGGCGGTACAGTGAGACTCTGTCTCTACAAAAAATAATAAAAAAAAAAAAAGAATGGTCCCTTTCTCCACCCAGCCAACCAATTCAGATTACCTGAACCCCATCCTAGACAACTCCTTGTCCTTAACCCCTATTCTAGAATAGAAAGAATACCTACCAGTTTTTGAAAACATACAATAGGTATAACAATCCATTCAACCCAATGTCCCAGCATCACAAAGACAGGTGCTGTAACTACCCCCATGTGACAGATTGGAACACAGGTGCACAGGGCAAGGCTACTTGTCCAGGGTCACATGAGTGGTGGAGTTGGGGTGCAAGCCTCAGCTGCCCAGCCACGGCCATGCCCCTGCCCTGTGGGTGTGACAGGCCTCTCTCTCCACAGCACAAGGGGGGGGCCTGGGTGGGCCCTCCACATCTCTCAGGTGGACCTGTGCACTTTCCGGCCCCCCAACTGGTCTCTTGACCTTGGTCTCACCCCACCATGATTTGTTTTCCTGAATGCAAGGAGGAAATCTTTCCCAACTGGGAATCTGATGTCATTCCTCTGCTGAAACCCTTCAAAGGCTCCCTGTTTTACCCATATTGGCCTCACAGCTAACAAATGGATGGCTGGGCTCCCAACTACTATCCCATGCTATCTCTCTGAGCCTCATTTTCCTCATTCGCAAAATAGGGGCATTTGGTATCCACTGTAAAGGCTTGTTGGGAGATGCATAGTCCTAAAGTGCCTGGTGCACAGTAGGCAGCTCATACATGGAGCTTCTATTAGAATTAAAAAGGAAAGGGTAGGAGGCCAAGGGGGTAGTGGGGAAGAACTGGCTGCTCCGAGAGGCAAGATAAATTCTGCCTGGGATAAATACTACATAAGCACTTTTGATAAATTTTCTCACTTAATCATCATAACTCCTAAGAAATAAGATTCAATTATATTTTCCAGGTGGGGACACTGAGGTAGAGGGCAGACTGACTGACTCAAGGCCGGTTCAAACTTGGATCTTTCCTTGTGCACAGCCCCACACTCTTCCTTGCCCTCCCAGTATCCTCTGGGGAGCTATGTTGATTTGGAACTCCTGCTCTTCCAGGTCCTCTCTGGAAGGTCCACTGAGAGTCAGAGCCCTGACAAGATTGGGGGAAACCTGGAGCCATTACTAGGAAAAAGCCAGCAAAGAGTGAACCCGGATGTAAGAATTCCACTAAAAATGACAGCCTATAGCCGGGCGTTGTGGCGGGCGCCTGTAGTCCCAGCTGCTCAAGAGAATCGCCTAAGCCCAAGAGTTAGAGGTTGCTGTGAGCCGTGTGACGCCACGGCACTCCACCAAGGGCGGTACAGTGAGACTCTGTCTCTACAAAAAAAAAAAAAAAATGACAGCCTAGGACCCATCACTGTTTCTACAACAATGTGAATATTTATTTTTCTCCAGACAGTAAAAATAACATTTTTTTCTCTTTTGTAAAAGTTAAGTACCATTACATTCCATTTTCTTAAATAACAAAATCCTAAAAATATATATTAAATCGTATGCAGTGCATCACACTTCATCTTACATTTTAAAGTACATGATGTGTCTATTTTGTTCTCGGAGTTGCATGTTATAAGCATATTTACAAATAAAGCCTTGTCATCCAAAGTCAATTCCCCGCTGGGAGGTGAGTTTGGACATGGGAAGGTCTGACACGCGGGAGTCCCGGGGCCCATGCAGGCTGTCCTCCTAAAGACATGTCTTTTCTGAAGCAGGAGATTCACCTCTGACTTCCCCACAGCCCACTCCTGCCTTGTTGAGTATGCTCACTGGAGAAGACAGAAGCCTGTGAGAGGGGCCCACTGGGGATCTGCAGGCAGAGGGGAAGCCCTGTCACCCCTGAGCCGTCCAGCCTGAGGGAGCGGCAGCTGTGGCTGGAAGGTTTGGACAACACCCCACACCAGGGCAGCTGAGCAAGAGACCTGGCCTGGGAGGTAGAACAATGAGAAAGGTAAACAAAGACACCAGAGGAAATAATCAAAAGGTTAAAAATTCCCAAGGTAGTAACGCAAGCAGACATCAAACACCAAACAGGAGATTTGAAACCAAACAGGGTGCCAGTTGACTGGGCTTTGCAAAGGGCAGCAGGATTCCAGAGGACATCCACTCCTAAGTGCCCACGGAGAGTCAGTGTGCAGTGCCCAGTGATGGCCCTGTCTAGGCTGACAATGGGGGTATGTGGGTGAAGCCGTGCCCAGGCACGCCCTGTGGCTAGGCCCCAGGCCCAGGCCAGCTGTCTTATAGTGCTTTGATCTCTGGGCTTCTGGCTGATTGGACTCTTGAGCCACAGCCCACTCTTCAAAGGTTTGAGCAGCCCTGTTCCCTTGCTCAACAGAGAGGACTCACCCTGTCCTGACGTGGGGGTTCATTCCTACCCATTCTCTGCTTTGCAAGCAATTAGATAAGCATGGAAGGACACAGAGCACCGAGGGCCTCCTGCTTGCCTTGTCAGAGGGGCCAAGGACCCTGAGAAATGCCACTAGACACCAGGAGGCTGGTCCCCTCTCAGGCACCATCACCATGAGGCAACAAGATCAGCTTCCAGGGGCCCTCCTGTTGGAGCACACTCTGAGAGGCAGGCCCGGGGCCGGCACTGAATCGGGGTGAGGATGCAGCCTCTTCTCATGCTCTGGCACCTCTAAGAAGCCTTGGGCAGGGTCTGTTCAGTCCACAGTGATCCCTTACACCCCTCCCTGCCTCTTCCCAGACTTCTGCTACACATTTTATCATTTACATTCCTCAGGGTCACCCCCTTCCTACCACCTTCAATACCCTCTTTTAAAGGAGGTCCTTAAAAGATCAAGAGTTTCTTCCTTCGTGCTTCTGGAAGCCCACCTCGTCTCTTCTGGGATAATTTATTTCTCAGGTGTTTACTTAGCTGCAGGAGTCCTCTGTGGGGTGTTGCCCACAGGTGCTGAGGCCGTGGCTGGGCTGCAGGGACCCCATGTTTATGGGTAAAGGGAGCTTTGCCTTGGGGACAATTTATGGTCATTCTCCCTGCCATGCTGTCCTGAGGTGGGTTTGGGTTTCCAGGGTTGCTCCATGGATGGTGAGTCAATCCTGGAGGCCCTGCAGGAAAGGGAGCACGGGACATCACAGCTCCTCCCAGGCCCTCCTGGAAGGGCTGCTCCAGCTGCAGGCTCTGACCACACAGCAGTGCCGGCAGGCCGGAGATGTGAGGAGGGAAAGGAGGTGGGGAGGAAATCAGCCTTAGCCCTGGGCCACTGAACAGCTGTGTTTCAGCCAGGCAAACCCCTCCTGGGGCCAAATGCCATATTCCCTTTGCCCTGCGAATGAATCTATTCACAGCACTGTGCCCTCTGGGACTATACACAACTGATACTTGCTTTTGAGAGGAGATTCCACAAAAGCCACAAATAGCTTGGAGACTACACATGTTGATATATTTCCAGTGGTCCTGGTGTGTGACAGGCCTGTGCCTCCAGACCCAGGGGCCTGTAGACAGCTGCTCCAAGGTAATCACCCTTCTCAGATTAAAGCACTGAGACAGCTTGGAGTGGCTCAGCACCCTCTGCAGGTCTTGCCCACCTGTGGACACACCTCCCCGTTTCCCTCACACAATGCCCCTCTGCCTGCAGCTCAGGCTACCAGGTGTCACCTCTCGCTGCAGACACTTCCCAGCTGGCCCCGCATAGCCCCCTCTATTTTCCCAGGGGCAATCAGGCACAGATGGGTTGCCAGAAGCTCAGGCGGAGCCACAGCAGACAGGAGCTTAGGGACGTGGGTAAGGTAGGCAAAGCGCTCCAAAGAGGGAACCAAAGGCAAGAGGCAACAACTACAAAGGCCCAAGCATCTCTGGGAGAGGCATGCTCAGGCAAAGGGCCAGGCCTCCACTGTCACAGGCACAGGTCCCTCTTCTCTGCTGCTGTTGACAAAGCCTGCTCCCAGAAGGTGGGGACTTCTAAATTAGAGATGACACTTAACTCTCCCAATTGGTAGCTGCTGCAGCTGGGGCTCTCAATATTAGAGCCTATCCTCAGAGGATCAGTTCCCAAGCGCTCTCTGCCCTCACACCAATGTCTGAAATTCATCTCCCTGTCAAAGGGACAGGGTAGTATGGGAGCAGGGACAATACCTTTTCCTGAGCCCTTCCTAACCCAACTCGGTCCCCATGAGGGAACACATAAAAGAGCACAGCAGGGACAATACCTTTTCCTGAGCCCTTCCTAACCCAACTCGGTCCCCATGAGGGAACACATAAAAGAGCACAGCCCTCCGGGTGTTTTTCATCTTCTTTTAACATGTGAGACCTCTCAAGGAGGGACCATAGGCCCCGTGTCCCACATAACGCTATCTAAAGGCTAAAGCACAATATTTATACTCCCTGTTCAGAAATGAGAGTCAGCTGAGAGAATTCCAGAGACGCTAAGGCCTGGTTCAGCTTCCACAGGGGGCAAGGGTAAATAAAGCCAACCTGAAAAGGAGTTACTGAGTGCCTCTCAAAGATTTCTCTGCAGGTTACTGAACTATTGAAAGAAGAATCTAGAAAGAAACTCGTGTGTGAAACCTGTCAGATTGGACATAAATGGGGGTTTTAGACCCTATTCTCAGGCCCTCTAGGTCAGGGGAAGCCTGTCCCATCCAGCACCCGGAGAGCAAGTCTCCAGGGTCAGCACTGAGCACCAGCCCCCCCTTTACTCTTTGCTAATGCCCAGGAGTCCACGCTTGTATGGGACCAGGCCAACCTTCACGAGAACCTAAGAATTCTCCCTTGCTGGCCCTGTTCCAAATCGTAAGGACCAGGAGAAACTGATCTGTGTGTGGACAACAGAGAGAAGCAGCAAGGTGTATTCCATATAACTAACCCTTCCCACCACCTGACAGTCATCTAGAATGCACCTGAGCCCATTGCCAGCCACGACCGTCTCTGTCTTCTCTGCCCCACTATCCTGGCATCCCCACAGCTAGATCAGAGAGAGATGCAGACAGGGCCAAGCCCTATGGTCTTGAGTCTCTCTCCCAAGTGCAGCTGATGAAGCAGGAGGAATCCAGGCTGTGCCTGCCCCTGAAGCATGGTGCCCCTCCCGGTCTAGAGGAGGGTGCCCCTGAATAGGCCCAGGTGGAGGGAGAGGCAGGGAAGAGTCTGTGGGAGAACCACAGGAGAGGTCAACCCCAGCATCCCTGAGCTCAGGGAGGGACCTCATGTCCACAGTGGGGTTTTTAGTCACTCACAAGGGGATTACGGTCATCTTGTTGACTCTGACTCTTGAGTTTTTTCTTAAAGATGGAAATCGAAGTAGAAGGCTTATAAAAAATGCTCCAGATTTCCCCCGAAGTCCCTGGTTGATGACAATCCCTAATGTCTCCTGAAGCAGGAACACGATGGGATCTGTCAAACAAAAATAATTTTTCCAGTAGATCAGAACAAAGCAACCAGCACCTATCATCTGATGAGATACTATACCTAAGAAGTGGGATGTTCAGTGAGCAAGCTTTTGGAAAGGACCTTTAAAGATCTAGAGGACTACTGTGCGGATGAAACGGTCAGGCAATTTGGAAGGCAGGATAGATTCCGTCTCAGAATAACAAAGAACTTTCTAACTAGCAGTATTATTTAAATCTGGAAAAGTCTAGCCTGAGAGATTATGAATTTTCAAAAAAAATTTTTAAATAACTCTGTTTTCAAATGCCATTTACCTGGAAACCTACCTAGCAAAACTTTTCTGCTTTGGCCAGACGCGGTGGCTCATACCTGTAATCCCAGCACTCTGGGAGGCCAAGGTGGGCAGATCACCTAAGCTCACGAGTTCGAGTCTAGCCTGTGCTTGAGTGAGACCCCATCTCTAAAAATAGCCAGGTGTTGTGGTGGACACCTATAGTTCCAGCTTCTCAGGAGGCTGAAGCAAGAGAATTGCTTGAGCCCAAGAGTGTGAGGTGCTGTGTGATGATGCTATGGCACTCTACTAAGGGTGACAAAGTAAGACTCTAAAAAAAAAAAAAAAAAAGTATGTGTACATACATATATATACATACCGATATAAAAATAAAGCATGAGAGTGAGCTTAGTAAATAATGATGAGGATATTATTTCCAATGAAAAATTTCAAATGTAGGGTGGAGGTATCTACATAGGTGGTGCCAACATAGCAGTG
Organism: Nycticebus coucang; assembly: GCF_027406575.1. Lineage (NCBI taxonomy): Eukaryota > Metazoa > Chordata > Mammalia > Primates > Lorisidae > Nycticebus > Nycticebus coucang. Next base: position 141,206,443 of record NC_069783.1, read on the forward strand.
GAGGCTGTATTTAATGTGTAAAAAAATTCTGTAACAGAGGGCAAGTGAGAAGGCCAGGAGAAAAGGGGCTTTTCCTGGGGAGAAGCTGCACTAAGAAACACAGGAAAGACAGAGTAGGGATCTAGAAAAATGTAAGAAAGAGGTCTGGAAGTTCACAAGCATTAGTAGCATAAAAAATTGCTCTTTGGCTGGAGGTGGAACTATTACACCTGAACAACAAAATAAGGGAAGAAAAAATGTTTTCCAAATTGGTCAGAATTGAAGAATGAAACTTCTATACATTTCTTTAATAATTATTTTAAAATAATTATTAAGCACTGTTACTGAACTGTTAGAATTCTCTTCCTAAGATATTTCCCAATTTCTAAAAGGCATCAGGAAGTACGCACGGCATTATCCTAGGAAGGATAGCATAGAAGTCTCTGTAAGGGGGGGAGGCACTGTGGCTCAGTGGGTTGTGCACCCCCATATACCGAGGGTGGCAGGTTCGAACCCAGCCCCAGCCAACTGCAATTAAAAAAATAGCCAGGCCTTGTGGCAGGCGCCTGTAGTCCCAGCTACTTGGGAGGTTGAGGCAAGAGAATCGCCTAAGCCCAGGAGTTGGAGGTGGCTGTGAGCTGTGACGCCACAGCACTCTACTGAGGGCAATAAAGTGAGATTCTGTCTCTAAAAAAAAAAAAGAGATCGCTGTAAGGGACTAGCAAAATGGAAATTGCTGCTTTTTAAACCAGGACTGTTAGAATCCTCCTTGAAATATTGTCCTGTGGACATGAGAACAATACAATCCATCAGACTGTAATGAGATCTGTTCAGTTGTATATATCATTCTTCAGAGATGGAGGAATGTCCATTGCCTTACGCTGTCTAGGACTAAGGGCTTTTTGGAATTATATTCTCATGTTACTATTGTATCTAGACAAATGAAGCATAATATAAATGAATTCCAAGCCTTCCCCTTCCTGCAACCAGGCAGGTCTGTCTTGTACTCACTTAAATGTGATGTGCAGAAGTATCTTTGCGACAATGGCAGTGACTGTGAGGATAAGGAGAGTTGCCAGGCCGTACACTGTCCATCCTGCAAGTATAAAAGACAGAGTTTACCTGATCTGTTTGTGCTTGGTTTTCAGAAGGAGGTCTGCTGGAAGACCCAAGTGAACACCAACATCTCAGAATTACAGGTCAGGCTGAAGACTTCCTGCAGTCGGGGGGGCGGCCAGCAAACATGGCAGGAGCAGCTTTGAGCTGGGCTGAGCACTGAGCCCCAAGCTTTCTGAGAACCTCACCTCATTCTAGAACTCTCTCTTGGGGAAAGGCAGGCAGTATGATCTAAAGTACACTGGGCTTAGAGTTTGAAAGGGGTAGTGTACACTCTGTCTCTACCACTAGAACCACCGTGCATCCACAGATGAGTTACTTTGGGTCTGTTTCCTCTTCAGAGGGATGAATGTATGGCCTATAAAATGCTACCAGAAGAATGGGTGTGGTAGCTCATGGCTGTAATCCTGGCATTTTGGGAGGCTAAGGTGAAAGGATCATTGAGCCCAGAAGCTTGAGACCAGCCTGGGCAACAGCTCTACAAAAAGTAAAAATATTAGCTGGGTGTGGTGGTGTGCGCCTGTAGTTCCAGCTACATGGGAGGCTGAGGCAGGAAAATTGCTCGAGCCCAGGAGTTGGAGGCTGCTGTGAGCTATGATGATACCACTGCCCTTTAGCCTGGGCAATAGAATGAGACTATCTCAAAAAAAAAAAAAAACCAAAAACACACCAAGATCCACAGCCAAATGATGCCGTGCAAGCACTAGAGTAGCCTTCTTCTCTGGCCTTCTATGTTGGGTCCTGCAGGGGCCTGGAGAGCAGTTTGAAAGCCTCTAGGTTAGGTCACCACTGATGGCACTATCCAGCTCGTAAAGGCTCTACTTCCTTGGAAAAAAACAGACAGGGGAAGTATGTACCCAATCAGGTCAGCCAGCTTAAACCACAAAAGGTCATTGCCCTCTCTCTCTCCCTCTCCATGACTTCTCCTCATAGCTCTCATCACTACTTGGCTTCTTATTTTGCTTCGTGTCTTGCTCCTCTCACAAGCCACAGGAGGGCAAGGATTTTGTCTGGTTCACTATATATAGTCCAGTGCTCAGAAGAGTACCCGACACCACTGAAGCACTTACGTATCTTTTGAATGAATGAATGAACATATGAATCTCTTGAGAATGCCAATGAACTCAGGTTCTACAACTTGGGGCTCTAGAAAGGTGATCTCGATGTGAGAAAGCACTGGATTAGCTGATTAGTCACAATGTATAAAAAGTACACATGCTGGCTTGGCGCCTATAGCTCAGTGGCTAGGGCGCCAGCCACATACACAGGAGCTGGTGGGTATGAACCCAGCCCAGGCATGCCAAACAACAATGACAATTGCAGCCAAAAATAAGCCAGGCATTGAGCCTGTAGTCCCAGCTACTTAGGAGGCAAGAGAATCACTTAAGTCCAAGAGTTTGAGGTTGCTGTGAGCTGTGATGCCACAGCACTTGACCGAGGGTGACATAGTTAGACTCTGTCTCAAAAAAACAAACAAAAAAAAGCACACATGCTGGGCCTTTGGAGGTGAACCATTTTTTCCTAAGGACTAGGGAATCAAACTAGTGAAGATTTCCTTCAAAGGCCAAGACAGACTATAGGTCACAGCCAGTACCCCCAACCTGCCTCTGCATGAGAAACACCCAAGAGTGCTTTTGTCACTGTCACTGCTGAGGGCACTACCTTCAACTCTGAGGCTTTTAGCCCCTACTGATGGTGTCCAGGAATTGCTACCTGGGACAGTCTGAGTTGGTTGGCTGGGGCTGGTGGTGATGACGTAGAGAACTTTGGAGGACCGGGCAGCACTGACGCTGAGGTTGGTCTGCTCCGTGATCACCTCGGCTAATGTCTGGTTGACAGTGGGTCTCCCCTGAGGCGGTTCTTCCTTGATGGCTGGAAGAACAAAAGGAATTAACTGGAGAGAGAGTGCCGAGATAAGGAAGAGCTGTGTGAGAAGAGAGCGCTGGCTATGAAGAAAAGGCCTGTGTCTCTGATCCTGGTACAATTCCTTCAATTGGTCCCATTTGCCCCAAAGCAGAATTTGTCAGACTCCGGGCTTGCAGGGGGCAGAAGGAAGCAGCTATCAACTTCTAATTGTGTGGCTGGTCTCTCCTGGGATACCTAAGCATGATTTGCAGTTTCCTTCCCCTTGCACTTGGCAGCTATGGGTTCCCTCTGCCTAGAAGGCCCTCTTCCTTCCTATCCATCAGCCCAAATCCTACCTGTTGCTCAAGACTGTCCCATCTGCAGAGGATGCCTCTCCCACTGATCTCCTATAGCACATTCTACCTGAACTCTGCTTGAGGTTTGCTATCTAGGACCAAGACTATGTCTCAGATACTTCTGTGTTTCTTACGTGTTGACAAAGAGACACTCACTGTAACCTCAAAATTCACCACACATTTTCATTACAGGGAAACAGTGTGGCTCCACCTTAGGAGGATTTGAAAAAAGGTGGTCAATCAGTCCTTTGGGGTTGGCTGGGATGATTAGAGACAGAAGGATGGACACAATGACCTTTTGAGAGCCTTCCAATTCTACTAATCTCAGCTGTCTTTAGTTATTTTTTAAACCCTCCCAGGAAAACTGTCATTAGAACTACTAAAATAGGGGCCAGGCATGGTGGCTTGTGCCTTTAATTCCAGCACTCTGGGAGGCCAAGGCAGGTAGATTGCGTGAGCTCAGGAGTTTGAGACCAGCCTGAGCCAGAGCAAGACCCAGTCTCTAAAAAATAGCTTGGCATTGTGGCAGGCGCCTATAGTCCCAGCTACTCAATGGGCTGAGGCAAGAGGATTGCTTGAGCCCAAGAGTTTGAGGTTGCTGTGAGCTATGACACCATGGCACTCAACCCCAGCATAACTCTATCTCTAAAAAAAAAAAAAAAAAAACTACTAAAGTAGGCTGGGCCTAGTGGTTCGTGTCTGTAATCTAAGCTTTTGTAGGCTGAGGCAGGAGGATTTCTTGGGACCAGAAGTTCAAGACAAGCCTGGGCAACACAGTGAGATCTGGTCTCTACAAAAAATAAAAAATTAGCCCGGCATGGTGGTGCACCCCTGTAGTCTCAGCTGCTTGGAAAGCTGAGGTGGGAGGATCGCTTAAGCCCAGGAATTTGAGGTTACAGTGAGCTATAATTGTGCCACTGCACTTCAGCCTGGGTGACAGAGCCAGACCCTTTCTCTGTCTCTAAAAAAAATTACTACTAGTATAGCAAAACTGACAGGCTTTGCATCTTTCCTGTATCATGAAACATAAACAAATTATGAAATGGGAGGTAGGGAAAGAGCTGCAGCCTTGGGGTAATGTGCAAGTTGAGTCTGTCACTCCTGACTCCCAGTCCACCCAGCAAGAATCACCCAGGGGTCCAAAGTCACGGTGGTGAGGAAATGAAGCCTGAGAACATAGGCCCCAAAGGGCTGCCATGGAGGTGAGAGTGCCTTACCTTGGTATAAGACAGCGAATCCCTGGGCCTGATTGACACGATCAGAGAAGAAATATAAGATGACGAAGTCCAGAGAGACATTGAAGGACCGAGGTGGGCGGCTCCTCCCGTGAAACCGGGCCAGGACACGGTGGGTATAGCCATCCAGCAATTCCACCATGTCTGCTGAGTCCCTGATGTCAAACAGGGGGAAGCTGAAGAGGATGCGGGAGGCCCCTGGAACCTGAATGGTCCAGTAGCAGACCCTTCCTGTGGCGTAGGAGTCAGGGAAGTCAGGGGAATAGACCACAGAAGTCATGGCTGAGTAGTTCCCTCCACAGGCACCAACAAGAGCTGGAAAAGACAAAAAGACGCCAGGACTTCAATCTGGGCATTGCCATGGGGCACGCTTCCAACACTGAAGCTGACGTAAGGAAACGCTTCCTAACAAACAAGATCTCATTTGGGATATATTGTTTCTATCTACAAAGCTAGAACATCTTAGGTTTCAGGATTGACTCATAAAATGAATCACTTAAACCCTGGAAAAATGATTGTGGAGATTTCCCTTCTTTTTTTCTTTCTTTTTTTTTTTTTGCCCAGGAGACCTTAGAATTAGCACAGTATAATGGGGTAGCCAAAGCTGGGCTAGGCTGGAGTCAGAGAGTCTGGATTTGGGACTGGTGGGGCACTTGATGAGGTAAAGTCATTGGAAAAGAAAGGCTAACAGCTGTCTGAGCATCCCCAAACCTCAGAGGAGCAATGATCCTGTGAGGGGGCCACAATCAAGTGGTAAAGTGAGGCTGTGTAAATGACTTCTGCAAGGAGGAACATGCTAGATTCTTATCGCTCTGTAATGAGGACTTGATTTCTTTGGACGACCATTTTTGATCAGCAGGTTCTAGGAAGGAAATAAAACCCCTTCCTGTCTTACAGGGTGAAGCATCAATGAGATATTAGAAATGAAAATCCTTATGGAAAAGCATAGGGATGGGATTTAAAAAGCAGGCTTTGGGGGAGCTCTGGTTCCCTTTAGGATATACTGGAAGCAACAAGAAAATTCTGCTTCTTCCTAAGAACAAGAAAAGCTCAAAACTCAGAAAGCTGAGTTCTCATGACAACCAAGAGAATTTAATTCTAAAAAGCAAGACACCCTTCCAAGGAGAGTCAGACCATGAAAATGGTTTCATCTTTGACAGAGCACACGTGATGGCCACAGAATTGGTTAAGAAGAAAGCAGCTAAAACTTCAAAAATTCTTTTTTTTTTTTTTTGTAGAGACAGAGTCTCACTTTATGGCCCTCGGTAGAGTGCCGTGGCCTCACACAGCTCACAGCAACCTCCAACTCCTGGGCTTAAGCGATTCTCTTGCCTCAGCCTCCCGAGTAGCTGGGACTACAGGCGCCCGCCACAACACCCGGCTATTTTTTGGTTGCAGTTTTGGCCGGGGCCGGGTTTGAACCCGCCACCCTCGGTATATGGGGCCGGTGCCTTACCGACTGAGCCACAGGCGCCACCCCCTCAGGTGGTTTTAATATGTAATTATGGCTGAGAATCCCCAAAACTTCAAAAATTCTTAAAGGCTTACTATGGGCTGGCCCATCAGTTTAGGATAACTGGGAGCCCCAGATACAACACGTGGTGAGTGTTTGCACTCACTGGCAAGCTATTCTGCACAGGCCTCCAGCCAGTGCTCCCAAGAGTGACTGGGGTGAGGCAGTAGACCAGACCTCCCCTTGGTGGCACAGGTGTGCAGGAGGTGATGGGCTGCCACTGGGCAACAGGAATGAAGTACTGCCCACTTCTCAGGACCATCCTCTCAAAGAAAGAAAAACCTTCAGCTGCTGGGGAAGGGGTAGCAAGTCCCTTGCTTCCAGATTCATTGGAGAGGGGTAGAAGCAAAATCTATATGCCTCTGGCAGGAGGAAACTCTTTCTTGCCAAAGTAACCGGGCAAAGCTCTACTGCTTCTGAGGAAAGAGAAGAACCAAAAGCCATTGTCCCTTGGTTGATTTGAGCCCTCTTGGGCCCAGAATCCTGCACCCAATGCACCTGGGGGAGGGGCAGGAAACTGTCTCTTTCCCAAGATCCACCACAGACATAAGGCAGTGTTTGTTGGAGAGAGAAGGGTGCAGGAAGGCTGAAAAGGCCTATCCCTGCAGCCCAGTAACATATCCTATCTAAGACTGAGTACGGGACAGGAGAATGAAAATCCCTCCTGACCTCCACGTGCATAGCACCAAGCAAGTATAAGTAGCAGACATCTACCATTGATGGAGGGGAAAGAGGGTAGAAAAAGAGCCCCTCTGTGGCACAGGAATATAGGGACTGCTCAAACTGAGAGTGGAACAGGAATATTGAAAAAAAAAAAAAATACCTGGGCACTCCAGTCTCCACTCTAGGCACGAGGTAATTAGCAGCCCCTTGCTGAAGGAATCTGAAGCCTAATGTGCATTAAGTATAATGATCAAAACAATAAAACCCAAACCCAGCTCAACTATTGATAGATTGGCTCAATTCCTACTCCAATTACATACTGCCTACACATAAATATTATCTCAGCCTTAAGTGTTCTTTTATACATAGTGTATGGCATTTAATAAAAAATTACAACACACATAAAAGCAAGCAAGAAAGTGTGTGTGTGGGGGACTTATTGTCAAATGATAAAACAACTCACAGAACCACACTTACTAATGACCCAGATGCTACAACTAGAGGCAGAGACTACATGATGAATACAGTATAGTAACAACTGGAAAAGGGAGACAACACTCTGGAATAGATTGGACATTTCAGCAGAAATATGGAAACTATAAAAAGGTGTCAATGTAGGGTGGCGCCTGTGACTCAAGGAGTAGGGCGCTGGCCCCATATGCCAGAAGTGGTGGGTTCAAACCTGGCCCTGGCCAAAAAAAAAAACTTCAAAAAGGAAAAAAAAAAAAATAAAAAAAATAAAGGAGTCAATGTAAACACTGGAAATAAAACAAACAATATCAGAGATGAATAATTCCTGTGATGGGCTTATCAGCAGACTAGACACAGCTGAGGAAAGAATCAATAAACTTGAAGACAGGTCAGGAGAAATTACCCAAAATGAAACACAGAGGGAAAAAAGTGCAAAAAAGAGAACAAAGCATCCACTACCTGCAAGACAATATCAAGTGGTCAAAGCTATGTGTAACTGGAGTTCTAAAAGGAGAAAAGAGAAAAAGAGATAGATGAAATATTTGAAGAGATAATGGCTAAGAATGTTCTAAAATCTATAAAAGGCAACATAACCACAAATCTAAGAACCTCAGAAAACTCAAGCAAAAACATTTAAAACAAAACCCAAAGAAAAGTGCTCGCTTCGGCAGCACATATACTAAAATTGGAACGATACAGAGAAGATTAGCATGGCCCCTGCGCAAGGATGACATGCAAATTCGTGAAGCATTCCATTTAAAAAAAAAAAAAACCCAAAGAAAAAAAACCAACCTATATCATAGTCAAATGTTCAAAATCAAAAACAAAGATAAAATCTTGAAGGCAGGCGGAGGAAGAGAAAAGATTACAAACAAGGGAGCAAAGATAAAGTAAACATCTCCAGAAACCATGTAAGCCACAAGAATATGGAGCAGTGTCTTTGAATTACTGAAAGAAAAAAAAAGTGTCAGCACAAAATTTGATGTTCACCAAAACCATTTTTTGAAAATGAAGGTGAAATAAGGCTTGCTTTCTTTTTTCTTTTCTTTTTTTTTTTTTTGGCCAGGGCTGGGTTTGAAACCACCACCACCCTACTCCTTTGAACCACAGGCACTGCACAAAATAAGGCTTTCTTAACAAAACGTGAGGAAGTCATTGACAGCAAGCCTCTACTAGAGAAATGCTAATGGAATTTCTTTAGGCCAAAGAAATACATAGATGGCAAATAAGAACATGAAAAGATGTTCAACATCTGGGTGGCACCTGTGGCTCAAGGAGTAGGGCACCAGTCCCATATGCCGGAGGTGGCAGGTTCAAACCCAGCCCCGGCCAAAAAACCACAAAAAAAAAAAAAAAAAAAAAAGATGTTCAACATCATTGGTAATCAGAGAAGTACAAATTAAAACCACATGCTCAGGGTTGGCACCCATAGCTCAGTGAGTAGGGCACCGGTCACATACACTGAGGCTGGCGGGTTTGAGCCTAGCCTGGGCCTGCTAAACATCAATGACAACTGCAACCAAAAAATAGCTAGGCGTTGTGGTGGGTGCCTGTAGTCCCAGCTACTTGGGAGGCTGAGGCAGGAGAATTGCTTAAGCCCAAGAGTTTGAGGTTGCTGTAAGATATGACGCCATAGCACTCTAACGAGGGTGATATAATGAAACTCTGTCTCCAGAAAAAAAAAAAAAAAATCAACACATGCTCACTATAATGGCTAACATTTAAAAAACAGTGGGCCAGGCACAATGACTCACATCCGTAAACCTAGCACTTTGGGAGGCCAGGGTGGAAGGATTGCTTAAAGCCAGGAAGTTCGACACTAGCCTGAGCAAGAGCAAGATATCATCTCTACAAAAAAATGGAAAAATAGGGCAGCGCCTATGGCTCAGGGAGTAGGGCGCCAGCCCCATATACTGGGGGTGGGGAGTTCAAATCTGGCCCTGGCCAAAAATTGCAAAAAAAAAAAGGAAAAATAAGCTGGGCATGGTGGTGCATACCTTTATTCCCAGCTAATTGGGAGGCTAAAATGAAAGATCTTGGATTTTGATCCCAGGATTTTGAGGTTGCAGTGAACTATGAGATGATGCCATTGCACTTGATCCTGGGTGACAGATCAAGATCCAACTCAAAAACAAACAAACAAACAATACAGATGTGCTGGAAAGGATGTGGAGCAATTGGAAATTTCATATGAGGTTGGACAATTAAGTTTTTCAACTCATCCTAGAAAAAGTGTTACACACTTCATTGCTAAATATCATCATTGTCACCTTCAAAGTTGTCCTGTACCAAGGCCAATGCCTAGTGCACCCTTCAAAGCACTTTTTCTAAGATGAATTCATGAACTTAATTGTCATACCTTGTACAACTACAGCTCTGATGGCCATTCCAGAAAGAGTTGCTTTGAAGGGTGCAGTAGGCACTGTTGTCCCTGACATAGCTTCCCAAGGGGAGTACTTCAAGGGGGACCACAGTGATATCCAGCAATGAGGTATGTGGCACTTTTTCTAGGATGAATTCATGAACTTAATTGTCCAACCTTGTATACTGTTGGTCAGAATCCAAAATGCTACACACTTTGGAAAACGATTGGTGCTGTCTTATCATGCTAAATATGCACTTATCATATGACTCCGCAGTCCTTCTTCTAGGTATTTACCCAAGAGAAATAACAACATATGTCTCCAGAAGCACCTGTATGTGAATGTTTACAGCAGCCTTATCATAGACAGACTGGCCAGACACAGTGGCTGGAGACCTATAATCTCAGTGCTTTGGGAGGCAAAGGCTAGGGGACAGAAGCATTTTTTCCCCTTAGTGATGTGTATCATGATGTTGCACCTTGTAGCTGAGGGCATCTTAGAGTCTGTGAGGTACAGTTGCTAACGCAGTCCCAGGAGTCAGATCCTACCCCTCCTCAGGTCCTCAATCTTCACAATTAATCTCTTCCCTTCTCACTAAAATAAAAGTTCCATGAGGGCAGGATCTTGTCTGTGGGACCTTGAGCAAATTACTGAAATTTTGTGAGCCTCAATTTTCTCACCTGGAAAAATAAGGGTAACAGTACCTGCTTCGTGGTATTGTGAGAATTAAGGGAGATAATACATTTAAAGTGATTATCAAAGTGTTCTGTGAATGATAAGCATTCAACTCATACTCCAAAGTAAGGCCCAATCCAGATGTCTGACTCCTCCCTTCTGGGCCTAAAAGCCAAGGGATTCCCAAGAGGCTAGTCTGGGCCATCCCTGTAGCCCACTGTTGCCTCTGGCCTACCTGCCTGATCTTCTATTTGGTTTTGTTAATTCAACAAATTACAATCCTGGGAGTAGCAGAGGCTCCGAAGTCTCCATCAGTGCTGTATTTACACACAGTACACAACTCACCTCAGTGACCTCTCCAAGCTCATGAGAGCTTGCTGAAAAACCAGCTAGAGAGCCTGTGACGTATTACTTGATGTGACAATGATGACTGAGGGACAGCTTCCGCCAGCAGCTTCCATCTCCTCTCTTATGAGGGCAAATGCAGCCAACGTGCCTCTAACACAGAGAAGCCTGGAGTGCCGACATTCTGAGATGTCTGAGACCCAGATTAGAGCCACACTAGTAGGGTCTGATGTTCTGAAAGACAGACTGTAACCTGGCCCTTTCTCACCATCTAAATTCTATAATCTCTTTAGAGAAACATCTTTACCCTCCCAAATCATGGGATGGGTCATGCTATGTTGCTTTTGAACTCCTGCCCTCAAGCAATCCTATTGCCTTGGCATCCCCAAATGCTGGAGTTAAAGGTGTTAGCCACCAGCTGAAAATGCATTTAATATCCCAATAAATGGACTGTAAAGTTGAAAAATCATAATTTGGCCATCTATATATAATTTGGTGTCATTTATTAATAATATATAATCACAGTGCTATGCAACCATCACCACTAACTCCAGAACATTTTTATGACCCCCCCCAAAAGGAAATTTGTACACAACGAAGCAGTTATTTCCTATTTTTCCCCTCCCCCCGCCCTTGGCAACCAAAAATCTGCTTTGGAATTGATTTGCCTATTCTGGACACTTCATATAAATGGAACCATAAAACATGTGGCTCTTCGTGTCTGGTTCTTTCACTCAAGATGACACTTTCAAGGTTCATCCATGTTGAATCATGTATTGGTACTTCATTTATTTTTATGGCTGAATGATAGTCCATTGTATGGACATACAGCATTTTCTTTATCCACTCATCAAGTGATGAGCATTTGAGTTGTTATAACTTTTTGGCCGTTATGAATAATGCTGCTGTAAACATTGTTAACAATTTTTACACAATTTTTTATGTGAACATTTGTTTTTAACTCTCTTGGGTATGTACCTAAGAGTAAAATTGCTAGGTCATAAGGTAACTCTCAGTTTCATGTTTCCAGGAACTGCCAGACCATTTTCTAAAGCAGAAGCACCATTTTACATTCCCACCAGCAATGTATAAGGATTCCAATTTTTCCATATCCCCACCAAGACTTATTTTCCATTTTTAATTAACACTGCATTCTTGGCTTGGTGCCAGCCACATACACTGGAGCTGGAGGATTCAAATCCAGCCCAGGCCTGCTAAACAACAATGACAACTACAACCAAAAAATAACTGGGTGTTGTGGTGGGCACCTGTAGTTCCAGCTACTTGGGAAGCTTAGGCAAGAGAATCGCTTAAGCCCAAGAGTTGGAGGTTTCTGTGAGCTGTGACGCCATAGCACTCTACCCAGGTTGACATAGTGAAACTCTGTCTCAAAAAAAAGAAAAACAAAAAACAAAGCAAAAACACTGCATTCTTTTTTTGAGACAGAGTCTCACTTTTGTCACACTGGGTAGAGTGCCATGGCATCATAGCTCACAGCAACCTCAAACTCTTGGGCTCAAGTGATTCTCTTGCCTCAGTCTCCCAAGTAGCTGGGACTACAGGTCCCCGCCACAACTCCAGGTTCCCGCTACAATGCCTATTTTTCTTTTTTTGTTAGAGACGGGGTCTCACCCTTGCTCAGGCTGGTCTCAGACTCCTGAGCTCAACAATCCACCAGTTTCAGCCTCTCAGAGTGCTGGAATTACAGGCATGAGCTACCAACCACACCCGACCCTACATTCTATTTATTTTATTTATTTATTTATTTTTTTCCTACATTCTATTTAAAGTGGAAAAACTGGTAGAGGAACATACACATCCTGCTCTGATTTCCTCTCTAGTCCCTTGGCTTCTTGGCAGTATAAGCTCCGGCAAGTTATTTATCTCCCCATGGCCTAGAATTCTCTTTCGTAAAATAATAATAATCATAATAATGCCTACTTCAATGGAGACTTTACCTCTTTCATGTTTACATGGATGGAGCTGGAACATATTCTTCTTTTTTTTTTTTTTTTTTTGGCCGGGGCTGGGTTTGAACCCACCACCTCCGGCATATGGGACCAGCGCCCTACTCCTTGAGCCACAGGCGCCACCCGGAACATATTCTTCTTAGTAAAGTATCTCAGCAATGGAAGAAAAAGTATTCAATGTACTCAACCCTACTATGAAACTAATTTAGGGCTTTCATATGAAAGCTATAACCCAGTTATAACCTACGAATATGGGGAAGAGGGAGAGGGAGGGGAGGGAGAAGGGAGGATGGGCGGAGGGAGGGTGATTGGTGGGATTACACCTACGGTGCATCTTACAAGGGTACATGTGAAACTTACTAAAGGTAGAATATAAATGTCTTTTTTTTTCAAAATTTTTTAAAAATTTATTTAAGAGATAATTCAAAATCCAGGGCATATTTCACACTCACAGTATGTTGTAACATTCTACTCACAGTCCAAGTGCTCACATGGTGCCAACAGCTGCCTTCTTAATACTATTTTTTTTCAGTTTTTGGCCAGGGCTGGGTTTGAACCCTCCACCTCTGGTATATGGGGCCGGCACCCTACTCCTTTGAGCCACAGGCGCCACCCCAGAATATAAACGTCTTAATACAATAACAAGAAAATGCCAGGAAGGCTATGTTAACCAGTATGATGAAAATATGTCAAATGGTATATAAAACCAGTGTATATGCCCCATGATTGCATTAATATACACAGCTATGATATAATAAAAAAAAATAATAATAATGCTTACTTCAGATGAGTTCTAGGAGGACCTGATGTGATAATTTATGGAAAGCTTTCATATAAGTTTTAGACTTATAGCCAAAATGTAAGATAATATCTGTTGTTTAAAGACACCCAGTTTGTGATAATTTGTTATGGCAGCCCTAGGAAACTAATACACTATAGAACTTTTTTTTTTTTTTTTGAGACAGAGTCTCACTTTGTTGCCCTTCATATATATTAGGTACTAAAGAAATGTTTATTTACTTTTTTCTTTCACTTAAGGGTATATCAGGTATTTTGTTAGCTCAGTAAAGATATTCTCCTGAGTTAGGGTATCAGGGCAGGGATCTTACAACAATGAACTCTGAATGAAAAGTTAAATAGATGTGCAGTGCATAGTTATTTGTGAACTAAACATTAGTAAGTTTCCTTAATTATTAGCCAAGGTTCAGTCTTTGGCTGTAACAGAGGCACCAAACCGAGCATTTGTCTGGACATAACAGGATGCATAGGAAGCAACTGGCCGTCTCCAATGGCAATACTTGGCTAAGAAGACCTACAACTAACCATAGGAGTTCTGCTTGCCCATTCTTCCCCCTTCCTCTTCCTACAAATAAACACACACTTTAGCACTTTAGATAATGTCTAAGCTATAACCTACTAAAGGCTCAGTTATAAATTTGGACTAGGTTTTATTTTTTTTTTTTTTTGAGACAGAGCCTCAAGCTGTCACCCTGGGTAGAGTTCCATGGCTTCATAGCTCACAGCAACCTCGAACACTTGGGCTCAAGTGATTCTCCTGCCTCAGCCTCCCAAGAAGCTGGGACTACAGGCGCCCGCCACAATGCCCGGCTATTTTTTGGTTGCAGCTGTCATTGTTGTTTGGCGGGCCCAGGCTGGATTCGAACCTCCCAGCTCAGGTGTATGTGGCTGGCGCCTTAGCCACTTGAGCCACAGGCACTGAGCCTGGGCTAGGTTTTATAGTCGCCATATGAAGGGGTTGCATTGTGTCCTTGCAAAGAAGTATGTCTTAACACTTGGTACCTATGAATATGACCTTATTTGGAAATAAGGTCTTTATAGATGTTATTGAGTTATGATGAGAGCATACTAGGTTAGGATGGGCCCTAAATCTAATCACTGGTGTCCTTTTAAGAAGATACAAATAGACACAGAAGAAAAATGGCCATGTGAAGATGAAGGCAGAGATTGGAGTGATGCAGCCACAAACCAACAAATGTCAAGGATTGCCGGCAACCACTACAAGCTAGGAAGGGTTCCCTGGAGCCTTTGAGGGAGCATGTCCCTGTTGACATCTTGATTTTTAGAACTTAACTAACTTTTTTAGAGACAAGGTCTTTCTCTGTCTCCCAGGTTGGAGTACAGAGGTGCAATCACAGCTCACTGTAGCCTCAAACTCCTAGGTTCAAATGATCCTCTTGCCTTAGCCTCCTGAGTAGCTGGGATTACAAATGTGTGTCACCATACCTGGCTAATACCTCTTCATTCTTTTTAGATACTGGGTCTTGCTATGTTACCCAGGCTGGTTTTAAAATCCTGGGCTCAAGGGATGCTCCCACTTCAGCCTCCCAACTGTGAGATAATATCTGTTGTTTTAAACCATCCAGTTTGTGATAATTTGTTACGGCAGCCCTAGGAAACTAATACGCTATAGGACTTTTTTTTTTATTTGAGACAGAGTCTCACTTTGTTGCCCTTGGTAGAGTGCCATGGCATTATAGCTCACAGCAACCTCAAACTCCTGGGTTCAAGAGATCCTCTTGCCTGAGCCTCCCAAGTAGCTGGGTCTACAGGCACATATCACAACCCCAGCCATTTTTAGAGACAGGGTCTTGCTCTTGCTCAGGCTGGTCTAGAACTGCTGAGCTCAAGTGATCCACCTGCCTTGGTGTTTCGAAGTGCTAGGACTACAGGCATGAGCCACCATGCTCAGCCACTATAGGACATTTTTGTTCTAAACTGAGCCACCCTGCCTGGTTGGGATGTCAAGAGTGTATCCCCTCTAGTCTAATGACCAGAATGATACTAGATACTTCAGGGGTCCTCAAACTGCGGCCCGCGGGCCACATGAGGCGGTGTGATTATATTTGTTCCTGTTTTGTTTTTTTACTTCAAAATAAGATATGTGCAGTGTGCATAGGAATTTGTTCATAGTTTTTTTTTAAACTACAGTCTGGCCCTCCAACGGTCTGAGGGACAGTGAACTGGCCCCCTGTTTAAAAAGTTTGAGGACCTCTGCATACTATTAATATTTCTTTGTGATTATCTCCTTTCTACCATCTCTTTTTTTTTTTCTTCCTGAGACAGACTCTCACTATGTTGCCCTTGCTAAAGTGCCGTGGCATCACAGCTCACAGCAAACTCAAACTCTTGGGCTTAAGCAAATCTCTTTCCTCAGCCTCTCGAGTAGCTGTGACTATAGGCACAATGCCCGGCTATTTTGGGTTGCAGTTGTCATTGCTGTTTAGCAGGCCCGGGCTGGGCTCGAACCCTCCAGCCTTGGTGTATGTGGCTGGTGCCCTACTCACTGAGGTATGGGCACAGAGCCCCTTTCTATCATCTTAACATCTGGTGTTGCACTGGTGCTATGACTCTCATAAAGTTTCACTGCCACTAGGTGGTTGTGGATAGACTGAACAAGGCATTAGGTATTCAGTGGTTAGAACACAGTGTTGGAGAGGTCAGTGCGCTGGATCCACACCCCATTCAGGACATAGTCTTCCTCTAGCCAGTATCTCACGAAGCTGCCAATTAGAGAAGAGGTGGGGCAGAACTAACGCAATGACAGGCCTGGAAAAACAACTTAAAGCATATGCTCTCAGACGCATCCCAAATGCCTGAGAAAACACTAAATGGGCCTGGAGAGTATACTGAAATAAGAGGATATTAAAACCGATACTAACAGTTTTATTAATGTCTTTGTACATTTAGCCACAATCCTCTACCCAGGACGACGGAGTAAGACTGTGTCTCAAAAGAAAACAAAACAAAACAAAAAAACCCATGGGCGGCGCCTGTGCCTCAACGGGTAGGGCGCCGGTCCCATATGCCGGAGGTGGCGGGTTCAAGCCCAGCCCCGGCCAAAAAAAAAAAAAAAAAAAAAAAAAACCCACAAGTTTACCTTTTCTATATTGTCTTAGCATCTCACAATAGGCCACCTCACTTTAAACCAATCACTTCTTAGACGTCTGCCCTCCTTTCTAGAAGGGAGGGGGTGAGTTTTGTGCTCTGTGAATATTCTCCGGGTCTGGTCAGTGCCTGACCTGTAGTAGGCTTCACAGGTATTGCTAAATGAATGAATAAATAAATAAATGGAAAGAAGGACAGATGGGCAGGATTGTCACTTTGGTCCAAGGGAAGTGAGAGACACAGGCATACTCACTATCAAAGAGGATGATCCTGCCATCGCCACCACAGGGTTGGGTGTGATCTCCGAAGCAGACACTGTTGCACTCAGTACTGGCTGCCTCCCCATACTTCCAGTAATCAGCATTATTTCCGCAGAAGCAAGCATAGCCTGACTCCATCCCAGCAAACTGCCATAAGACAGAAGTAGCACATGGTAAGTGTTATCAGGGGTGTCAGGTGGCCTGAAGGAACCTGGCAGGGTCAGCCCCCAGCAAGTGATCAACCTCATCTTCCCAGGCCACCCTTCCCCTGGGACCTCTCCCTTTTCTCCCTTTTGCCACACTTAATTCCAAGCTGACCAGTAACTACACACCATTAGTGAGTTTTCCTGTCAGTGAGCAACCCTTTTTAATTTTTGTGTTTAAGTTTTTAGAGAGGAGAAAAATCTCATGAACTTAAATAATAGTACATGAATAATAGTAACAGCTACAATATTATATTGACTGTTTACTATGTGCCAGGTAGTAAGTGCTTTATAGCTAATTCTCAAAGCAAACTCATCAAGGCCCCATTTAAAATTTTTATTTTTTGGCTTGGCGCCTGTAGCTCAAGCAGCTAGGGTACCAGCCACATATACTGGAGCTGGCAGGTTCAAACCCTGCCCAGGCCTGCCAAACAATGACAACTGCAACCAAAAAATAGCCGGGCATTGTGGTGGGCACCTTTTTTTTTTTTGTAGAGACAGAGTCTCACTGTACCGCCCTTGGTAGAGTGCCATGGCGTCACACGGCTCACAGCAACCTCTAACTCTTGGGCTTATGCGATTCTCTTGCCTCAGCCTCCCGAGCAGCTGGGACTACAGGCGCCCGCCACAACGCCCGGCTATTTTTTTTTTGCAGTTTGGCCGGGGCTGGGTTTGAACCCGCCACCCTCGGCATATGGGGCCGGCGCCCTACTCACTGAGCCACAGGTGCCGCCCATGTGGTGGGCACCTTAAGTCCCAGCTACTTGGGAGGCTAAGGCAAGAGAATCGCTTAAGCCCAAGAGTTTGAGGTTGCTGTGAGCTGTGACACCACAGCACTCTACCCATGGTGACAGCTTGGGACTCTGTCTCAAAAGAATAATAATATAGGGTGGTGCCTGTGGCTCAAAGGAGTAGGGCGCTTGCCCCATATGCCGGAGATGGCAGGTTCAAACCCAGCCCCGGCCAAAAACTGCAAAAAATAAAATAAAATAATAATAATATAAATAAAAAAAATAAAATTTTTTACCATATAATATTTTGCTATACAGTCCTATAAATGTAACACTTGTATACATTTGTGCAACCACCAGTATAACCAGGACACAGAACAGTTGTTATCACCCCACTAACCTTCCTTGTGCTATTTCTTTAAACCTCCCTTCCCTATAACCACTGGCTACCACTGACTGGTTTTCCATTACTATAGTTTTGGCTTTTCTAGAATGTCACATAAGTAGAATCATATAGCATGTAACCTTTTTAGACTAGCTTCTTTCACTGCCCACATAATCTCTTGAGGTTCATCCAAATTGCTATGTATACCAATAGTTTGCTCCTTTTTATTGCTGAGCAGAGTCCGTTTTATGGATGTACCAGTTTGTTCACCCATTGGGCTGCTTCTAGTTTTTCATGATTACAAATAGAATGGTGATAAGCATTTGTGATATGATGGTGATAAGATTTTTTTTATTAAATCATAGCTGTGTACATTAATGTGATCATGGGGCACCATACACTGGTTTTATAGACCATTTGACATATTTTCATGGTGATAAGATTTTTATGTGAACATAAGTTCATTTTTCCAGGGTAATAACTAGGGATGGGATTGCTGGGCTATATGGCAAGGGCATGTTTATAAGAAATTGCCAAACTTTTCCAGACTGACTGTACCATTTTAGATCAATAACAATGTATGAGATTTCCAGTTATTCTGTATCCTTGACTACACTTATTATTGTCAATATATTTTAATTTAGCCATTCTAATAGATATGTTGTTGTGTCTTATTGTAGTTTTATCACCTAATGCTAATGATGTTGAATATCTTTTCATGTAGCTTATTTGCCATGTGAATATCCTCCATGGTGAAGTATCTGTTTAGGTCTTTTGCTCATTTCTTTTTTTTTTTGTAGAGACAGAGTCTCACTTTATGGCCCTCGGTAGGGTGCCATGGCCTCACACAGCTCACAGCAACCTCCAACTCCTGGGCTTAAGCGATTCTCTTGCCTCAGCCTCCCGAGTAGCTGGGACTACAGGCGCCCGCCACAACGCCCGGCTATTTTTTGGTTGCAGTTTGGCCGGGGCCAGGTTTGAACCTGCCACCCTCGGTATATGGGGCCGGCGCCTTACTGACTGAGCCACAGGCGCTGCCCGTTTTTGCTCATTTTTAAATTGCATTGTTTGGTTGTTTTTTACTATTAGGTTTCTGAGGTTCTAGATTTTTAAAAAATATATTCTGGATATAAGTCCTTTGTGACACATGTGATTTGCAAGTATTTTTTCCCAGGCTATCACTCGTCTTTCTATCTTTTAAAAAATACTTTCCATGGAGGAAAAGTTAATTTGGGGAAGGTCCAAATTAAAATATATCAATTTTTTCTTTTTAAGGGTTGGTGTTATACCTGAGAATGTTTTGTCTAAATCCAGGTCATGAAGACTTTCTCCCATATTTTCTGCTAAAAGTTTTAAAGTTTTACATTTTAGAGTTAGGTCTAGACTCCACTTTGAGTTCAGTACGTAGTCTTTTGTATTTGAGTTCCTTTGATTGGCATAATGTTTTGGAGATTCATCCATATTGTTGTGTATTAATATGTCTTTTTTTTTTTTGAGACAGAGTCTCACTCTGTTGCCCTCAGCAAAGTGCCTTGGTGTCACAGCTCACAGCAACCTCAAACTCTTGGGCTTAAGTGATTCTCTTGTCTCAGCCTCCCAAGTTGCTGGGACTACAGGCGCCTGCCACAACGCCTGGCTATTTTTTTGGTGCCATTCTCATTGTTGCTTTAGCTGGCCCGGGCTGAGTTTGAACCCACTAGCCTTGGTGTATGTGGCTGGCGCCCTACCCACTGAGCTATGGGTGCTGCTGTATTAGTATGTCTTAATACACCTTTTCTTTTTATTGAGTAGTATTCTACAGTATGGATAGACTATAATTTTTTTTTTTTTGATAGAGTCTCATTTTGTTGCCCTAGATAGAGTGGGCTCAAACTCTTGGGCTCAAGCAGTCCTCATGCTTCAGCCTCCCAAGTAGTTGGATCTACAGGCGCTTACCACAACACCCAGCTATTTTTTAAAGATGGGGTCTTGCTCTTGCTCAGGTTGGTCTCTAACTCCTGACCTCAAGCAATCCACCTGCCTTGGCCTCCAAAAATGCTAGTATTATAGGCGTGAGCCACCATGCCCAGCTACTATAATTTGTTTATCCATTCATCAGTTAACGGACATTTGTGTTATTTACCGATGAGAGCTATTATGGATGATGCTTTTATGAACACTGCTGTGTGAGTCTTTGTGTGAACTAGACTTTATCTTGAGTTGTAATATAGATATAGTGTATATATAACTTTGTAAGAAACTTTAAGAACTTTCTCCAAAGAGGCTGTAGCCCTACCAGCAGTTTACGAGAGTTCTAGCTGCCTCACTTCCTTACCAATTCTTAGTATTTGAGTCATTCTAGGTGTATAGTGGTATCTCATTGTGGCTTTAATTTGAATTTCCCTGATAACTAGTGAAGCTGAGCATCTTTTCATATGTTTACTCACCATATCTGTATATTTTTTGGGGGGATGTCTGTTCCAACTTTTGCCCATTTTTTAATTGAATTGTCATCTTACTGAGTTTTAAGAGTTCTTTATATATTCTGCATATAAGTCCTTTATCAGATACATATTTAGCAACTACTTTCTCCCAGTCTATGGCCTGCCTTTTCATTTTTTAACTCTATTTTTTGAAGATATGTTTTTAATACTGAAAAAAAAAAGTTTTTAATACTGACAAGTTCATCTTACCTATTTTTTTTTTTTTTTTTTGTAGAGACAGAGTTTCACTTTATGGCCCTAGGTAGAGTGCCACGGCATCACATAGCTCACAGCAACCTCCAACTCCTGGGCTTAAGCGATTCTCTTGCCTCAGCCTCCCAAGTAGCTGGGACTACAGGTGCCCACCACAACACCCAGCTATTTTTTCGTTGCAGTTCGGCCGGGGCCGGGTTTGAACCCGCCACCCTCGGTATATGGGGCCGGCACCTTACCGACTGAGCCACAGGTGCCACCCATCTTACCTATTTTTTATAGTTTGTGATTTTTGTGTCCTATTTAAGAAATCTTTGACTAACCCAATGTTGTAAGGTTTTCTATGTTTATTTTTCTCAGAGTTTAGTAGTTGTAGCTCTTTTTTTTTTTTTTGCAGTTCTTTTTGGCCAAGGCTGGATTTGAACCCGCCACCTCCAGCATAGGGGGCCAGCGCCCCACTCCTTTGAGCCACAGACGCTGCCCCAGTTGTAGCTCTTTTAAAAACTGAAATGTAACTCACATAACATAAAACTCACCAATTTGAAGTGTCTATTTCAGTGGTTGTTAGTATATTTAGGTGTTGTGCAATCACCACCACTATCTAATTCCAAAATATTCATCATCCTGAAAAGAAACCCTGTACCCAATTCCTCCCACCTCCTACCCTCTGGCAACCACTAACCTATAGATCTGCCTATTCTGAGCACTTCATATGAATGGAATCATATGATATGTAGCCTTTTGTGCCTGGCTTATTTCATTTAGCACTTATTTTTGAGTTATTTCAGCAAATGCATTTACATCTTTATCTTTTTCTATTGTTACATAGACATAGAGCTGTTACCTTGAACCTCTGACTCCGACAAAAACTGATGCAGGTTTGTATAGTAAGTTTGTTGGAAGTTTTACTGGTGCCAGTCAGAGGAGGTGGGTTTCCATGATCCTTGTAGCAGCCAAGGTTTCCAGGCACTAGAGCAAAAAGAAAAATAAAAGAATTTCACAACATCTGGCTGTGAAACACCAAGAAGAAAAAGTGACTTGTGCCAGGTACTTTTATCACAGCCAATGTTTCTGTTCCTGAGGCGCAAATAAATAATAAGTAACCTGCTTTAAAAAAGGAAACCTTAGTATCCTCTGCTAAATACCATGTTTTTGTTTTATTTTGAAGAGTATATGATACCCAGGTTCACCTTTAATGTTAAGACTTTTCTTTAACAGTTCAATATTGACAGAATTTAATGTTGAAGAGAACTAAGGACAATTTCCTAAAAATAGAGAAGCTATAATAAGTAAGTTATGTTTCAGAGTCACTAGAGGAAAGAAAAGCCCTTGGAAGCCCATGATCTTGTACCTTGTACCTAACCCTCTTGTTCCTTAAAAAACTCCATACGTGGGTTTCCTCCAGGTCTTTAGGAGAGTGTATTAGTTTCCTATTGCTGTTGGAACAAATTACACAAACCTACTAGCTTAGAATAACAAAAATTTATAATCATTCAGTCTTGAAGATCAAAAAGTACTAAATGGGTCAAATGGGGCTAAAATCAAGGCATCAGCTGAGTTGAGTTCCGCCAGGAGGCTCAAGGGAAAAAATCTGTTCCTTACCTTCTCAATCTCTGAGAATCTGCCCATATTCCTTGGCTTGCAGCCACACCATTCCACCCTCTGTTTCCATCGTCACCTCTCCTTCCCTCTTTCTGTTTCTATGCTCATATCACCTTCTCTGATTCAGATCCTCTTGCCTCTCTAACCCTGTGATTACATTGGTCTCACTTAGATAATTCAGGATGATCTATCTCAAATCCTTGATTTGATCACATCTGCAAAATCCCTCATGCCATCAAAGGTAACATATTCAAACATTCTAAGGATTATAACATAGTCATCTTTGGAGGGCCAGTATTCAGCCTACCACTCTGAGTATATTAGTGTTTGACAACCACCACACATCAGATGGTTTGGTCTAGCAGAAAAAGCTGTGTCTGAGATTAAAGAAACCTAAATATATGTACCAACTGTGATAGACAGCTTACAATGATGGGCCTCAAGAATCCTGCTATCGACTGAATGTTTCCAAATCCCTGTGATATAAGAAATATACATTTGGTTTCTACCCTGGTTCCTGGCACAGAGCTACTAACTCTTCTGGAATTTTCTTGGTGATTGGAGCATCTTTGTTCTAATAAGGCAATTCTTGGTGGGTCCCAAGATAGCTGCCAGAGGGGAGCTGGTCATAAGAAAGACCAGGCCATGATCAGAAGCTTGGAACTTTCAGTCTCATGCCTCCCACCCTACAGGCAGGAAGAGGAACCAGAAATTGAGTTAATCATGCTTATGTGATGAGCCTCTTAAGAAATCCCAAAAAGATGGAATTCAGGCAATATCTGGCACTTTCAGGGTGACATGGCTATAGACTAGAGATGGGATTCAGAGAGCCTCTGGGTGAGTGAACACATCCATGTGTGGTGCACTCCACAAGAACAGAAGCTCCTGGGCTCAGGACCCTTCCAGATCTCACCCTGGGTACCTCTCCACCCGCCTATTCATCTCTATCTTTTATCATATCCTTTATAATAAATTGGTAAATGTGTTTCTCTGAGTTTTTTGAGTGTTTTGTGAGATATTATGGCAAATTATCAAACCGGAGGAAAGGGTTGTAGGAATCCCCAATTTATGCCCACATTGGAGAGAAGTATAAGTAACCTGGGGGCCCTCTATTTGCAGCTGGGATCAGAAGTGGGAAACAGTCTTGTGGGACTGAGCCCTTAGGGTCTGCCCTAACTCTAGATAGTAAGTATCATAATTTAATTGTAGGGTATGCAGATGGTATCTGAAGAATTAGAGAATTGGGTGGTTTTGGTAAAACCCATACATCGGGTATCAGAAGAAAATGTGTGAATGTACAGGAAAAAGAGTTTTCCCCTCTATCACCTCTCAAAATTCATATGTTGAAGCCTGAATCCCCAATATGAAGATATTTGGAGGTGAGGCCTTTGGGAGGTAATTAAGTTTAGATGAGGTCCTAAGTGTTGAGCCCCATGATAAGATTAATGCCTTTATAGTAAGAGACCAGAGCCCTTTCTCTCTCTCTGCCATGTGAGATTCAGAGGCTATCAGCAAACGTGGAAGAGGGGCTTCACTAAGTCAGATGGCACCTTGCCCTTGAAATTCCCAGACTCCAGAACTGTGAGAAATAAATGTCTATTGTTTAAGCCACCCAGTCTAAGGTATTTTGTTATAGCATCCCAAACTGCCTAAAACAGATCCACATTCCTGATACTTATGCCCCTGTATAATCTCTTCCTTTTGAGTGTGGGCTGGACTGATGATTTGCTTCTGATCAATAGAAAGTGGCAATGTTGACAGCATGTCATTTCTGTGATTAAATTACAAGAGATTATGCCTTCATTTTGTTAGCAGATTCTCTATTGCCTTCTTAGCTTGTGTCCTATGAAGCAAAATGTCCTATCAGAGGCCGTCTTGTAAGGTCAGGATGGCCTTCGGCTAATAGCCAGCAAGAAACTGAGAACTTCACAAAGAACTGAATTCTACCAACAACTATGTGAGGTTAGAAGTGAAATCTCTCCCCAAGGGAGCCTTCAGATGAGACTACAGCCCTGGCAGCTACCTTTATTGCAGCCTTGTGAGAGATAGCAAAATAGAGGATTTGGTTAAGTCATACCCAGATTTGCTGCCCCACAGAATATGTGAGACAATAAGTATGTGTTGTTTCAAGCCACTAATTGTTGGGGTAATTTGCTATACAGCAATAGATAACTAATGCATCTTATAATACGTACTAAATATACATTCAGTGAATGAATGAATAAATTCATTGTGGGTCATGGACAAATCAATCTCAGTAGACCTTAGTTTTCCATCTGTGTTTTCAATTTATGAATCTTTCCACTATCAGTTGAAGCCCTTTTTCTTCCTCCATTTGTTCCTCATGGTTTATATATAACTGAAAATATAACAAGATACAAATGAAGCCTTGTTCTAGAAGCAGGCTCTAGGCTTTAGCTCAATTGAGAGTTATGTATTACCCAATCCCAAAGTGACAGCAATATAGACTCTTAGTATTTTTTCCTTTACGTTTAAGATGTGAAAATAGCACAGTCCAGTTTAATATGCTTTGTACCCACATTAGTCTTTGGACATACAAAATGCATGCATGTATGTCTAAGTATGTATGTACACACACACACACACTTATTGATTTCTTCCATCATATAACCAGCTCATTTTAAATTGGCAGGAAGTACCTCTGCTAACCCAAATACTCACCCTTCCCCCCTAAGTCAAGTGGTTACCTTTTCCCCTTGCGTCACACATGGTTCAGATATAACAAATGTGGCTCACCACACAAAAGTTAAAATACATCTTTCGGGAACAACTCAAATCTCTATAGTAGCAAATGTAAACAGAAAAGCTCGAGGCAGTAGGAATCCAGTGTTTGGTGGGGGCTTGCTTGGAAAAGTCTGGGTTTTAGGGTTTAAAAAACTGCCGTGAGTCAATCATCTCTAGTCAGGAGCATATGACATAAACTGAGTTTGTTAACAGGATTTTTCACTTGGAAAGTGGAGCCATTTAGTTGTTCTTAATAATAATTACTTGATCATGACCATCGTGGTTATGTACACTGATTTTTGTCTTATTTGTTCCATTAGGCTCTCAAGGAAGCATGTTATTATGTATTAATTTACAGAATTAATTTACATGTATTAATTGTTATGAATACATAACAATTCAGTGAGCAAATCCAGGTAGCTCATGTTCCAAAGAGGCAGTGAGGTCTGGAAACTCACGGTGAGGTAGATTCTGGGAATCAGACTGTAGCCTGCTACTGTTGTAACTATTTGAATATCAATGGCCTAAGGATCATCCTTGCCCTCCAAGTCAATCACTTGTTGAACACTTAATTCCTCTTCCTAAAACAGCACATACATGTTTCTCTATCCATGCTGCCACTTTCCCTACTGCGAGCCACGTCCCTTCCCACTTAGTCCACTGAATCAGACTCCATCTCTACTTCTAATTTTACCCTACTCTGATCTAGTACAGGGCAACCAGAATAATTGTTGCTGTACATTCCAGACAAAAGGAATGGTAAGCACAAAGGCCTGAGGCAAAAATGAGCTTGGGCTTTGCAGAAAGAAAAAGTGAGCATGACCAGTGACAGAGAAAGGGAAAATCAGTAAGTGGAGCCCTGCCTAAACCCCTCAGAACTCCCAGGCTTCCCTGAGGATAAAATCCAAACTTCTCACGTGTACACAGCGCCCTGCCCTGTCTGTGCTGCTTCCCTTCCCTTCTCCTGCCAGCATGACCTTTCTCTCTAGTCTTTGCTTCATATTCTACATGAAGGCCAAATTGTAATGTATTTTCAAGTTTCCCGATTGCACCTTGCTCTCCGGCCTCTGAATTATTTCATGCAATACTCCTTCTGTTTAAAATACTCTCTCTTGGGCGGCGCCTGTGGTACAGTGAGTAGGGCGCCGGCCCCATATACTGAGGGTGGTGGGTTCAAACCCAGCCCCGGCCAAACTGCAACAAAAAAATAGCCGGGCGTTGTGGCGGGCGCCTGTAGTCCGAGCTACTAGGGAGGCTGAGGCAAGAGAATCATGTAAGCCCAAGAGCTGGAGGTTGCTGTGAGCCGTGTGATGCCATGGCACTCTACTGAGGGCAGTAAAGTGAGACTCTGTCTCTACAAAAAAAAAAAAAAAAATACTCTCTCTTCATTAAGATTTCAGCCTGAGGCTGGGTGTGGTGGCTTACACCTGTGATTCTAGTACTCTGGGAGGCCAAGGTGAACAGATCACCATAGCTCAGGAGTTCAAGACCAGTCTGAGCAAAATGAGACCCCATCTCTACTAAAAATAGAAAAACTAGCCAGGCATTGTGGTGGGTGCCTACAGTCCCAGCTACTCAGGAGGCAGGCAAGAAGTTCCCTTTTTTTTTTTGGAGACAGAGTCTCACTTTGTTTTTATCAGTAGAGTGCCGTGGCATCACAGCTCACTGCAACCTCAAACTCTTAGACTCAAGCAATTCTCTTGCCTCAGCCTCTCAAGTAGCTGGCACTACAGATGACACCTGCCACAAAACCCAGCTATATTTAGAGACGGGGTCTTGCTCTGGCTCAGGCTGGTCTCGAACCAGTGAGCTCAGGCAATCCACCTGCCTTGGCCTCCCAGAGTGCTAGGATTACAGGCATGAGTTACCGTGCCCGGCCATAAGAGGTTCTCTTGAGCCCAAGAGTTTGAGGTTGCTTTGAACTGTGATGACACAGAACACACTCCTGAGTTACAGAGACTCTGTCTCAAAAAAAAAAAAAAAAAAAGATTTCAGCCTGAGCATTATTTTCCCTGGGAAGCCCCATGGCCCTCCCATCCCTCCTTCCCCTCAAAGAGGGTTATATGCCCTTGCTGTGTAGTCCTACAGCAGCCTAGGCTGAGTTTGATTCTAAACACCAGTTTACCTGTCTTTCCTCCTAATCAATCATGAGCAATTTAAGGGCAAAATGGTATCATCTTCCTCATACTACTATATTCCCAGCACTTGGAATGGTCCCAGTCACTTGGCAGATGCTCTAGGATGCTGTGCTGAATGAACAAGCAGGTCCTGTGTCACCTGCTGAAATCATGGGGTAAGTGGGTAAAGGTACTTTTTAGGTAGCAATGAATGAACGGGGTAGGAGAGAAGTGAAAAGCAGAGTTTATCTGCATAACAACGTCCATTTAAAGTTAGTGACTGTTAGTTTTGACAACCTTCTTTCACTGTCTTCTTTGGTTATCTAGAAACATCATCCTAGATAAGTATAAAGAATAATTTTAAAACTTAAAATTTTATCTTAATCATTTTGGATGAAACCTTCTAAAACACACAGATAGTTCTTTTTTTTTTTTTTGTAGAGACAGGGTCTCACTTTATGGCCCTCGGTAGAGTGCTGTGGCCTCACACAGCTCACAGCAACCTCCAACTCCTGGGCTTAAGTAATTCTCTTGCCTCAGCCTCCCGAGTAGCTGGGACTACAGGCGCCCGCCACAACGCCTGGCTATTTTTTGGTTGCAGTTTGGCCGGGGCCGGGTTTGAACCCGTCACCCTTGGTATATGGGGCCAGTGCCTTACCGACTGAGCCACAGGTGCTGCCCACATAGATAGTTCTTAAACAAATTCAACACAGTTTAACCAATTTTATATTTTTCTTGGTAACTTGAAGCCATCAAATGTGCTTTGCTAAAATGACCTCAGACATTTTTATGTCCCTGGGTTTGACTTTAATAGTTAATTTTTCTCCTTGGTTACTATCTCAGGTTGGGCTGCTATAACAAAATATAGGCTGGTGGCTTAAATAGCCAGACATTTAATTCCCACAGTTTTGAAGTCTGGGAAGTCCAAGGTCAAGGTGCTGGCAGATTTGGTTCCTGATGAGGGGGCTCTTTTCTTGGCTTCCAGACAGCCACCTTCTTTCTGTGTCTTCCCATGGCAGAGAGAGATAGAGTTCTGGTCTACCTCTTTTTGTAAGGATACTAACGCCATCATGGGGTCTCCAGTCTCCTGACTTCGTCTAAACCAAACTACTTCCCAAGGACCCCACCTCCAAATATCACACTGGGGATAGTTAGGGCTTCAACACAAGGGAGGTTCAGTCCAAAACAATTGCTGTCAAGGCTGCTGAAACCTCAGATCATCAGATCTGAAAGGGGTCTCAGAGAGTATCTGCTTCTCGCTACGTAGCCTTTGCTTATCTTTGTCTTAATTCGCTGCTTCTCAGGCTTAGAACAAAGCTCTGGAGGAAAGATAAGAATGAAAAGGTTCTGGGCAGCGCCTGTGGCTCAGTTGGCAAGGCGCCGGCCCCATATACTGAGGGTGGCGGGTTCAAACCCGGCCCCGGCTGAACTGCAACCAGAAAATAGCCGGGCGTTGTGGCGGGCGCCTGTAGTCCCAGCTACTCGGGAGGCTGAGGCAAGAGAATCGCTGAAGCCCAGGAGTTGGAGGTTGCTGTGAGCTGTGTGATGCCATGGCACTCTACCGAGGGCCACAAAGTGAGACTCTACCAAAAAAAAAAAAAGAAAAAGAATGAAAAGGTTCTAAAAGAGGGAGGGTATTTGTGCTCCCCACTTTCTGCCATCCATATTGTAGCTCAGGAGTTGGTCTTGCTTGCTCAATTCAGAGTACTTGGAAGTACTGAGAAGGGCCCTGGTGCTGCCATCCCGTGACCAGGAGCAGCTGGTATTCTGCAGAGAGACAAGCCCTGAGTAAATTCTGGCCCCACCATCTCGGCCTTTCTAAGCTCAGTTTTATCAATGATAAAATTGGGAAACAATACAGATTTCAAAAGGTCCTTGTGAAACATAAAATGACACAATATAAATAAAGTGAATACCTCAAGGCCTGGCAGGAGAGTATATGCTGAATACACAGTGCTTATTATCACTATACATAAGAAGGCTTTCATGATTCACCACACAAACAAGGACAACTTTCTTAGTAATAGAATAATAAAATAGCATTGATTTAAAGGAAAAAAAATCAAAGGCAAAACTTCAGAAAATGGTTTGGTTCTGGATATTAAAATATTAATCTCTTACATCGGCATAACACACAGTGCATTTTCACATGAAGCTCTAACCCTTTCAGGCTGAGACAGAATATGCAAACATGTTAGTCTTTCAACATTCTGTGTGCCCTGAAGGAAGCCTCTGAGATAGTGGTCAGCCTCTGAGGGGGCCACTGCCCTCTGACTCGTCCTGGAAAGTGTGGCTCGAAGTCTTGCTGGAGAAGACACGTCATGCTGTCTTCAAAAGCATTACTGGTCAACGGAGCGGATTTCCAGACTGTGTCCCACCCTTAGCTCTTCCCAGAAGCAGGGAGAAAAAGTCAATTTGAAAAAGGATATTTGTTCTCAAATTCTTTCTTACTTTCAAGGCCACTTTAAAGTTCTTGTGGCCTGGTCATGCATTTTTCCTCTTACCAATGAGGCTTCAACACTTTCAATTTTTAAAAAATCATCTTCACGTACAAATGGACCCGTTTACATAGATGAAGCTTCAAAACTCACAGCAATTAATTACCAACATTCAGATGTTCAAGGTTGTTGACTTAGGTAAAAATTTTAGAGGTGGCTGAGGGAAGATGGTCCTCCATTCAGATGAACCCAGGAACTATTTTTCTTTCAGTATCCCAAGAAACTGTTGGGAAACAACTGTTAGCAGGCTTACCAAACACTCCATTAGAATTTACTATAACTTTGGCTTCATTTGAAAGGGCTTTGCATCCTTCTTTGGGGGCCTCCAGGGCTGGCAACCCTTCTCTGAGAATAACCTACCATTTATGGCATCTTCTCAAAGAAATCTGTTCCTGTAATTACTGCTGGTTGGGGTCAGATCACAGGACCCCATCCTCTAGCTACGGTTCACTCACACTAGCGCACCAAATCCTCTCGATCCTGATTGAGCTGGAATCAGGATCAATTGAGTGAATTATAGATACGGGAACTGTAGGGATCTGTCAGGTAGGAACTGAGGCAACCAAACTTATATTTGGGCCATGTGAATGCATGAGTGAGCCTGTTCTGCTAGTCCACAAAAGAAAGAAGAAAAGTTGCTAAGGTAAGAGAGAGGCAGAAATGGGAAATGGTGTGGCCCCAGGGGCAGACGGTGAGAGTACATGTCTTCTTTCAAGGTTCTTAGGACATAGGAGTTGGACTCTATGATCATACTTCAAGGCTCTTCCAGTAAATTTTTTTGCTTAGGTGATCTTGAGTGAGTTCTAGTCCTGACAACCAAACAATTCCTGTCAAAGACAGAGGCATGCCTATCATGGCAAAGTTCAATCTGAATATAAATCTTCAGGTGGTAATTTGCATAAGTAATTTGTTACTATGTTTTCTAGTCTACTGTTCTGACTAAATCTGGGATATTTGCTTTAGGAAACCAGAAACAAAGTTCTTGTCTTGCATTTTAGAAAACATTTTCTATGACTCTGAAGAACATTTATTTATTTATTTTTATTTTTTTTCACTAGTTGCCCTTGGTAGAGTGCTGTGAAATTGCAGCTCACAGCAATCTCCAAACTCTTGGGCTTAAGCAATTCTCTTGCCTCAGCCTCCCAAGTAGCTGGGACTACAAGGCGCCTATCACAATGCCTGGCCTTTTTTTGGTAGTTGTCATTGTTGTTTAGCAGGCCCAGGCTGGGTTTGAACCCACCAGCCCTGGTGTATGTGGCTGGCGCCCTAACCACTGAGATGTGGGCACCAAGTCTATTTTTTTCTCTTATAAGTAAAATCTGCTTCTTCAGAAATGATGCAACTCCTTTGCTTATTTTAAATGCCACTTACCCATCTTCTGCCCAAGGATTCCACATTGGTGCTTCATTAGCTGATTTCTCCCCTCCCTGGAACAAGAACTAAAAGTACCTTACATGATGCCACTGGTGTTCTATTAGACGACCAATTCATACGAACACATCTTTCAGAGATTCACAAGTTAACTAACCTACATTGTTAGGCCATGACCATATGTGCACTCCGCATCATGTCCTGTCTGTCTGCAACTTCCACTTCAAATCTGACAGCTACCATCTGGGTCTAAGTCCTTATCATCATAATATGGCCCCTCTCTACCTCTGTAACTTTATTCCTAAACATAATCTTCCTTTCAGCCTCTCTGATTCTTCCATCAGCTTACTCATGCTTCTGAGTCTTAACCAATTCACCCAAATAAATGTATAAGCACAGCTTTTTCTTCCTCTCTGAAATTCTAGCCTTAGGAGACAGTAGAAAGAGCTCCTAAGGATCCCTGACCTCATATGGCCAGTATGTTTCACAGTGGTGGTTCCCTCCTGGTCTTATCTGAAGCTTAATTTCTGGTGATTTAATATGATAGCACCCAAAGGAGGCTCTAATACTTTCCCCATTCCCTGTACCTGTGTGTGGTGTTCCCACTTTAAGAGTTGGAATCAAGGCCAAGTGTGGTGGCTCACATCTGTAATCTTAGCACTCTGGGAGGCTGAGGCAGGATTGCTTGAACTCAGGAGTTTGAGACCACCCTGAGCAAAGTGAGACCCTGTGTCTACTAAAACTAGAAAAATTAGCTGGGTGTTGTGGTGGGCACCTGTAGTCCCAGCTACTCAGAAGGCTGAGACAGGAGGATCCCAGAGTTTGATGTTGCTGTGAGCTAAGGTGACTCCATGGCACTCTACCCTGGGCAACAGAGTGAGACTCTATCTCAAAAAAAGAAAAGAAAAAGAAAAATTTGGGCGGCACCTGTGGCTCAGTGGAGTAGGGCGCTGGCCCCATATGCTGGAGGTGGCGGGTTCAAACCCAGCCCCGGCCAAAAAAAAAAAAAGAAAAAGAAAAATAGGAATCAATCTCCTCTCTTCTTAAATCTGGGCTGGCTTTGAGATTTGCTTTGATCAGTAGAGTATGGTGGACTTCTGAGTTCATTCCTTAAGAGGATTGGCAGTTTCTGCTGCTTCTCTCTTTGAAGCCAGCGACCATATAAGAAGTCTGAATACCCTGCTGTTGAGAGAGGCCCACTAAGGGGAAGACTGATCTTGATCTTGAACATCAGCAGAGCGCCCAGCTAAATGCAGCTACCTGACTGAAGTAAGGGTAGCAGAATGGCCCAGCTGAAGCCCAGCCAACCCACAAAATTGGGAGAAATGATAAACTATTTTTGTTTTAAGTCACTAGAATTTGGGGTGGCTTTCTACACAGCAATGAACAACAAAATCCCCTTAGTTGATAAAAGATCAGTCCAAGTTCAAGAGAAGTACAGCTGTGCTCCTGGGAAGAAAAGCTCAGTTTGTTGACTTGGAGTTATTTTTTCAGGGACACCACAAATATTCCAGGAAGGAACCACAGACTCATCTTTTACTCTTCCTGCTCTTTCATCCCTTATACATTCCACTCGTCATCAAGTTCCATCATCTTCCTAAATGCATCTCGGACTTAACCCTTCCTGTGTTGTCCCACTGCTGCCATCCTAGCCCAGGCTTTTATCCTCTGAATTTAGAAATCTACTCTTACTCTCCTCCTCAAACTTCCTTCCTCCAATCCATCCTATAAATGACACTGGGCTCAGCTTCCTAAATTAGGGCTTTCAGCATGTTAGTACTATCAGTCAACTCTGACTTTCAAGGTCTGATCTGGTTGTCTTCTGTCCACTCCTCTACTCCAGGCAGCCTGGCCGCCGACACCCATAGCCAGCTACCCGTCCTCCAAGCCTCTGTCATGCTGTTCTCTGACCCGGTGTGTCCCGACCGCTCCAGCCCCCATCCACCTTTCTCCCAATCTCCATAGTCCTTACTGAGTCCTCTTGTTTTCAAAAACTCACAGCTCTCTACCTCATAATCTAATGCTCATTTATATAATTGGTGACAGTCTCCAAATTTCTCAAGATTCCATAACTCAAGATTCCCAATTATTATCATAAGAGTGAGAGGCTATTTCTTACATTTATGTGTGTCTTGACAGCCAAGTGCTGGTGTAAAGATTTTCAGTAAAGGCCGGGAGTGGTGGTTCACACCTATAATCCTACAACTATGAAAGCCCTAGGTGAGAGGATTCTTTGAACTCAGGAGTTTGAAACCAGCCCGAACAAGAGCAAGACCCTGTCTCTCTTAAAATTAGAAAAAATTGAGTGGCACTTGTAGCTCAGTGAGTAGGGCACTGGCCCCATATATTGAGCATGGTGGGTTTGAACCTGGCCCCGGCCAAAGTGCAACAAAAATAGCCGAGCATTGTGGTGGGAGCCTATAGTCCCAGCTATTCGGGAGGCTGAGGCAAGAGAATCTCCTAAGCGCAAGAGCTGGAGGTTGCTGTGAGCTGTGATGCCACAGCACTCTACTGAGGGCAACAAAGTGAGACTCTGTCTCTAAAAAAAAAATTTTTTAGAAAAAAATTAACCAAGTGATATAGCAGGATCCCAGCTACTTGAGAGGCTGAGGCAGAGGATCACCTGAACCCAGGAGTTTGAAGTTGCTGTGAGCTAGGCTGAAGCCGTGACACTCTAGCCCAGTGACAGAGTAAGACTCTGTCTCAAAAAAAAGAAAGAAAAGAAAAATATTTTCAGTGAAGTCATCCCTATTGATCTAAATGATTTTTCCCCTTTTAAGCACTGGTATGCTTTATACAACTGTGCATTAGAACACTTTGTACCTATTGCTGAACCGATGTCTATTGGTTCAGAAAGTCTGTACTTTTTTTTTTTTGGACAGAGTTTAACTATGTTGCCCTTGGTAGAGTGCCGTGGCATTACAGCTCACAGCAACATCAAACTCTTGGACTTAAGCGATTCTCTTGCCTCAGCCTCCCAAGTAGCTGGGAGTATAAGTGCCCGCCACAACGCCTGGTTATTTTTTGTTGCAGTTCTCATTGTTGTTTAGCAGGCCCAGGCTGGGTTTGAACCTGCCAGCCTTGGTGTATGTGGCTGATGCTGTTATACCACTGTGCTATAGGCACTGAGCCATGAAAGTCTGTACTTTTTTACATAAAATAAAATAATATCCATGGCCAATCCCCCCCCACAAATAATCAAGTACATATAATCTGAAAACCATAAAACTGCATTATAAGAACAAATGTGAGGTCTCTTGTGTTCCCTGAATCCAGTGCTACAGCAGGCCCCAGGGAACAAACATAATAGCAGCTGAGGCCTGGTACCAAGCCTCATAGTCTGTCAGATTAAGAAGAAATGAACAGGCTGTGCATGGTGGTTCAAGCCTATAATTCTAGCATTTGGAGAGGCCAAGAAGGGAGAATCACTTGAAGCCAGGAAGGAG
Organism: Nycticebus coucang; assembly: GCF_027406575.1. Classification (NCBI taxonomy): domain Eukaryota; kingdom Metazoa; phylum Chordata; class Mammalia; order Primates; family Lorisidae; genus Nycticebus; species Nycticebus coucang. The sequence continues at coordinate 141,240,913 of NC_069783.1, forward strand.
TTCAAGACCAGCTTGAGCAAGAAGAAGACCCCTACCTCTACAAAAAATAGAAAAATTAGTTTGGTGTGGTAGTACATGGCTGTAGCCCCAGCTACTTGGGAGGCTGAGGCAAGAGGATCGCTTAAGCCCAGGAGTTGGAGATTGCAGTGAGCTATGATGATGCCACCACACTCTACCCAGGTGAAAGAGAGAGAGAGACAGACAGACTATCTAAAGAGAAAGAATGAAAGAAAGAAAGAAAGGCTGGGTGTGATGGCTCACACCTATAATCCCAACACTTGGGAGGGCAAGGCGGATGGATTGCCTGAGCAAGAGTGAGACCTCGTCTCTAAAAAATAGCTGGGTGTTGTGGTGGACGCCTGTAGTCCCAGCTACTTGGGAAGCTGAGGCAAGAGAATCGCTTAAGCCCAAGAGTTTGAGGTTGCTATGAGCTGTGACACCATGGCACTCTACCACGGGTGACAAAGTGAGAATTTGTCTCAAAAAAAAAAAAAAAAGGACAGAAATAAAAATCAATAACATATTCTAGGAATTAGATGACAGGAACATGACAATGGTAGTCCATTTCCTGGAGAAAGCACACCACCCCAATAACTCCTGGAACTTTCATGCCTACTGTATGTCAGCTCCTAGAGTTAGGGCTGTGTAAACTTTATTCATTTAATGTTCAAAATAACTCTGGAAGGGGCCAGGAGTGGTGGCTCATGCCTGTAATCCTAGCACTCTGGGAAGCCAAGGTGGGAGAATCCCTTGAGGTCAGGCGTTCAAGACCAGTCTGAGGAAAGCAAGACCCTGTCTCTACTAAAACTAGAAAAACTAGCCTGTGTTGTGGCAGGTGCCTTTAGTCCCAGCTACTTGGGAGGTTGAGGCAGGATAACTGCTTGAGCTCAAGAGTTTGAAGTTGCTATGAGCTAGGCTGAGGCCATGGCACTCCAGCCTGGGTGACAAAAAAAAAAAGGCGGTGCCTGTGGCTCAGTGGGTAGGGCGCAGGCCCCATATACGGAGGGTGGTGGGTTCAAACCCGGCCCCGGCCAAACTGCAACAAAAAGTAGCCAGGCGTTGTGATGGGTGCCTGTAGTCCCAGCTACTCGAGAGGCTGAGGCATAAAGAATCACTTAAGCCCAGGAGTTGGAGGTTGGTGTGAGCTGTGATGCCACAGCACTCTACCGAGGGCGACAAAGTGAGACTCTGTCTCTAAAAAAAAAAAAAAAAACTCTGGAAAGAACAGATGAGGAAACCAAAGTTCAGAGGTGACTCGTTTTGCCTAAAACTATTAAGCCAGTAATGATTCAAACCTCAGTGGATGTGACTCAGATGTCCACATTCTTTCTACCAACTTGTGTTTTCTCTTACAGGATTCACAGAATTAAGAAAGAATATTTAGTGAGCACCTTTTATAGCCTCCACTGTGATAGTGGAAGATTATAGAAATACATGGCTTTTTTTAGTGGCTGCCAATGAGAGGCTTGGGGTGTAAAATCCCCATAAATTCCGTCAGTACCTCGCCACAAAGAAACATACGATCCAAGTAAAACAAGGGTGCCTGTGAGACACATACAGCTTCCAAAAGAATCCTTGAGTTTTGCTATGTTTCCCAGGCTATCCTTGAGCTACTGAGGTCAGTCGATCCTCCTCCCTCAGTCTCCTGAGTAGCTAAGACACAGGTACACATCACTGCACCCAGTCCTTTCTAATTTAACCTCTCCTTCACAGAAATTCCAGAGCAACCCCTGTTCCTGCCTTCGAACAGCTTAGTATAGTTGGGAAAACAAAACTACTCACACAATGCAGGATTCTGACAAGGCTAATCTAGCAGTCTAAAAGAGTCTAAAAGGGTTCAAAACAAAAATATCAAGTAATTTAATTCAAAGACAGAAAAGGTGAAAAATATTGGTCTGCATAATTTATATTATCAATATTCCCTTCAACATTGCTTTGGTTATCGATTAAAGTTGGACATTACAATTCAGCTGTAAAGTATAAATGAAGCGGTGATGTGTCCTTAGAGAGGGTGAACTTGAGCCAACAGCAGTGAAGATGGGGCAACAGAAGAGACTCTGAGGCCTGAACAAAGCTGCTGATGGAATCTAGTGCAGTGAGTCCAACCCTGGGGAGCCCTTTCCCCTCTGAGAACAGCTGGGCTGGCCACACCCCTGGAGACAACCCAGTGTTCCGCAAAGCAGCCTTGCTATGGAGCAAATGTTTCCTGGATCCCATCGCAGCCTGCTTTACTCCTGGGGTTTGGGATTTCCCAAACCCAAAGAACAGGAGAAAATGGCTTAGAGCCAACAGCATGAACTGAAGATCCTCTGTCGCCACTGAGCTAATCCTTTGGTTTCCATAACGTCAAAAAAGCAATCTTAATAATTCACCATATAAAAGAATTTCAAACTTTAATTCCCAAGCAATCTACAAAGAAAATTCTGAAGAATGGCCTCAATAGTAGCCTAAATCCATTCCAGGGCCCCTGGTTTCAGGAAATAAAAGAAGTGGCGCTCTTCTCGAGTACTAGAAGCAAATGGCCCTGGTCTTACTATCAGGAGTCCTGTTTTCAAACACGATTTGGGTCTGAGTGTGATCCTCATGGCATCATTTAACCATGTAGCCCCAATTTTCATATCTGTAAAACGAGGGAGAGAGCGCAGATATAGCACCACCCGCTTCACAATATTATTGAAAGAGTTAAATGAAATAACGTGAATACAAAGGTACATAATAAGCACATAACAAAAGTTGAAACATTCTAAAAATTAGTGCTGACATTAAAATGCAGAAAGTACTGAAAGAAACAAAACATTTTCTATAATTGAAAGACTACCTTGACCACCATGCTGAAGCGCCTTCAGCTTTCTACTAAACACAGCTTTAAAAACACTTTTTATTTTGAGACAGAGTCTCAAGCTATCACCCTGGGTAGAGTGCTGTGCTGTCATAGCTCACAGCAAACTCCAATTCTTGGGTTCAAGCAATCCTCTTCCCTCAGTTTTTCTATTTTTAGTGGAATGAGATCTCGCTTTTTTGTTGTTGTTCAGGCTGATCTCGAACTCACAAGCTCAAGCAATCCACCCGCTTCAGCCTCCCAGAGTGCTAGGATTACAGGCATGAGCCACCACGCCCCAGCCTAAAAACCTTTATTAGTGATCACAATAGGACACTTTCAAATCCTGTTTGAGGGGCTGCATTTTCATAAGGCAAATACTAATAGCTGAGGAAAAACAAATCTATTTTTAACAAGACCAGGTATTGTTTAGTCAAAATGATTTGAACTGGTGAAGTTCTGGCTGAGATGGACTTAAGGTTCCAAATTGCAGAGGGGCTATAGCTGGTATTCCCGTAGGGCTGGTCTGTGTGAATGATACAATCACTAAGATCTTCCCATGGATTCACAGGGAGCTATGGAGCTACGGGGAAATATCTCCTTCAGACACTTGGTACTCTCATCCACTTTATCATGCTCTTCCTAGATCAAGTCCAAGCTTGTAGCACCTGGCCCTGCCTACTTCTCAGCCTTCATCTTCCTTCTTAAAATTTGTTTCAGGGAGGGCGGCGCCTGTGGCTCAGTCAGTAGGGCGCCGGCCCCATATACGGAGGGTCGCGGGTTCAAGCCCGGCCCCGGCCAAACTGCAACCAAAAAATAGCCGGGCGTTGTGGCGGGCGCCTGTAGTCCCAGCTACTCGGGAGGCTGAGGCAAGAGAATCGCTTGAGCCCAGGAGTTGGAGGTTGCTGTGAGCTGTGTGAGGCCATGGCACTCTACCGAGGGCCATAAAGTGAGACTCTGTCTCTACAAAAAAAAAAAAAAAAAAAAATTTGTTTCAGGGAATACAATTTGCTTGGATTTCATCAGTGCATGTGTGTATGGGCATGTGTATGCACTCAGGCACGTGTGTTCCTTCTGCCTCCACTGCCCACGCTACACCTGCCCCTACCCAGCCCTGACATCTCCTTACTACTTGAAGTGTCATTCTAAAGCCCAGAAGCGTGTGAGAAACGTAGAATCTGAACTGGATGTGGTGGCTTATTTTCTGTAACCCTAGCACTTTGGAGGGCTTACCTAGAAAGATCACTTGAGGCAAGGAGTTTGAGACCAGCCTGGACAATAGGGCAAGACCCTGTTTCTACTAAAAACAGAATAATTAGCCAGGTCTCGTGGCATGGCCTATAGCCCTGGCTACTCGGGAGGCTCAGGTAGGAGGATCGCTTGAGCCCAGCTATTGGAGCCTGCAGTGAGCTGTGATGATGCCTCTGTACTCTAGCCAGGGCAACTTAGTGAGACCTCCTCTCTAGGGAAAAAAAAAAAAAAATTAGCTGGGCACAGTGGTGGGAGCCTGTAGTCCCAGCTACTTGGGAGGCTGAGACAGATGAATTGCTTGAGCCCAGGAGTCTGGGCCTGCAGTATGCTACGATTTCACCAAGGCACTAAAGCTTATACAACAAAGCAAGACTCTGTCTCAAAAAAAAAAAAGGTAGAAAAAATAATGATCTCCTTACTCAGGACCAATTATTATTATTTTTTTTTCCATTCATATGATATTTCACTAAAGTGAATGCTCTACAACTATATCCAAGTTAACCCAAAAGATATAAACACTTCATCTTTTTTTTTCTTTTTTTTTTTTTTGGAGACAGAGTCTCACTTTATGGCCCTCGGTAGAGTGCCGTGGCCTCACACAGCTCACAGCAACCTCCAACTCCTGGGCTTAAGGCGATTCTCTTGCCTCAGCCTCCCGAGTAGCTGGGATTACAGGCGCCCGCCACAATGCCCGGCTAGGACCAATTATTTTTTTTAACCATTCTTGTTTCATTTATTTCCCTCACCCTAACTTAGTCACTCTTTGAGTGGCTGGATTGTTTTAAATCCCAGATATAATGTCATTTTAACCACAAATATTTCAGCATGTATCTTAATTTTCTTTTATTTTTTATGTTTTTTAGTCTGTGTTTTACCTGGTTGCTCTAAGAACTTGGGGCTTCTGAAAAACACACTGGCAGAAGCAGTTTGAGGGGCAAATCCAATTACCTTGGAGTTGTTCTTTTAATAGTAGGTTCTGATCCATGCTCTGTAGGTCAAGAGCCCAAGTTCTAATTTTCTCTTTGCTCCCTTTTGAATCAAACTTCATCTCTGCCTCCTGCTTGTTGCAACTCTCAGAGATTCTCATCTCCACACAATAGCCCACCATTCAGCCAAATCTGCTTTGTCCCTAAACATTTGTGCCCCCTGGCTCCTGCTGGGTCTGGTGTATTCAGATATGAACTTTTCAGGAATCTGATCATGTCACAGGCCTTTTCCTGTATGACAAGTTCAATGCTAATCATGAATAGCTGGCTTCACAAAGAGGGGTTAGTATTATTCATAAAAACTGTGACTCCACATCCAGAAATAGGGCAAAAATAGCCTAAAATAAGCAGGCTGTATTTCTGTTAAATCCATTAGCAATTACAAAGTTCTCTCGCTGCAAACAGCACAAGAGTTTTTCCTCAACTATGTTAATCAGACACACTAGAACTACAACATTCTGCCAGACTTTAGGTCTGAGGCTGAGCTTGATAGGGAGCCCTGGTGCCCACACAGTGAATTGAAGGGTTTTCCTAAGGACCAAAGCCAAATAACCAGGTACCACTGAGTTCTCATTCCCACCTCCTGAAAGTCTTCCTAGCAAGAGCATTTCCAGGCCAGCTTTACAGCTTTGAGAGAATTATCAAAGGGCCACAAAATAAAAAATCTGAAATAATATTTAATTTTCCTTTTTAGACCAGGAAGGCATATCCAGAAAATGCCTGTATTACAAATGAGAGGCACACGAGATGGCTTGTACCATTGTGTTGTGATTCTCTCTTCTGGAACCTAGTTTCAATGCCACAAGACACAGCAGCTATTGTCCCAGATTGTATTTTACAAATGCAAGTTGAAGATTATCTCTCCAAATGGAAGTACCCAGATTGAAACCCCCTCTGCCACTCCTGAGAGAATGACATAGCGGGTACTAAACGACTATCTTTGTGTAGGACAAATGGACCGAGGAAAATCTGCCTTCCTCTCACCCCCCCACCCCCGCTCCTTTCTTCTTGACATAACTAGAGCCAAATGAGATGGTTTTCATTTTAAAAATCTGATTAAGCAGACTGAGCAAAAGCCCATTCTTCTGGTCTTTACTACTTTCTTAATTTGGGAACTGAATTAAGGCACTCTGAGTTTGTAAGGACAGAGAAGCTAGGGCCTGACTGCCAGGAAGTGGTGGCGTTTGAAAGTTTAAATTAGGAGAGGTGTGCACTGGGCCCATGGCTCTGGTCAGGGGCTGCATTCGCCCCTGGAAGTATCAGAATGTAGGCTCCTATTCCAGGGATGAGTAAGAGGGGTTCTAGGTTCCCCGTCCGTCTCCACGCTACTATGTACACAAGCCTCCTGACCTGAGGGTGAGAAAGGGGGCAGGGCAAAGAGTAGATTCAAATAATAAGGAAAAAAAATAAGCTAATTAGAACGATTATGAATGAACTGTCTTTTTCTTTAGCTCTATGCACCAAGAAACAATACTCCTTTGTCCTATTTTAAAATATGTTTATACACACTGTACGAATAAACTCATTATAGTACCAGATCTAGTTTTAGATTCTAAACTTAAAATCTTCTACAAAACCTTTTTACAATATTTTCTCTACCTTGTTTTAAAGTACAGTCATGCATCACTTAACAACAGGGATATGTTCTGAGAAATGCATCAGGCGATTTTGCCCTTGGGTGAACATTTCGTGAACATCAGAGTGTACTGGCACACGCTTAGATGGGATAGCCTTCCACAGACCCGGGCTACCTGGGATAGCCTACTGCTCCTAGGCCACAACCTGAACAGCAAGTTCCTTTACTGAATATTGTAGGCAACTGTAACACAACAGTAAGAATTTACTTACCTAAACATATCTAAACACAGAAAAGGTAATAGTAAAAATAGGGTACAAAGATAAAAAATGGTACACCTATATACCTATATACATGAAACGAGCTTGCAGGACTGAAAGGTGCTCTGGTGAGTCAGGGGCTGCGCAGTGAATGAATGTGAAGGCCTATGACATTACTGTACACTACTGCAGACTTTCTAAGATTTTTTTTTTTTTTTGTAGAGACAGAGTCTCACTTTATGGCACTCAGTAGAGTGCCGTGGCCTTACACAGCTCACAGTAACCTCCAACTCCTGGGCTTAAGCGATTCTCTTGCCTCAGCCTCCAGAGTAGCTGGGACTACAGGCGCCCGCCACAACGCCCGGCTATACTGTAGACTTTCTAAACACTCATTTAGGCTATATTAAATTTATTAAAAATATTTTTCGTCAATAATAAATTAGTACTGTAAATTTTTTACTTTATAAACCTTTTAATTTTTAAAATATTTTCTTTTTCTTTTTTTTTTGTAGAGACAGAGTCTCATTTTATGGCCCTCGGTAGAGTGCTGTGGCATCACACAGGTCACAGCAACCTCCAACTCCTGGGCTTAAGCGATTCTCCTGCCTCAGCCTCCCGAGCAGCTGGGACTACAGGTGCCCGCCACAACGCCCGGCTATTTTTTTTTGGTTGCAGTTTGGCCGGGGATGGGCCTGAACCCGCCACCCTCGGTATATGGGGCCGGTGCCCTACCGACTGAGCCATAGGCGCCGCCCATAATATTTTCTATTTTTTATATCCTTATTCTATAAACTCTTTGCACACACATTAATCTAGGTCTGCACAGAGCCAGTGTCCTCACTATTACTGGCTTCCTCCTCCATATCTTATCCCTCTGGAAGGTCTTCAGGGGCAATAACTGAATGGAGCTGTTCATTTCAGATGGTAACAATGCCTTCTTTGGGAATAAGTAGAAAGGAGCATTGACACCTGTGGCTCAAGCAGCTAAGGCGCCAGCCACATACACCTGAGCTGGCGGGTTCGAATACAGCCTGGGTTGGCCAAACAACAATGACGGCTGCAACCAAAAAATAGCCGGGCGTTGTGGCGGGTGCCTATGGTCCCAGCTACTTGGGAGGCGGAGGCAGGAGAATCGCTTGAGCCCAGGAGTTGGAGGTTGCTGTGAGCTGTGAGGCCACAGCACTCTACCCAGGGCAACAGCTTGAGGCTTTGTCTCAAAAAAAAAAAAAAGTATAGTACAAACTCAAGCACTGTGAGTTGTGCCTGTTGTCCCTGCTTCTCAGGAGGCTGAGGCAAGAGGATGGACCAAGAGTCTGAGACCACCCTGGGCAACATTAATATATTAAAAAGAAAAAAATAGAATACTTTATGCGAATGTGGCTAAAAGAACTATCATGTCAGTTTTGTACGGTATTTAAAGAGGTATTTACTGAATATCATCTTTCAGGGGACTCCTTCAAATAAAAATAATAACAGGTAGTGTTATAACTTAGTATCACTATTTACAAAAATGCTCATTCCAAAAAATTTATTCTAAAAAGTGCAAAGTACCTTTTTTCCCTTAGCCTGCTACTGAGCTGTTGCTTTCTCTATCCATGAAAGAATCAGCATGAAGAAATTATCTAAAAATCAGAATTCTCATTCGGCTTACGCATCAAGGGAATGCCCTTGGAATGGGGTGCTAAGGAAACAGGTATTCCTACCCCTGAAAAGCCTCAACAACACAAGTAAAAATCCTCAATGCAGGATGGCTTCTCTTTTCACGTGCATCATGAAAGCCACCGAGCTGAACTACTGGACCTCTGGTGGGGGCCTTCCCCTCTGTACCCTTAGTGTTCAAAGTCCTGTAAACCATCAGGTTGTATGGTAGTCTTACTTTGGCAAGCAGGTATCTCACAATACTTCCAGTAGACACCATCCTCGTGCTCTGCCACATAGCACCAGGGGCTCACATCTCCATCTGGGTTTCTGTTGGGGAAAAGAACACAATCAATAACTTTTTTTTTTTTTTTTGAGACAGTTTCACTTTCTTGCCCCCGGTAGAGTGCCACGGCATAATAGCTCACAGCAACCTCAGACTCTTGGGCTCGAACAATTTTCTTGCCTTCTGAGTAACTAGGACTATAGGTGCCCACTACAATGCCTGGCTGTATTTTAGAGATGGGGTCTTGCTCTTGCTCAGGCTGGTCTTGAACTCCTGAGCTCAAGTGATTCACCTGTCTTGGCCTCTCAAAGTGCTTGGATCACAGGTGTGAGCCACTGCGCCCGGTCCTTATCAATATCATTCTTGATACTTCAAGTCAACTGATTTTCAGTTTTACAGGGAAGGAATTGCTTCAGCTTCTGTATTATATCTTATAATTGTATGTATACTCAATGCCAAGAAGGAAAAAAATAATAACACTACAAAAACAGGTGGTACCTGTGGCTCAGTGAGTAGGGCGCCAGCCCCATATACCAAGGGTGGCGGATTTGAACCCAGTCCCAGCCAAAGTGCAACAAAAAAATAGCTGGGCATTGTGGCGAGCGCCTGTACTCAGGAGGCTGAGGCAAGAGAATCGCCTAAGCCCAAGAGCTGGAGGTTGCTGTGAGCTGTGACACTATGGCACTCTACCGAGCGCAACAAAGTGAGACTCTGTCTCTAATTAAAAAAAAAAAAAAAAAAACACTACAAGAACAAAAATATCCATTCTGACACTTACTTCAGAGTTTGAAGAGAAGTAAACAAAGGTGACACGTGTTTAGGTAAATTCACTACAGTGTAACTTGAACAACTGACCACTGTACAAATCATGCCAAACACGGCTGGCACCCTGAATATGAACGTGGAGATTCCAATGGCTGGATGAGCACAGGTACTCCCAGTGTTGCTGATGAGAATATGAACCAACACAAATGAACAGGGCAGCAATTTGGTAATTAGAGCCACAGGCTCTAAAAATATGCAAACCTTTTACTTGGTAATTTCCTCTTTTAAGAATATATTATAAGGAAGTCTTTATAAAGATGTTCAAAAAAACACTTTTATAATGGAACAAAAAAGTGGGATACAGCAAGTACTCAATAATAAAGGATTGGTTAAAGAAATACAATTCTTAAATAAAGGAATGCTACACACCTAAGGAAAATGTGGCATAGAGACTTTCTTATTAATTTGGAAATATATTCATAATGCCTCATTAAGTTTATTTTTAAACAGGCTATTATAAAACACAGTGGATAACACAATCTGATGTTCTAAAAAGACATTTAGGGAAAGAAATACATAAAACTTTTTCTTTTTTGAGACAGTTTCACTCTGTTGCCCTGGGTAGAGTGCTGGGACATCATAGCTCCCAGAAACCTCAAATTCTTGGGCTCAAGTGATCCTCTTGCCTCAGTTTCTCTCTCTCTCTCTCTTTTTTTTTTTGTGTGTGGTTTTTGGCCGGGGCTGGGTTTGAACCTGCCACCTCCGGCATATGGGACCGGCGCCCTACTCACTGAGCCACAGGCGCCGCCCTCTTTTTTTTTTTTTAAGTAAAGATCGGGTCTACTCTTGCTCAGGCTAGTCTTGAACTCATGAGCATAAGCAATCCTCCCACCAATGGGTTCCCAGAGTACTAGGATTATAGGCGTCAGCCACCGTGCCCGGCCTACATAAAACTCTTAAAAATATCTCTAGATGGGTGGTGCCTGTAAGGAGTAGGGCGCTGGCTCCATATGCCAGAGGTAGCGGGTTCAAACCCAGCCCCGCCAAAAAAACTGCAAAAAGAAAAAAAAATCTCTAGATGATGGCAGTACTGGTGATCTTCATTTCCTTTCTTTTTGGGTTTTCTTTATTTTCTTGTTTACTTTATAATGACTGCTTCAACTTAGTAATTTTGTTGTTGTTGTTGCAGTTTGACCAGGGCCAGGTTTGAACCCACCACCCTTGGTATATGGGACTGGTGCCCTACTCACTGAGCCACAGGCACCGCCCTCAACTTAGTAATTTTTAAATACTAAAATAAAATTCACAGGGCCACGTGTGGTGGCTCATGCCTGTAATCCTAGCACTATGGGAGACCAAGGCGGGTAGATTGCCTAAACTCACGGGTTTGAGACCAGCTTGAGCAAGCAGGAGACCCCATCTCTTAAAATAGCCAGGCACTGCGGTGGGTGCCTATAGTCCCAGCTACTTGGGAGGCTTGAGGCTGGAGGATCACTTGAACCCCAGAGTTTGAGGTTGCTATAACCTGTAGTGCCACAGCACTCTACCAAGGGCACCAAGTGAGATTCTGTCTCAATAAATAAATAATAAGGCTTGGCGCCTGTAGCTTAAGCGGCTAAGGTGCTAACCACATACACCAGAGCTGGAAGGTTTGAATCCAGCCCAGGCCTGCCAAACAACAATGACAACTACAACCAAAAAAGAGCCGGACGTTGTGGCGGGCGCCTGTAGCCCCAGCTACTTGGGAGGCTGAGGCAAGAGAATCACTTAAGCCCAAGAGTTGAAGGTTGCTGTGAGGTGGGATGCCAGGGCACTCTACCCAGGGTGACAGCTTGAGCCTCTGTCTCAAATAAATAAATAAATAAAAATAAAATTCACATAATAAAGGCTCCACTGGCAAGCTATCATCAGGATCAGGCCAATAAACTCAAATTTGACAGAAATAGATCCTCTTCCTTCTCCAGAATACAGATTCCTTAGAGAATTCTGAAGAAAACAGTGCTGGAGTCTCAGACAGAATGTATGATCCTGCCATGCTGGTACCAACTTCTGATATGGCAATAATTTTTTTTTTTTTGAGACAGAGTCTTACTGTGTCGCCCTTGGTAGAGTGCTATGGCATCATAGCTCACAGCAACCTCAAACTCCTGGGCTTAAGCAATTCTCTTGCCTCAGCCTACCGAGTAGCTGGGACTACAGGAGCCTGCCACAATGCCCAGCTATTTTTTTGTTGCAGTTGGCCCCGGCCAGGTTCAAACCTGCCAGCCTCCATGTATGTGACTGGCACTGTAACCACTGTGCTATGGGCACTGAGCCTATTTTTTTTGAGACAGAGTCTCACTATGTCACCCTTGGTAGAGTGCCGTGGCGTCACAGCTCACAGTAACCTCAAACTTTTGGTCTTAAGCAATTCTCTTGCCTCAGCCTCCCAAGTAGCTGGCAATAATATTTTTTTAAAGATTTATTTTATATTTCTAAATGAGAATGACTTAGAATAAATACCCTTAAGGTCTTTTCAATTTAGCGATAACCCGACAGTAATGAGCAGATTTAAAAAATGGCAGGGGCTGGAGACACACAGAAATGCCTGGCTGCTCTTCACTGCTTTCCAAGCCCCTTTTATTTAGACTCAGAACACTGGAAACCTGACACTCCAGTTAGGCCGGAAATGGGCATAAAGACTCCACAGCAGAAGCTTTGGAGCAAACCCTATCAGGTCAGAGGGGATAAGCCTATTGTGTGGCCTAGAAGATAAGCTTCCTCAAAGCACAAAGCTTCCTTTTATTTCTTATGCCCAAAGGCAGGTGCCAGCACCAGCTCTGCTCTCCCCCAGTCTCTGCTTTCCCTTCTAATCCAGATACTTTGAGCCCAGAGAAGTGCATTACCATCACTCGCCAACTCTCAGGCATCTCAAGTGTGATGAGTCTGAAAAAGTTGCACAAGACAAACATGGTGTCGGATGTCAGCTGAGAAATCAAAGTAGAATTTGCACAAAGCCTTTCTTTAAACAGTATTTCACTGTCATTTTCCTCCCTCTATTTTGTGTTGGGCTTTGATGTAGTATTTGGTGAAGCCCTTAGAAAACAACTGTTTATTATCAATGTCAAAACCATACTGAAAAGCATCAGAATAGCTTAATAAAGATTAAGCAAATTAATCCTTACTTTGCTGCAGTACTAAAACAAAAGGTCTTGGAGCCTCTCATGTGATCATCATCGAAAATTTCAGCCCCCCTCCCTTGTTTTTTGAGACAAGAGTCTCAGTCTGTCGCCCTCAGTAGAGTGTTGTGGCATCACAGCTCACAGCAACCTCAAATTCTTGGGCTCAAGTGATCCTCTTGCCTCAGCCTTCCATGTAGCTGGGACTACAGGTGCCTACCACAATGCTCGGCTATTTTTTTAGAGATGGGGTTTCAGTCTTGCTCAGGCTGGATTTGAACTCCTGAGCTCATGCAATCCAACCGCCTCAGCCTCCCAGAGTACTAGGATTACAGGCATGAGCCAGCGCACCCAGCCTCCCCTTTTTGAAGTATGAACTAGTAGTTCAGGTCTAGTATATTCCATCAAATGAAAGGAGAGGTTGTAATCAGCCAGAGCTAAGGAGAAAGGTGGTCCTTCCTGGCTCTTACTACTCTCTTAATGGATTCTTACAGGAGCCTGTGAGCAGAAATGGGTGCTAATCTACAGGAAAAAAAAACCTTACATATAAATTAAGCCTCACTGGGGTGGCGCCTGTGGCTCAGTGGGTAGGGCACTGGCCCCATATACCAAGGCTGGTGGGTTTGAACCCAGCCCTGGCCAAACTGCAACAAAAAAATAGCCCGGTGTTGTGGTGGGCGCCTGTAGTCCCAGCTACTCAGGAGGCTGAGGCAAGAGAATCACCTAAGCCCAGGAGTTGGAGACTGCTGTGAGCTGTGATGCCATATCACTCTACCGAGGACAATAAAGTGAGACTCTGTCTCTAAACAAAGAAAAAAGAAATTAATTAATTAAGCCTCACTGGAAATTTAAAATTTACTTTAAAATCAAACTTAAAAACAGGAGTTCTTCTGAGAAGACTTGTTTAATAAGAAGTAACAGAGTATGGCAGCACCTGTGGTTCAGTGAGCAGGGCATGGGCCCCATATACCGAGGGTGGTAGGTTCAAACTTGGCCCCGGCCAAACTGCAACAAAAAAATATAGCTGGGCGTTGTGGCGGGCGCCTGTAGTCCCAGCTACTCGGGAGGCTGAGGCAAGAGAATCGCTTAAGCCCAGGAGTTGGAGGTTGCTGTGAGCTGTGACACTACAGCATTCTACTGAGGGCGAAAAAGTGAGACTCCGTCTCTACAAAAAAAAAAAAAAAAAAAAAAGAAGAAGAAGAAGTAACAGAGTAATAGAACAAACCAACAGCCTACTACTAAGAGACACCTTGGAACAAGAAGATAAGTAACTATATCAAAACAAAAAACAAACACTTGATTCTCTTCCTAAACATTCTTCCCAACCCAACCCAACTATTCCTATTAATAGAAAAACTAGGGAAAGGTAATAAACCAGAAACGGGGAATTGGACTCATTTTTTAATTTACGCAAAATAATTAACAGTATAACTTTGAAAATAAAATAGAAAAGAATTACATGATGAGCATGTATAACTTCAACAATAAAATACAACAGCAAAATGTGAAGTGGCAAATATACAAGATGTTATCTCTGGGAATATGGACTTCATAGGGGAAGGTCTTTCGGAAAGAGGTAAAATGGGGATTTTAAACAATATATGTCTGGATTGTTTGAGAAATATTCTTTTTCAATAAGCTTTTAATATCTTTATAATAATAGATACAAAATAATGCAACAGCAACTATGAGGGGATGGTCAGTTGATACAAAGTAATGCAGAGGTGAAGAAAAGTGCTGAAGGCACAAGGCTAAGAGAAACACAAACTAATGGCTTGGAGACTTCAAGACAACCTCAAGGGCTCTAGAGTATTAGCAAAGGTATGTAGAGGGCAGAAGGTAAACAGTGTGGCCCACACAATGCAGGAGTATACATGTTGGCTCAGCTGAATCCACAGTGCCATGGCTGAGAATCCAAGTATATAGAACCAGGGAGATGGTATGTAGCTCAGCATATATCTTAGCAATCATTTTTCCCTGTCCCACTGGCTCAAGAGGCTACCTTTGCACCTGTCCTAATAATAATTAAATTCAACACATTGCTGAAATATGAGTCGTGTTACCAGGATCTCGATTATAAGTAGCAAAAAATACATAATCAAAAGTGTTTACGATTTTTGTTCTGGTCTCTGCATATCAGCGATTCTGAACTTAGTTTCAGTCACAGATAACTCTAGAATCTGATCAAAGCCAGGTCATCTCCCCACAAAACTGTGAATACCCATTTGAAGCACCATGGATGTCAGGTAAAGAGCCCCTTCCAGAGTCAGACAGGAGGTGAAAAGCAAAGAAATACCTTAGTCTGTTGAAAGGAAGTAAATAGCACAAATCTGACAGATACAGCTGCTCCCAGAGCAAGGTTACCCTGGGTAGCCAGAGGTGGAATAACGCAGGCAGCTTCCTTTGCTCAGAACAAGGGAGTTGTGGGTCACAGATGGTGCTGTTTGACCACTACATTCTCAGCAGCTTAGGCAGCTCTGCTGTCTATGTATTATGCACTGGTGGTAAGGTCAACTAAGAAAACCCTCCCAAAGAGACAAGAAAGTGATCAGACAGGAAAGGAGAGCTCTGAAAGCCAGCATTGAAGCAATTCAAATTAAAAAGAATGGTAGATTGTGGTGATTGTGTGTATGTGTGTAAGGTGTGGGAGAAAGGTTTTTAAAAACAGTAACTAAGAAAGGCCTTCTAAGTTGGCCAAAAGGAGACAAAAAAGCTTTGCCTAGTTGTGAGCAGGAATGCAAGTATTAGTTGGCCTCGTCTTACCTGCAATAGTTATGCTCGCCCAGGCCTCCCTCCCCATTGGGGTATTTCAGAGTGTTGTACGGATGCTGGAAAGTCTCGTTCCAGAACAGACATGGCTTCCCCCCTTGCAGTGCTGTCCAGTTCTGCGTTCCCCTATAATCTGCACCATTGGCTGTGAAACACTCTAGAAGAAAGAAAAGACAGAGCAAACTAATTTTCTGGCAACATCTATAGTTTCCTCCCTCTTTGGTTGATGTTTTATTTGTTTTGTTTGGACCAAGTTGGTAATGGAGAGTGTCTTGCTAAATGCTTGACTCAGGGTAGTTAGCACTGCTAGGCTGGGTAAATCTGAAATGAGGTACCCTCCAAAAGCTACACTAATCTTGGCACAAGCTTGTCTGTGGACACTAGAATACTTTCCCCTAAGTATACAGATCCTTACTATGATATAAACAGGGAGCTGAAGTGTAGTGAAGCCCATGACGTGAACCAGGAAAACTCCAGATATGGGAACAGTTCGTAACAGCCATCCAAGTGGAATTCTGGGTACTTGGAGGGGGTTATGGTCACCGGCGTCTCTGTGCAGTAACTAGAACCAGGTCACCAGCTGTAACTGAGATCTCCTCTACAGCCTGAAAGGCTGCACTGACACTTGGATTTAATAAGACCGTCGGATACAGCAATGCTTTGGAATCCCAATCACACAAATCTGGGAATGACTCACATTCTCTGGTAATGAAGAACAGCCCTTCCCATGCTGTTTGAGATAGAAGAGGCAACAAAACAGCCAGTCAACACGGGGGAGGAAAGGATAGGTTGGCATTTTCTCTCACCTCTTTCTGAAATTCCCACACAACACACTGAAAATGGTCCCAGATCCAACTTAATAAAATGACAAATCCGTGCAGGTGCAATAATGTGCTTCTAAAATCTGCTGCTCAGACTTTGGGGGATGGGAATGGAGGCTGCTAGGATTTCCCCCCCACATCTTGCATGCATTAAACCCGCAGAGGTTCATGAGAAAGGCATAGGACAAAGAACAGTTTTTAAAAATTAGCTTAGTTGAAACTGACAGATAGAAGCACTTCAAACACTTCTTCAAGATGTATCACTAGAAAACTGACAATCTGGGGGAGTTACATTAACATTCTCAGCTTGCTTTCTTGCTTTCTTCCTCCTGGCATGCACTGACCTATAACTTCTGGGAATCAGGACTCCCAGGGCCATCTCTGTTGTGGTGCCTGTGCCTACTCTAGTCAGCGCATGTGGACAACATGAGCACATTCTGGAAGATATTTCCTTTAATATTTAGAAATTATCCCCAGAACACATCTCTTCGAGGACCCCCTTCACCTCACCATCCAGCCCCTGTGTTTTGTCTGGAATGGCACCATTTTATGGATAGCCAAAATAATCTGAAATTGCAGGCTATACAGAAAACTCTAGCCATTTATCATGTTTGGTGCAACATTCATATGTTACAGTAAGTACGACTCATTGTGTACCACGATGACCAAACCTCTAACAAGGGACCACATAAATAAAAAGTTCAAAGGTAATTGAAGGAGGCAGCTCAGTGTAGCATAAAATACACTAAACTAAGAGGCTAAGTCTTAGCTTTTTGTCCTGGACCTGTTGCTGACCAGCTGTGCAACCCTGGACAAATCACCATCATCCACATCACATCTAATACTTACAGAGTATTTTACTGTGTGCCAAACTCTATCATAAGTACCTTCCACATGTCAGCTCGCCATCAGTGCAGTAGAGAAGTACCCTTAATACCCTAATTTTATAGAAGAGGCAACTGAGGCAACCAGGCCCTATACTGCCTCTCACAGAACCGCCTCAATATCACATTTGCTTCCCCCATCCTCTCCCTAACCCCAACTCTGACTCAGCAAGTCCTGTTGATTTCCTTAAATATGTACCCTGAAATTGCCTTCTCCTCTCCATCTTCGGTGCCAGCACTTTAATCCCATTTATTATCAGAACAGGTCAGGTCTCAGTTTGCACTTTTGTTCTTCTACAATCCAAACTCCATACAGAATGCAAACTTCGTAGGAGAACCAAGAAACTCAGAAAAAAACCCAAATTCCTCATCAGTGTTTACAAGGCCTCCTAGATGTGGCCCCAGCCCCGGCTTGTCACCGCACCTTCTCTTATTCACACCAGTCGCACGGGACTGTGGTTAATTCTGTGAACATACTATGCTACTTCCTGCCTAAAACATTCTTCCCCTAATACTTCCCATTGCAGACTTTTTTTTTTTTTTGCAGTTTTTGGTTGGGGCTGGATTTGAATCCACCACCTCTGGTATATGGGGCCGGTGCCCTACTCCTTTGAGCCACAGGCGCCACCCCCCATCGCAGACTTAACACTGCTTCCTCACTAACTTTCCCATCATCTCCACTCCTATTTTTCAGCCCTTCACTTGTTTGCTTCATATCACATATTCTCATATCACTAGGAATATATGTGATCAGAGAACAAGACAGTGAGAGAGAGAGGGAGAGAGCATGAACCACACCAGAGGACTAGCCCAATCCCAAGGCTGGAGTGAAACCTGGGAACCTTATTCCAAAAAGCTGCCCAGGTGACTCTGCTAAGTAATCAGATTTGGAAACCACTGGACTAGATTATTCTAGGGACATCAAGCCAAACTGTCAATTGCTAGAATTTTAATTGCTGAGTATTAATATCTTTTTTAACTATCAGAACTTATATATCAAAACATCATGTTGTACCCCTTAAATATAGTCAATAAAAAATAAAATAAAATAAAACAGTAGGGAGTAGCCCAGGAAAAAGAAATGCAGGCCAAAAACAATGAGAGTTCTTAGTTGTACAAAGCAGGTGGGGTTCCTGGGACTCAGATGACTTGATTTGTAATACAAAGGCATGCGGCAGCTATCCACACATGTGACAGGCCTCATGAATGGGGATGAGATGGCATCTGAGAATGGGAATGAGAAAGTACAGGCTTGTTTAGTTGAGCCTGTTCTCAGATCCAATCTCACTCTCAGTTACACAGGGGAAACGAAAGCAGTGTATCAGATTTTATGACTTTTTTGTTTGACCAGACTTGCCCAGTGTATAGCAATGTGGAAAAAAGGAATAGGGTGGTGCTGTGGCTCAGTAAGTAGGGTGCCAGGCCTATATACCGAGGGTGGCGGGTTCGAACCCGGCCCTGGCCAAATGGCAAAAAAATAGCTGGACGTTGTGACGGGCACCTGTAGTCCCAGCTACTTGGGAGGCTGAGGCAAGATAATCGCCTAAGCCCAGGAGTTGGAGGTTACTGTCAGCTGTGACGCTACACGCTACAGCACTCTACCCAGGGTGACAAAATGAGACTCTGTCTCTCAAAAAAAAAAAGGAAGGAATAGAAAACTTGAGAGCTCTAGATTTAAAGTTATCTTGCATCCTGATTTCATTAGAATACTAGAGTGTGTACTAAGTAAGTAACAAGGACCCTGCCTCACTTATTTTCTAATACTATGAAACTGACGTAAGCTTTGGCTAGAGATACAAGGAGTTTATCTCAAACAACAAGCTTTAACCAATTTTTTAAAAAATCACATAGACAGGTATGGTGGTGGGCACCTGTAGTCCCAGCTACTGCAGAGGCTGAAGTGGGAGGATCCTTTGAGCCCAAGAGTTCTAGGCTATAGCGTCACACCACGACCCTCCAACCTGGAGACTTAGCTTGACTCTGTCTCTAAAATAAATAAGGCTGTATAGAGAATGCTAACTGTATACTTATGTATTTAGTGAGAAAGAATGAACAAAGATGATAGCTCTAATGTCTAGGATATTATTCATTAATTAATTCAACAAATACTTAATATTTACTATGTGCATGGCTCTGTTCATAGTACTGGGGCTATAGAGGTGAACAGAGACCCTGTATTCATGGAGCTAATGTGCTGACAGGGTCTTTGTTCCCTGTCATGCTTACAGTAAACCAATCCACATTAACATCAGATAGTGAGAAGTGCTTGCAGAAAGAATCAGAGCAGAGAAAGGGAATGGAAGAGGAAATGGTATAGGTTCTCTTTTAGGAAGGCCTGGAGAGGAACAGACACTTGAGCAGAGATGTAGAGGAAGAGAGGAAGCAAAATCCAAGAATGAGGCGGGAAGCGCGTCACTGGCGGAGGGCACAGCAAGTGCAAAGCCCCTGGAAGCAGCAATGTGCTTGGCAGGTCTGGGGAGCTGTAAGGCTGCTCCTCGAACCTGACTGGAGAAGGTGGATGAGTGCACAAGGGCAGGCAAGGCCAGGACATGTAAAGTCTTGAAATTTACAAAAATTACGTTTTGGCTTTTGTTTTAAGTGTAAGAGGAAGCCACTGGAGCATTCTGAGCAATAACATGATCTGACTTATTTTTTAAAAGAATTTAATAGATCTTTTAATAGAACTGTCTAGCTATTGGGTGAAGGAAAACTGTAGAGAAGCAAGAACTAGGCAGGGAGACCGGATAGATAGTTACTGTAGAAAAGACGGGCTAGAGAGAAAGATGGCCCGGACTAGGCTGGCAGCTGTGGAGTGGTGAGAAGTGCTCAGATTCTAGATGATCTTGGAGGTAGAACCCAGAGTATTTGCTTGGGGTTTGGCTATGCACAGGGCCTGAAAGAAAGAAGTGAGGAAGGACACTGAGGATCTGGGCTTGAGCAACCAGCTGAGCAGTGATGCCATTGACTATAGTGGGGAGGGCCCAGGAAAGGCAGTGTTTGGAATGGATTCAGTGTTTGGTTTTGGATAAGTTAAGCTCGAGACACCTTTCAGAAAACAGTGGAAACATGGGCGGCACCTGTGGCTCAATGGGGTAGGGCGCTGGCCATTTTTTGCTGGTTCAAACCCAGCCCCAGCAAAAAAAAACAAAACAAAAGAAAGAAAACAGTGGAAACAGAATATGCAGTGGTGCTTGAGGAATTTCTGTTTATCATTTAGGACATTACAAACATATATAATCATCAAATTGAAGCCCAAAAGATAGTTTTTGAGGGAATAAAAACACCACTAATCTATCAATATCCTGGTCTACAACATGTATAGAAAGATAAAGCCGAGCCTCAGTTAAAGAAGGGACTCACTAAGTCACTGGTTCAGCACAAATCTAAAAAATATTCATAAATTAACCAAAGCACCTTGATGGATTTTACTGCCAGTACTGACATAACATATTCTATCATAATTTAATGATGTAAAGTATTTATATCTTGATGTAATATACCAAGTAGAGATATATTTCTGAGTAGAAATGGATCAGTCTTGAAATAAAATCTCACACTAGAAAGTTTTTACATGAGGATAAATGAAGCATAAGACTTTTTTTTTTTTTTTTTCAGAGACAAGAGTCTCACTCTGTCGCCCTTGGCAGAGTGCCATAGCATCATACCTCACAGCAACCTCAAACTCTTAGGCTCAAGGGACTCTCTTGCCTCAGTCTCCCAAACAGCTGGGACTACAGGCACACACCACAACACCCAGCCATTTTTAGAGACAGGGTCTTGCTCTTGCTCAGGCTGGTCTTGAACTCCTAAGCTTGTCTTGGCCTCCCAGAGTGCTAGGATTGTAGGCATTAGCCATTGTGCCTGGCCTTGAAGCATAAGATATTTTTAAGCTCAAAGTCCAGCTTGCTGATGGACAATACCTCAGTTCATTGTAAGTCAGCTCTAAAGCAAACACAAAACATGAAGACAAAAGATAGAGAACTATCTGAAGGCCAGGGGTCTAGCAGAGGTACCACTAACTCCTACAGAAACCAGGGGCTCTCTAACAAGTTGAGCTGTGCCTGTTGCCATAGCTCTTAGAGGACTTGACTGCCTTGAACTGCAACTGCTCAAGAAGCACCAGGCCCTGCTTCCAGTCATCTGTGAGTTTCTTGAGCATCTTACTCACCTTTGTGTCCTTAGCCACTATAGACTGCACAGATGGTGCCTGGCAAATGCTTGTTGAATGAGGGAAGCAGGTGAATGGAAGAACTGGGGGCAAACCCATTATAGACACAGTATCCCAGTGTCCTCACCAGCGTATGCTCTATCTAGGTCAGCCTCTAGACTCACCTAGCAATAACCCATGAGACATGCCAGGAAAATGTATTTAAATCAAGTACTTGAAAATAAGATACTTGCTATTTAAACTAGGGAAGTAGGCTATTTAAAGGAAATCAGTGGTAAAGCCACTTGTAATGGGGGCATAATCAATTCCCTTTTTAACGAATATAAATTTTTGTATTCTGAGGTTGCTTTCAGCAGGAGAGACCTAACTCAAATCTACACCTCGCCTCATTTTCCCTTGAGCAACCCTTTTTTATACTGTCTGAACCTCTCAATCAACTAAAAGGAGATCAAATAAATTGATATAATCCCACTTCTGGACAAGTTTCATCAGTTCTCCCTGTCATCTATTTTTAATGTCAGATGGCAAGAAAGTTCCTCGATAATAGAGTCCTGGAGGGCAGCCAATCCACCACCGAAGCCAGACTCTGGGCTTTTCAGATTCCCTCAGCATGGACAAATAATACAAGAGTTCCCAAGTAGGGAGCTGGTTGACAGGTAGACCATATATTCTAAAGCACATTTTCAAAGTAAAATCTGAAGCAACAAAGTTACAGTCTCCTGTGAATTGGCACAGGGATGATCCTTAGTCAGAGATGATGGGTACACAGTAGGCATTTGATAAACACTTGTTTGTTAGTCCCAACATAAAAATTTGACTCAAGAGATGGGTTTGGGGCCGCGCCTGTGGCTCAGTGAGTAGGGTGCCGGCCCCATATACCGAGGGTGGCGGGTTCAAGCCCAGACCCAGCCAAACCGCAAAAAAACAAAAAAAAAGAGAGATGGGTTTCCAAAGTTCTGGCCATGAAGACATTTTAGTGCCAAAGGAAAGACTCATTGTAGCTCTGATTTATAAGCAGTGCTGTCATTTCTAGCCATCCAGAGCAATAAGAAAAGGGGCACATGGTGGCTAAAAGATAATCTGATTGCCAAAGATTTTTTTTCTTTTGAGAAAGTCTCACTATGTCACCCTCAGTACAGGGCCATGGAGTCACAGCTCACAGCAACTTCAAACTCTTGGGCTCAAGTGATTCTCTTGCCTCAGCCTCCCAAGTAGCTGGAACTACAGGCATCCACCACAATGCCCGGCTATTTTTTTTGTTGTATTTATTGTTGTTTAGCAGGCCTGGACCGTGTTTGAATCTGCCGTCCTTGGTGTATGTGGCCGGCACTGTAACCACTGTGCTACAGGCGCCGAGCCTGATTGCCAAAGAGTTTTAAAGTTTCATGTAGTGTTGGGCAGTGCCTGTGGCTCAAGGAGTAGGGCGCTGGTCCCATATGCCGGAGGTGGGGGGTTCAAACCCAGCCCCGGCCAAAAGGAAAAAAAAAAAAGGAATTAAATGCTAAAAAAAAAAAAAAAGGTTTCATGTAGTGTTTCATGGATCTTGAGTAGGGCTGTCACATTTAGCAAATAAAAATCCAGAATGTTAGGCTGGGCACGGTGGCTTACACCTGTATCCCAGCACTCTGGGAGGCTGAGGTGGGTGGATTGCTTGAGCTCAAGAGTTCGAGACTAGCCTGAGCAAGAGTGAGACCCCCACCTATAAAAATAGCCAGGCGTTGTGGCAGGTGCCTATAGTCCCAGCTGCTTGGGAAGCTGGGGCAAGAGAATCGCTTGTGCCCAGGAGTCTGAGGTTGCTCTGAGCTATGATGCCACAGCCCTCTACTGGGACTGACAAAGTGAGACTCTGTCTCAAAAAATAAATAAATAAATAAAATAAAATAAAATGCAAGATGCTCAGTTAAATCTGAATTTCAGATAAACACAAAATAATTTTTTATTTATTTGCTTTTTTTGTTGTTGTTTTTGAGACAGAGTCCCACTCTATGACCCTGAGAAGAGTACAGTGGCGTCATAGCTCACTACAACCTCAGACTCGGGCTGTGGGCATCCCGCTGCCTCAGCCTCCAGAAGCCACTGGGATTACAGGCACTCGCTGCGGTGCCTGGCTGGAGTTTTCCATTTTTTTAGGAGTCGGGGTCTCACTCTCGCTCAGGCAAGTCTCGAACTCCTGAGCTCAAGCAATTCTCCTCCTCAGCCTCCCACAGTGCTAGGATTACAGGCATGAGCCACCATGCCCGGCCACACAAAATAATTTTTAAAGATAAGTATTCGTAAATATTGCATGGCTTACACTAAAAAGTTATTTGGTGTTTATCTGAAATTCAGATTTAATTGGGCATCCCGTATCTAACCTGGCAATTTTACTCTCAGAAAGACACAGTAAATCACAGATTTCTTACTACATTAAGGCTTCTGAAACACTGTCCACAAAAATGCTTCAAGAGCTTAGGTGTGGATACTGAGAATCTACTTTTTTAAGAGTGAAAATAGATATTGATCAAAGTTGCCTGCTCCTAGGCCACAGTTAAAGGAGGGACCAAAGAATACGGTTAGCACAGGGTTTCTCAACCTCATTAGTACTGACGCTCTGGACCAATAATTCTTTGGAGTGGGGGCTATCCTGTACATTGAAGATGTTTAGCATTATCCCTGGACTCCCTACCTGTTAGATGTTAGTATCATTTCCCTCCGTTGTGACAGCCAGAAACGCCTCTAAGTATTGTAAAAAGTCTCTCTGGAGGCAAAATCTCCTCCAGTTGAAATCACTGGGATAGAAGAAATGTTCAAATAAACAGAAAGTGTCACATCCATTAACCAATGGTCATGTAAAGGAGACATTCTCAGCTCAGCCCAGGGACCCTCCAAGCTGGCAGCAGGCAGGAAAAAGCCTAGTCATTTCAGCTAAGACAATCAGACACCCCTCACGTGCCAGAAGCACTGGAGAAGCATCTTCGGTAAGCCAAGCCATGAAGCTCCGTGTGGCCATGCACGCATCACAGCAATCACAGCGTTGTACCCAACCTTTGAAGATGTTCCTTTTAAGTTAACCTCCCCTCCAACTAAACTTTTTCCAAATCTCTTCCTGCCGTTTAGAAGTTGAGTGATTCGCAGTTGAAAAGGCCTGTATATATGAGGTGCAGATGGCAGCAGTTACAGCCCTCACCAGATGCTGTAGTCTCTAATTTGATTGAAAGGATATAATTAGACAACAGAAACACTTTAATGAAAGAGCAAAACATGGAGGGAGGGAAAGATTGAAGGTCCTTAACTGATGCCAAAACACCCACCAGTAATAGAAGCTTTGAGTCTGGGGAAAGGGTAGGGGAAAGCCCCTTGAAAGGACAGTCCCCATGCTGTTTATTTCCCCATAGACATAGGAATAGGGATTTTATTATTGTAGATTTCCACTGTATTTTATGTGGGAACAACCTGATTAGAACCAGAAGAGTCTTCGGAAAAACATCAAAGAAAAACAAATATGGCTTCTGTGGTCATTATTAAAAATATTTTTACCAGCCAATAATTTTCTTTGAAGATGAATTTTTATAGATTGAACAGCAGCAAGTAATTTACATACTGTGATGGGATTGGTTCAAATTCCTACTGTCCTAGAAGAGAACCACTCAGTCGCATGTTTTCATCCAGCTTTAAGCCACCAAGGCATATGCACAGCGGCCATCTAATGTATTTGCTTGGAAGAGAGAAATTGTGCAATTATACACGCTGATAGCTACAACCACCATGGATCATCTTTAAAAGTTACCCATACTGTTTTTACCATTCCCTAGCTTTCAAACTTTGAGCGTGAGTATATTGTTCTGGTCCTAACCAAGAATGTAACCAAACTGAAAGAAATCCAGCCCTCAAAGACTGCAGTTGCTAATGTGGTGTGACACTCGGGTTTGGAAGCGGCTGCAGCCTCCTCAGCCCACTAGAAGCAGGGCCCCGCCTTTGTGGCAAACTAAACAATAAAAGTTTAATGGTTTGGCTACTTGCCAGGAATTAAATCTGTGGCAAGGGAAACTAGAAGCTGGGCTCAGCAGAGAGGCAGCCCCAAGAGAGTCCTGTTGTACATATATAACTTAGGAGGAAGAGTGGCAACTTTGCACGTTGAGCTGGCCTAAAATCTTCTGTGTAGGTGCTCCCTAGCGCCTAACTTCATTCCTCTTCAAATTGCAACAAGTCCAGGCCAAGGAGGTGTTTACCTAGAAAGGGAACATTTTAAAGGGGTGGGGGGTTTCTTCGGAGGAGGAAAAAAAAAAGCACATTTCTGTCAAGTGGTTATTAGCGAGATGTGTGGACACCCATTTGACATTTCTACAATGCCCTCTTTCCTTTCCCTCTTTAGTCTGAATCCAGAGAATGTGTCAGAAGTTGGGGGGGTGGGGTATGTGTGTGTGGGGGGGTGCTGCCATTTTGGGAGGAAGACATTAAAGACAAGAGAAAGAAAAATTGAGTGACCTCTGACTGTTCCCCCTCAACTAATACCTTCAGGTTCTCAAGGTCAAATTGAATATGGAAGGAACCTCAGTCATCGTTCTCATCTACGCAAAGGCTGCACAGCCAGCCAGAAAATAACCTGCCAAGTGGCATCAGGGGGCTTGATCTCACTTCCAGACCCACACTGGTAGTGCTCTAAGGGGCACATCTACTTCCTCCTCTGTTGTCCTTATTCAGGAGGCAGAGACTCGGGCAAAAATTACAGATCCAAACTTCCGGCCTCTCTCAAGTGTTTTGCATTAACTGTTCTACAGTACAAACACAATCAACTTGGTATGTCTGAATGTTTCATTTTGTTTTTTTCAGAAATGTTTTAATTAAAACAAAATAATCAACCATGCCCAAGCACATTATTGTTTTTTTAAAAAACTACGCGGAATATGTCAATAGAACCATGGAAATAAAAATTAACTGCTTAGAAAGGTGACAGAAATTTATTTATTTATTTTTCTCCTGGCTGTTTTTCTGTCTCAGGGCTGGTGCCACCTGCTGCCTGGGCTTTCCTCTGAGAAACAGATCTCTCAACGGTTTGTTCCAAGCAACATCTGCAGGCATAATTGAACAAAACCATAAGCCAGTTCCAGGACAGACACTATTTTCTTTATGTAGCACACAATGAACCACACTGAATTTCTCCTTGAAGCATTCTTTTAAGAGTCTTTTTAAAGATCTAAATGTACGTGCATAAACTTTCCCTCATATATATCTTTTTTTTTAAAGTATGATAAAACATAACATGAAATGTATCATTTTAACCCTTTCTCCTGTATTTTTCAAAGTTAGTTAATAGTAAGTGGTAAAATGTTCATTCATTCACCAAAATCAAGCCACCTTGACACCTTTTCTAGACTAGTGAACACTGAAAAAAAAATCAAGACATGAACCTGGAGGAGGACCTGGCAAAGTACAGTCCATGGGCCAAATCAGGCCCACTGCCTGTTTTTGTATGGCCCATAAGCTAAGACTCAGTTTTAAAATTTCGATTTTGAAAAAAAAATAAAAAGAAAATATTTTATGACATCAAAGTTACATAAAATTCAAATCTCGGTGTCCACAAACTTTTACTGGAACACAGTGTTGCCCATTTATTTATGTTTTGTCTATGGCTATTTTTGTCCCAGAAAAGTTGAGTAATTGCAACAGAACAGTATATAGCCCATAAAACCCAAATTATTTACTGTCTTGCTCTTTACAAAAAAATGTTACCCCACACCTGACCTAGAACCTCAGGTAGCATTCTAGCCTCAAAAATTCTAAACTAGAGGTGGCATATTACCTCTAAATTCTTAACCTATATATGGTGAAGCTATTTAAATCAATATGTTTTCTCTTAGTCATTTATTGCTTTTGGTCCAACTATACCAATCCATGAGTGAATCAATATCTATATTGAGTACATGAACTTCCTGTTTGTTAGCAGTGAGCCTAAATGGAAGGCCTCTTTGCTTTTAGATCTTATAAAAAGGTTCACTGCATACCTCAAAGATTTAAATTATGTCAAGGCCAAAACAAAATTTCACAAAAGGATCAGAGTTCCTTGCTTTAATCCCTTCACTGCTTCAGCCCCCATGTTGCTTACAGGCAAGTGTGTTACTGTTAACGAAGTACCTACGAGGGGCGAGACTCTGTAGAGCAGTGGTTCTCAACCTTCCTAATGCCGCGACCCTTTAATACTGTTCCTCACGCTATGGTGACCCCCAACCATAAAATTATTTTCGTTGCTACTTCATAACTGTAATTTTGCTACTGTTACAAATCGTAACATAAATATCTGATATGCAGGATGTATTTTCATTGTTACAAAGGGTTGAGAACCGCTGCTGTAGAGACTATGAAGCTCTTGCTGTTAACTAAGTTCATAGGTTTTAAGGTAAGACATATTATTGCTTAGTGCCATATCCAGATGAGTTAGAGGAGAATGAGCATCAAGTTATAAACTTATATATATACATATCTATCTAGCTATCTCTCTATATATATATAGATTTTTTTTTTGTTTTTGAGACAGTCTCATTTTGTCACAGCAACCTCAAACTCATGGGCTCAAGTGATCCTCTTGCCTCAGCCTCACGAGTAGTTGGGATTATAGGCACCTGCCACAATGCCAGGCTTTTTTTTTTTTTTTTAGAGACAGGGGGTCTCACTCTTGTTCAGGCTAGTCTCGAACTCCTAAGCTCAGGTGATCCACCTGCCTTGGCCTCCCAAAGTGCTAGGATTACAAGCGTGAGCCACTGAGCCCAGCAATTTATAAACTTATAAAAGGTTATTAACAGCAAGGCTTGGCCCCCATAGCTCAGTGGTTAGGTTGCCGGCCACATACACTGGGGCTGGCAGGTTCAAACCCAGCCTGGGGTTGCTAAACAACAATGACAACTACAACAAAAAAATAACTGGGCGTTGTGGTGGGCACCTGTAGTCCCAGCTACTTGGGAGACTGAGGCAAGAGAATTGCTTAAGCCCAAGAGTTTGAGGTTGCTGTGAGCTGTGACACCATAGCACTCTACCGAGGGTGACATAGTGAAACTCTATCTCTAAAACAAAAAAAAAGTTATTAACAGCAAACATAACCTGAGTGGAGAAGCTCTGTTGGTGCATACCTAATAGCCCCCAAATGTAATGTCGTTTGCCTTACGCAGTTTGCCTTAGATGGAAAACCCAAGTAGCCAAGTTTACCCAGCTTTCTCTTCTGTTCCTACCTCTTGCCTCTTCCCCCAGGTCCACAAATGCCAAATGGGAGCCCACTATGGAGAAGCCACCAGCTCCATGGCCCTGAATGCCTTCCTCCCTGACAGGAAAGTCTAGATTCCACCATTAACCTCTATCTTCTGTCCTATCAGTTGTGAAGGAAAGGAAAGACGCTTAAGGGAAAAATGAGGAAAAGGGAGACCATTTGGGGTTGGCTATACACTGTAATTAGAAGTAGCATTGATGGGGGATGAGCTAACTGTTTTTATAAAGTCAGCATTCAAAAATGCAAACCACCAGTAATTTAAATATTACAAAATTGTGCAGAATATAAGTATTGAAATAATTTTTTCCATCCACAAAATTTTAGAGAAAATTACAGTATCAAAAAAATAAAATCCTCAAAGTATATTTTTTTTGGGGGGAGGGGATTTTAAAACTAGTGGGTAGGCTCTAGATAGGATCTGACACTGAAGACCATATAATTCCCTAAAACTGCTTCTGGACTAGAGAGGAAAAATTACAAAAGCATCCATGTACCAAGATAGTAGCAAACTAGCCAGGCATGGTGGCTCACGCCTGTAATCCTGGCACTCTGGGAGGCTGAGACAGATGGATCACCTGAGCTCAGGAGTTTGAGACTAGCCTGAGCAACAGTGAGACCCCATCTCTACTAAAAAAAAAACTGAAAAAACTAGTTGGGCGTTGTGGCGGGCACCTGTAATCCCAGCTACTTGGGAGGCTGAGACAGGGTGATCCTCTTGAGCCCCAGAGTTTGAGGTTGCTGTGAGCTATGAGGCCACAGCACTCTACCCAGGGTGACAGAGTGAGACTCTGTCTCAAAAAAAAAAAAAAAAGATAGTAGCAAACCAAACTGGCAAGGCTCACTGAATTGGGAACTTGGGTCACTTATCACAAATCATTTCACAATGGTTATTTGCCACTACCCCAGACTCCTAAATAAAAGGGTACCAAGATTTGGGGTTTAAACTATCTGCATATGACCCTAAGAAAACAAAGGTACCGGGGAGAGGATGTCACCTTCCAACAAGCATAAGCACAGAGCTGGCTCACTTGACACTTTTTAGAGCTACTATTATGCTCTTTCCAGAAGAGGAACCAGACTATCTCCACCCATACCTCTCTTTGGAGAGGACATTAAATCCTGTACACACAAATGGCAAAGTGGAGATCAGGGGTTACTAGGTTACAGTTATGTTGACATATACTGGCTCTCAGAATGTCCCTCCCTTACTCCTCACAAAAGCAGAAGTGATCAAATTGTAGAAGTCCCCTGGAAGGTGGCAATCACTCAGAAACCACTTTGTCTCAGTTTTACAGCACTAGGAGACCTCCATTCTACTGGTCTAAAGCCAAGTTTTGCCTTTTACAGATATTAATCACACAGAAAGCTTATAGCATTCCCAGGGTAAATGAGGTGTCTAGCACTTGATGAACTGTGAAGCCCTATAAAAAGTATTATTAAATATGTTTACTGACTGCCTTCTATATGTGAGTGTGTTACCTACAGTATATCACTTAATCTTCACAACACCCTGCAAGGGAGTTATATTGCCCTCCCTTTGCAGATAAGGAAACTGAGGCTAGAAGCAGAAGGCATGGCCCAAAAGTCACACAGTCAAGTGACAACACCAAGTTCTAGCTTTTTCACTTCCCAATACAAGCTGGGAAGTAAACAAAGCAAGGCTGAGTTCTCTGTCACCAGCAGAATCTGTCTTTCCAACATCACAGTCTGTGACTTTGGGTGGAGAATCTAGAGGCTGGTTTTCCTACTGGGGCGATAATGAACTCTTCCCTTCCCTTTCACAAAGGTCGGATGCTCAACACCCAAACAACCTGCAGAGTAACATAACTGGCCAGGCAACACCCTCTTGCCTGCTCTTCAACTTGGAAAGGATTCTGCTACAAGAGTGTGTGCATGGAAGCTAAACAAATTCCAAACTTCCATCCTCGTCTAGGGCCCCACCTGGGGAAGACCTGGCCTTGGCCTGGGAAGCAGGTGACCCGTTTAAAATGGGGTTACCCAGGATGGGGCTCAGCCTAGCACCCTAAGCTCTGTAGGGGGAAAGTCTCCCTACCACTCCTTCCTTTCTTCCTCTTCCCCTGCTGGGCTACCACTTGAGTCCCAGGGAAGATCAAAGCAGCCGTGTGGGTAGGGACTGGGCGTCCTGGGAGGGTACAGCAGGTCGTCCCAGGACCCAGGTCAGGCAAGTCAATCCGCTCCTCTCAAAGTCAATGTGCCGCCAAGTGGGCGCAGCCGGGACTCAAGCAAAAGGGCTGAGCGCCCCGCTTCTCCTGCCTCAGGGCTCGCTCCCGCCTGAGGCGCCGGGCTCCTCCAGCGTAGGCGGGAGGGTAGGGCTAAGGGACGCCTGGGCGTTGTAGTGAGGATCGGGAAGGGATCCTGGCCCAGGGAAGGGGTGTCATCGGAGGTCTTGGGGAAAGGGTGCAGCGTCTTGAAGCGAGGGAGCCTTCCTGGTCCCAGGTGCATCTCTGAGAAACTTGGGGACAAGCTCCCAGGAGCTACTGGGGAGCAGGGGACGTCCCGGCCTGGGGGAGTCGCTGAGGGACTTTGGGACGGGATCCCAGCATCTCCTTACTGAGGAGCAGGCGGGTCCTGGCCCGGGGAGTCTCTGAGAGGCTTGGAGACTTTGGGATAGGATTCCAGGAGCTCCCGGGGAGCAGGGGTCATCCCGGCCCGCGGCGGGTCCCGAGTTCTGAGACACAGGAGGTGTCCCAGCCCCGGGAGCGCAGACCAGGGGGGGTTCCCGGGAGGTTTTGAGGCGGTCAGCGAGTCCCAGTCTGAGGGGCGTCGCTGAGGAGCACCAGGTCCTGAGCTGGGTGGCAGCAGCCGGGCCCGGGGGCGTCGCGGAGGGACCTGAGGGGAGTCCCGGCCCAAGGGGCGTCGCGGAGGGGCCTGGGGAAGGTACGAGAAGGTACCCGGCAGGAAGAGAGACTGAGCCCCAGGCTGGCCAGCCCGTGTTGCCCCTCCGGCGGGCGCCGCAGAGAGCGAGCGCCAGGGGGTCGTCACTCACCGGGTCCAGGGCCGAGGCCGGGGCTGGGCGCGGGCCGGGCCGCCAGCGTGAGCGCAGCGGCGGACAGCAGGGCTAAGCGGGCGGCGGGCGGCGCCATGGGCCGTCAGTGCGGGGCCCCGGGGCGCGGCCCGGGGGAGAGGGGGCAGCGCGGGGAGCTGGGGGCGGCCATGGGAGCGGGACGCGGGGCCCGAATGTGGCCCCGCCCCCGCCGCCCGGCAGCCCCGCCCCGCCCCGCCCTCCCCAACGCCGCCGCGGCGGGGGCAGCCTGGGGCCTGCCTGGATCCTCAGCGAGGCGCGAGGGGCGGAGCCGACTGCTCACGCACGCCCCGCCCCCCGCGCGCCGCGCCTGCCACTCACGCGCAGGGTCCCGCCCCCCTCCCCGTCTCACCTGGGCCCGCCGGGCAGGGAGCCTCAGCTGTGTGACCCAGGGGAGGGGTCAGCAGGTGAGGGGCGGGGTCGAGGGAGGTTTGGCCCAGCTGAAGAGGGCGGGGCACCCAGTGGTGACCCCAGCTCTACCCTCACTCGGGTCGTGACCCACGCGCGGGCTCAACCAGAGCGGTAATAATCAGAACAGCAGTTTGCAAACCCTTTTTCCCTGCTTGGCGTATCATGGTGGTTACAAAAGATGTGCTTTGGAGTCAGCCTGTCTAGAATCATATCCCCCTTAGTCACCTTGGGCAGATTTAAAGGAAAAATAGTTCTTACCTCCATTTCCTCCTCTGTTAAATAGGGGCGATGATAGCAATTGCTCCCCAAAGCTATTGTACTAAATAAGATGATGCATGAAGACTTTTAAAAAGCACGTACACTAGGAACTCAGCAAATGTTG
Organism: Nycticebus coucang; assembly: GCF_027406575.1. Classification (NCBI taxonomy): domain Eukaryota; kingdom Metazoa; phylum Chordata; class Mammalia; order Primates; family Lorisidae; genus Nycticebus; species Nycticebus coucang. The sequence goes on from NC_069783.1 coordinate 141,273,363, forward strand.
AGTTCTTTTCTCACTCTAAGTCCTGCAGCCACAAAAGAGAAAGCACACTGAGCCCTGGGTTCCGAATCCTGTCACACATCTGTGTCAACCAGGGCAAGTTTCCTGATTGATCTGAGCCTCAGCTAGCTGCAGAACAGGAATAATGAAAGGCCTTCGCAGGAATAGAGGAGATAGAAGCAAGTAAAGCGTCCCATGGGAAATCCAGAAAGGGACTTATGCACTACTATCTTGCTGGAATGTTGGGCATCAGAGAGAGCGTGGCTCGCTTAAACTCTCGGCCTCCGCGTGGTTGGCCCTTTGCCCCCTCCAAAGTCTTCCCCAGCCGCACCCGGGGCTGGTGGTGGGCCTCTCTCCTCCTCCGCGATCCCCCAGGCGGAGGGGATTTTCCTATGCTCCCGCCTAAAGCGCAGCAGTGACGCCAGGCGAGGCAGGTCCGGGCCGCGCGCCGGGAGCTTTCAAGTCCCTGGTCTGGGATTGCAAGTGTGGACCTGCGCCCTGCACTGCGGCGGCGGGAACATCTGTCCTGCTGAGCCGACTCGCCGCACCCAGCGCAGGGCTGGGAGGTACCGGCCCCGCAGGCTTCCAGGCCTGCCCTGGGTATACCGGTCCCTGCACCTCCTCACCACCCGGGAGCCGCCCCCTCGCCCACTCCCAGAGCCCACGTTCCCCTAAACACCATTCCTCACCCAGGGCTGCTCCCAGAGCCCAGCCCCGAGGATGCAGCTACCTCCCACGAAGCCTCTGGGTCTGTCCCTCTTCATCCACACGACCCCGAACTGTGGCAAGAAGAATCTTGTTGGTCATTGTTCGGAAATCCTCTGGGCTCCTCATGGGAGCGCATGGACAACCCCTTTGCAGCCTTGCCTGGTCCCTAGGGACACACCCTTGGCAATCTACCTGGTGACGCTCTCTCTTTCCCAGAATCTGAGCTCCTTCTGCACCCTCTCGAGCAGAATCTGAGAAGCCTCCATCCTCAGCTTTTGCACCCTCTCAGGCTGTATCGCCTTGGAAAAGAATGATAAGATGAGCAGGTGGAACCATCAGCACAACGGGAACACTAAATAAAAGAAAACGTGCTTCCCTCAACAGATACTGCGGGAGGAACATGCCAAGCGCTGAGGACACAGCCATCACCAAAACCAAGCTTCCTCCTGGAGCTTACATTCTAGTTAACCCACGTGAAAAAAATGCAAATTCCAGAAACCCAAAAGTACTACAAAGACAAAAAAAAAAGTTAACAGCCTGATCTGTGGACTATTTTAAGCAGGATGCTGGGGAAAGACTTTAGCAAAGCAGGACACAGTTCTCTACAGTTTATAAGAATCTTTCTGCATCTCATTCCAGTTTCAGAGCAGAAAATAGAAAGGGCAAACCCGAGGATTGAAAGGTTTATTTGTGCAAATGTGAGCTTCCATTCCTTGTGATAGTAGCTTTGTTCTTCTTGCCCCCTAATTTTGGACAAAGAACCCACATTTTCATTTCTAAGAATTTCAAGATGGTGATAAGATAGCATTAAGCAAATGTGGAGGCCTTCCAAATGTGGGGAAATATGTCCATACACAGGTCACATGCCCATGAAACCTGCCTGTAATCCTGGGAGGCCAAAATGGGTGGATTGCTTGAGCTCAGGAGTTAGAGACCAGCCTGAGCAAGAGCAAGACCCTGTATCTACTAAAATAAAAAAAAAATTTTGCTGGGCATTATGGTAGGCACCTGTACTCCCAGCTGCCTGGGAGGTTGAGGCAAAAGGATTGCTTGAGCCCCAGGATTTGAGGTTGCTGTCAACTATGACCCAATGACTTTCTACCCAGGGTGACTATGTCTCAAAAAAAAGAAGAAAGGTGGCACCTGAGGCTTAGTGAGTAGGGCGCCAGCCCCATATATAGAGGGTGATGGGTTCGAACCGGACTCTGGCCAAACTGCAACCAAAAAATAGCCTGGCATTCTGGTGGGTGCCTGTAGTCTCAGCTACTCAGGAGTCTGAGGCAAGAGAATCACCTAAGCCTAGGAGTTGGAGGTTGCTATGAGCTGTGATGCCACGGCACTCTACCAAGGGCGATAAAGTAAGACTCTGTCTCTAAAAAAAAAGAAAAGAAAGTGGTCCTGTGTACAACAGAACTCAGAGATAATGTGCAAGCTCTTGCCCCCACTGGCTACTGAGAGAAGCATTTCTCCCTCCTTCTCCACTCTACCTTTTCTTTTCTGGCTGAAGGCCCCCAGCACGGGTGATGGAAACAGTGCACAAGAGGCTAAAAATACAGCCCAGTGTGTCTAGGTCACAGCACTTAATAGCTCAAGGTCTTTTTCTCAGTTATGTGGTCCTGGCCTCTGGCAGGGAGCAGCCTGAGATATTAATTTCAATGCTTTACATGCCTGGGACGTTTAGCAGCTTTATTTCATGGAAAGAGTGAGGACATTAAATGCAGGCCCTGGGCCTCCAGGAAGATGTTAGTATCTGTCTGTTTGCCTGCCTGTGCTCTGCAGTCAGGCCCTTTCCTTCCCAGGATTTGCCAAGAAGCTGGGAGACCTAAACATGTGGAGTTTGGGTGGTTCTAGTATCTTTGACACTCCAGTTAAGATGATTCCTGCTCAAAGGGCAATCATGTTGTGGAAATAGTCCTGGAAGAGGGAGCCTGAGCTTAATGACAACACCATACTAAATTGCCTCCTTGTTTTATTATTATTTTTTTTTTAAGATGGAGTCTTACTATGCTGCCCAATCACAGCTCACTGTAGCCTCTAACTCCTGAGCTTAGGAGATCCTCCCACCTGAGCGTTCTGAGTAGCTGAGATTACAAATGCATGTCACCACACCTAGCACCTCCTTATCTTGATAGGGTTCTATCATCAAATGCTTACTGAGTGGTCCAGGGCTGAGATTAGGATGAGGCAAGTGAGATATTTGCCTCAGACACAGAATTTAAGGGAACTTAAAAAAGAAGAAAACAGTAAAAACCTGAGTAATCAAGATAAATTTATTTAATAAATATTTTATACATCTAACAAGTGTATGTAATAAATAGCATTTTAATGCAATACTTTGGTTTTGATTTTTGTTTTCTGTTTGTTTGTTTGTTTTGAGACAGAGTCTCAAGCTGTTGCCCTGGGTAGTCACAGCTTACAGCTCCCAGCAACCTCAAACTCTTGGTCTTTAAGTGATTCTCTTGCCTCAGGCTTCCAAGTAGCTGGGACCATAGGCGCCCACCACAGTGCCCGGCTATTTTTTTGTTGCAATTGCCATTGTTGTTTAGCTGGTCCAGGCCAGGTTCGAAACCACCAGCTTTGGTGTACATGGCCGGTGCCCTACCCATTGGTTAACGGGCGCCGCCCTTTTTTTCTTTTTTTTAGAGTCTCACTATGTTGCCCTGGGTAAAGTGTCGTGGCATCACAGCTCACAGCAACCTCAAACTCTTGGCTTAAGCGATTCTCTTGCCTCAGCCTCCCAAGTAGCTGGGACTACAGGTATCGCCACAATGGTCGGTTATTATTATTATTATTTTTATTGGTTGCAGTTGTCACTGTTGTTTAGTAGGCCCTGGGCTGGGCTCTAACCTCCCAGCTTCAGTGTATGTAGCCGGTGCCCTAACCACTGAGCTACAGGAGCTGAGCCTGTATTTGATTTTGCTTTTTCGTTTGTTTCTTTTGTTTTTGAGACAGGGTCTTATTCTGTCACCAAGACTAGAGTGCAGTAGTGTCATAGCTCACCGCAACCTCAATCTCCTGGTCTTAAATAATCCTTGTGCCTCAACCTCCTGAGTAGCTGGGATTACAGGTGTGCACCAACTCACCCAGCTAATTTTTCTATGTTTGATAGAGATGGACTCTCTTGCTCGGGTTGGTCTCAAACTTCTGAGTGCAAGTGATCCTTTGGCCTTGGCCTCCCAGAGGGCTAGGATTATAGGTGTGAGCCATTGTGCCCGACCTTAATGTAATATTTCATTTTATATATTTTTTTATTTTTTTATTGTTAAATCATAGCTGTGAATTAATATAATATTTTTAAAAAACCTAAATGAATGCAAAAGCATCCATGATGGGGCGGTGCCTGTGGCTCAGTCGGTAGGGCACTGGCCCCATATACCAAGGGTGGCGGGTTCAAACCCGGCCTCGGCTGAACTGCAACCAAAAAATAGCTGGGCGTTGTGGCGGACGCCTGTAGTCCCAGCTACTCGGGAGGCTGAGGCAAGAGAATCCTTAAGCCCAGGAGTTGGAGGTTGCTGTGAGCTGTGTGATGCCACGGCACTCTACCGAGGGCCATAAAGTGAGACTCTGTCTCTACAAAAAAAAAAAGCATCCATGATGGACAGGATATCAGAATTTTAAATAAAGACAGGATCTGCACTCCTGATTTTCCTTTAACATCAGGATTGACTCAGTGTAGTATCATTAATGATCCTGTCTCCCAGGAACCTGGCTCACACAACTAATGATGGAAAATTCAAGAGAGGCTATAGCGGGTGGCGCCTGTGGCTCAGTGAGTAGGGCGCCAGCCCCATATACTGAGCATAGCGGGTTCAAACCCAGCCTCGGCCAAACTGCAACCAAAAAATAGCCGGGTGTTGTGGCGGGCGCCTGTAGTCCCAGCTGCTTAGGAGGCTGAGGCAAGAGAATCGCGTAAGCCCAAAAGCTGGAGGTTGCTGTGAGCCGTGTGACGTCATGGCACTCGACCGAGGGCGGTAAAGTGAGACTCTGTCTCCACAAAAAAAAAAAAAAAAAAAAGAGGCTATAGTTTGCTTGTTCTGATGGGGGTAAAGAAAGAAAAAGAATTGGTCATAAACATAGTGAGTTAGAAGTGTCTATGGGGCATGTAGGTGGGCTCTCCAGGGCAGGGTTTGTGTTAGAAATGAGGAAGTGGGAGTCCTCTGCAAGAATCAGTTGAGAATTGGTGGAAAGGCAGACAGAACAGCCTGAGTTCACAGGTTTGGCCAGTGATTGGTGGATATTCAGCACATGTGGTCTAAATCATTGGTCCTCAGAGTTTGCATCATTGTTTAGGAATCTTTTCAAATTCTCTCTCATCCAGTTTTTCTATTCTTCTGCATCACAAACCTCAGATATGTTCCCACATGGGTGTGGAAGTTTACTGCTTGGGTGTTAAAATAAAAACGTCTTCTGAGGAAATTAGAAACAACTAAATTCCATTAGAATTTGGGGGTGGGGCCATAAAGGGGGAAGAAAAGAATGAATATAATTGACTCAATTTCTTCTTTTTTTTTGAGGCAGAGTTTCACTGTGCTGCCCAGCCTAGCTTATAGCAACCTCAAACTCCTGGGTTCAGGGGATCTTCCTGCCTCAGCCTCCTGAGTAGCTGGAACTATGGGTGCCTGCCACAATGCCTGGCTGTTTTTTTTTTTTTTTTTTTAATTGTTGAGGATTCATTGATGGTACAGTTGTTTTGCATTCATTTAGGTTTTTTAAAAATATTGCAGTAGGGTCAGGCACCATGGTTCACACCTATAATCCTAGCCCTCTGGGAGGCCAGGTTACACTGCTTGCATTTGTTAGATATAGTCCCTCCTGGCTGCTGTTTGTTTTTTGGTGGGGGCGGGTTTGAACCCGACACCTCCAGTATATGGGGATGGAGCCCTACTCCTTGAGCCACAGGTGCTGCCCTGTTTGTTTGTTTTTTGGTCTTTTTTTTTTTTTTTGCAGTTTTTGGCCGGGGCTCGGTTTGAACCTACCACCTCCAGCATATGGGGCCAGGACCCTACTCCTTTGAGCCACAGTAAAGCAGGGAGGGTCTCACTCTTGCTCCGACTGGTCTCAAACTCCTAAGCTCAAGTGATTTTCTCACCTTGGCTTCCGAGTGCTAGGATTATAGGTGTGAGCCACCATGCCCGGTCTCAACTTCTTATTTATTAGCTGATCCTCCAGAAGGAATAAGAACTAAGAGAAACTAAAGAGAAGAAAGGTAGTAGGAAAGGAAAAAAAGAGAGAAGAAAGATTATAGGAGCTAAAAATACTGCGACGAAAGCTTGGCTAAGCATCAAAGAAGAGCAGATGTGTTTCCAAATCAAAGTGGTGGTTTAGATGTGTCAGGAAGCACAGCTCCAAACGTTAGGTAGAAAATAAAGATTGTTTAGACTGAGTTCGACAGAATGAAAAAGCTCCTTGGGGAATCAAACAGGAATTGCTGGGGGGATAGCTAGAAATCCAGCTCTTTTAGCAAGAAAGGACAAGGATGGGATCCCTAGGCCCCCATCTCACCTTAATTCTGTCTCCAGTGTTTGCTCACACCTGTGACGAGGGACCACCCTACCAATCTACTGATCAGAACTAGTGTGCCAGCCAAAAAAGGGGCCTCGAAACAGGTACAATAGAGTTTTCAAGGTGACTTAGAACAGCCTTAAGGCTAATTATCACGTTGTTAGTTTAAATCTACATTGCAGTCCATACCCCCACTAGGCTTTCAGAGAGGCTCTTGGGAGGTCTGCATGCCAGGAGCAGTAAGGCTTCCGTTCCAAGGTAGGTCCAACCCAGAACCCCCAGCTGCAACCAAGTCCTTTCTTTTCTTTTCTTTTTCTCTTTTGAGACAGAGTGTTACTCTGTTGCCCAGGCTAGAGTACTGTGGCATCAGCCTAGCTCACAGCAACCTCAAACTCTTGTTTCAAGCTATCCGTCTCAGCCTCCGAAGAAGCTGGGACTACAGGTGTGTGCCACAATACCTGGCTAATTTTTACTGTTTTTAGAGGAGATGGGGGTCTCACTCTTGCTCAGGCTGATACTTCCGAGCTCAAGTTATCTTTCCTCTTCAGCCTCCCAGAGTGCTAGGATCCAAGGCCTTTTCTTTTTTTTTTTTTTTTTTGGTTTTTGGCCGAGGCTAGGTTTGAACTCACCACCTCTGGCATATGGGACCGGTGCCCTACTCCTTGAGCCACAGGCACCGCCCACCAAGGCCTTTTCTTATAGTAACAATGGAGGCTGGTTTGTTGTCTGTAATGAACGCATCTTGCTCTGTAAGCCTATACCTTGCTGTTACTCTGTACATCTGTCTTTCTCTTCCTCAATACACTTTGTTTTATGTTTGCCTTACTTTGGAGTGTCTGGTTGTTCTTCAGCCAAGGGCGTCCCCAAGAACCAAAGACACAGATAGCCGCCCGAAACCCTGACATTTTAGGATGCAAGCAGCTGCCTGTAAACCTGACAGTGCTGGTCTTTCAATGATATGGAAGCCCTACTGCCTTGACCCTGAGTTCTCTGGATCAAGTCCTGGCACCAGTGATGGGAGATTCTTGTCATAGTTTCAGGACCCAAATAGTCTTTCCATCTTGAATTTTAATTCTCAACACCTTCGATAATAAGTTCTGTTAAAGACTAGACCCTTTTCCTTACCGTATCCTCAGGGTCTTGCTTCCATTTCTGTCTAATGAAGTGTGGAATATTCTGAACAACTGTGGGGGTGTCCTTTCTATACCAATACTTCTTTTTTTTTTTTTAGAGACAGAGTCTCACTTTATCGCCCTCAGTAGAGTGCCGTGGCGTCACAGCTCACAGCAACCTCCAACTCCTGGGCTTAGGTGATTCTGTCGCTTAGGTGATTCTCTCGCCTCAGCCTCCCGAGTAGCTGGTACTACAGGCGCCCACCACAATGCCCACCTATTTTTTTGTTGCAGTTTGGCTGGAGCCGGGTTCAAACCCGCCACCCTTGGTATATGGGGTCCACGCCCAACTCACTGAGCCATAGGCGCCACCCTATACCTATACTTCTATGAGGCCAGTCAATCCAACAGATATCAATAAAGATGGGTCACATGAAAAGAGATGCTGTGATACCCAAGTCAGATCAGAAACATCTTCTATCTTCCAGAGGCTTATTGCTTGACCTCATAAGCTGGATAATGTGCGGGAAGGACCTGAGAAAAGATCATATACAGTGTTGGGTTAAGTTGCTCAGACCATGAACAACAGGGACTGGAGAAAGGTCAGATGAGGGAATGGGCCACAATATGAATACTTAAAAAGAGCTTATTACGGGCTTGGTGCCTGTAGCTCAGTGGCTAGGGCGCCAGCCACATACACCTGAGCTGCAGGTTCGAATACAGCCCAAGCCTGCCAAACAACAATGACAACTACAACCAGAAAAAAAAAAATAGCCGGGTATTGTGGCAGGCGCCTATAGTCCCAGCTACTTGGGAGACTGAGATAAGAGAATTGCTTAAGCCCAAGAGTTTGAGGTTGCTGTGAGCTGTGATGCCACCGGCACTCTACCCAGGGTGGCATAGTGAGAGACTGTCTCAAAAAAAGAAAATAAAAAAGAGCCTATGATGCACTGGAAGCTAATCCCCGGTGCTTCAGATGCATTGTCCCACTTCCGCCTCACAGTAATCCTTGGGTAGGCACTGTTACTGAATCCGGGGATTCACAGATGAGAAAATTAAGGTCCAGAGATGGAGTTCACTTGCCTATTGGGAGATAGATCTTGAGCCTAGAGAAATTCTCACGACAAAGGTAGGTCTAGAACCGGACATAGGATAGTATGTGGATGAGCCAACCAGATAAGAGGCAAAGCATCACAGTGATAACTATGAGTGGTTAAGAGCAAGGGTGGGTGAGGACTTTGGTTGAGTCCAACGTTTGTTGGTTTACTAGCTATGAGACCTGGGGCATGGTTCTTGAGCAATTTGTGCCTCAGTTTCTTTATCTGTAAAATAGAGAACAATATCCAAACTCATAGAACTGTTAGTAGCATTTCACGACAGGATGCTTGTAAAGTGCCCATAACAGTGCCTGGCCTTCAAGAGCACTTGGTAAATATTACTTTTATTGACATAGTAGAAATAACGTAGACTGAAGTTCCCTGGGTTAGTTTCAAGGAAGGTGTGGGTTACCTGTTGGGACACAGTCAACTAAAGTGAGCTACACTGAAGGGAGAGAGGGCAGGATTTGATTGAATTTAGAGTGTGTGTCAGGTGCCACCCATGGGAACAGCTCCATGCTAGAAGAAAGAGGCTCTGAGTGCTCCTCAGAGTCAGAGCTGTGTCATTGGTCATTGGGTAAAAGAACTAGGAAAGCAGGGCGACGCCTGTGGCTCAAAGGAGTAGGGCGCTGGCCCCATATGCTGGAGGTGGTGGGTTCAAACCCAACCCTGGCTAAAAACGAAAAAAAAAAAAAAAAAAAAAAAGAACTGGGAAAGCAAATAGCATGGATGAGTGTCTGCCAAGAGGACGTTTGAGAAACCCAAACTGAAGTTGGGGGAGAAGAGAAGAGCTATTTCTTTTATGCCCTTTTTTGCCTAACATTTCCCTTCCGTCCTTGCCATGCAGAATAAAGGCAGATGGTAATTTTCAGGTTAGCCTAAGAGCCTGGTTCCACCTCTCCAAGATTCAACAGCTTTGAAAAGATGCTTGCCTCACCAGGGTCCAGACATTCGCAAATCCTTCCCAAAGACAAACCTTTTCCAAGGCCCTGTTCTAAACCTAATCCACCTCTTGGGAGGCGAGGCCAGGGCTTGTGGCTGAATGGGCACCATTGTCCTCCCAAGTGTCTGTGGGTCCAAATGCTGTGGACCTGGAGGTGGTTCCACCAGGCTGTGATGCGGTCTGCCTGCAGGCTTTGATTCACTCCAGGGACAACACTTGAAAATTAAAATAGGCAACACGTTTGATTCCAGGAGCTACTGCCAGACTCATACTCCGTTTTTCCATCATTTCACTCTCCTCTCCCTTGGGAGGGAGCCTCCTTTGGCATTTTGCATATGAAAAAATCAAAACCAGCAGCAGGACAGGCACCTGATAAGGAGAGAGGCATTGCCCAAGAGATCCCAGGCAGAGGTGTCTTTGTTCTTGTTTTGGGGGCCCTTAACACTGCTAACAGCTCCAATTACTGCATTTGCCATGGGATGTAAAATAAAACCACATTCCAGAAAACGTGTAGTCTCCCCAAGAGAGACACACAGGGAGAGGTGCTGCAGTAACGGGCTCTTCCATTTCTGATCCCTAAGCTTGGCAGCACAGCTCCTGAGAATTTAACAGTACTTTCTTTATATGATGGAGGAGGGTAATTCCACATGTGGAGATGCATCTTGATACCCGTATCTACAAATGCGGTCTGCGTATTTGACTACATTTTGTATAAAGAATGCTTAAGAACGTTAGGACCTTCAAAATATACCAAGCCATTTTTAATTTTTTTTGAGACAAAGTCTCATTTTGTCACCTTCAGTAGAGTGCTGTGGCGTCACAGTTCGCAGCAACCTCACACTCCTGGGCTTGAGCAATCCTCTTACCTCAGCCTCTCAAGTAGCTGGGTCTACAGGTGCCCGCTACAACACCTGACTAGTTTTTCTATTTTTAGTAGAGATGGGTCTCACTTTTGCTCAGGCTGGTCTTGAACTCCAGAGCTCAAGCAATCCACCTGCCTCGGCCTCCCACAGTGCTAGGATTACAGGTGTGAGCCGCTGTGCCATGCCGGCCTGCCAAGCCAGTTTTTTGAAGAGGGAGGATGAGGGCTTAAGAAGTTTTTGAGGCTATAAGCAAAACAAAAAAGAACTTCTTCCAACATAATTTAACTCTAAAATCTGATGATGTAACCCCCACCCACACGCACATCACAAACCAAAGTGACATCACAAATACTAGAGATAATGGCTTAAAACTGCCTGTATGTGAGTCAAAATCCAAACAAACTGCAATTTGCCAATACATGACTGAGGCAGAGAAAGACAGGTGGCCAGAAATATTAAAACAGAACAAAAACAAAACCAAAAATAATAATAATAAAAGAAAAAATATATTTCTTCCCCCTACTAAGCTAGCTAAAATAAAATTTAAGGCAACTGAAATATGGTAAGGTGATTTTCTTTTTTTATGGACGACATTTCTTAGAAAGTCAGGTCTTTTTAAATATGTGATTCTAATCTATCCAAGTTGTTCTCTTGTTCTTGGCTGGTCCCAGGAGATGGAGGCCCGCATCACTTACATTGTGCATTTTGGACCCTAGAATATATTTAGTTCCCTGTGTAGTGGGGCTTCTTGACTCATGATGATCTGGTTAGAAAGTGTATTTAGGGTTTGGTAGAACTTAGCTGCTGTCATTTCCGCGTGCAGGGTTGAGGAGTGTCTACAGCTCATCTAGAAGTCTTTTTTTTTTTTTGGTTTTTGGCCGGGGCTAGGTTTGAACCTGCCACCTCCGGCATATGGGACCGGCGCCCTGCTCACTGAGCCACAGGTGCCGCCCTCATCTAGAAGTCTTAAGTGACCTTGTCACCCATTCCTTATGCCGCTCATTTCCAGCAGACAGGAATTGTCTTCCACTCCTTGTAACTTGCTACCTTAACATGCTATGTTCCTTGAGTGCCTGAATCTCACCGTCCCCTTGTGAAATTACTTTCTTTCCTGCTTAGAACAGAAGGCTTTGGTGAGCAGGAGAGAGAACATATAATACAGCATGACTTCTAAGAATTTTGTGGAAGGAATGGTCTATAAAAAGATGTGAATACTTCGCCTTCAAAGTAGACCTAGTCTTGGGCAGCGCCTGTGGCTCAAAGGAGTAGGGCCCCGGCCCCATATGCCGGAGGTGGCAGGTTCAAACCCAGCCCCAGCCAGAAACTGCAAAAAAAAAAAAAAAGGCTTTAACTATGGGACAGAGATTTAGAACAATTAATTCTCATAAAATTTCTACCAAAGTAGACCTACTCTCTGCTTGAGAACTGGCCTTTGTTAATTCCTTCCCCCCCCACCTTATAATTCTAGCATCCAATTTGTGTGAGACAAGACCCCAGCATCCCCATCTATGGACTCCGACAGTCCATCTTATTAAACATCAGGCTTCAGGACTGCTATGCAGACTCACCAGCTCTCACCAACATCTGGATAGCCAGAACATGTGCAAAGCAGAACATCAATGCCCCAGCACCAGCTACCACCTCTTCTTGGGAAGTTGTAAAGAATCCATTAATTGCCAGTCCATTTTCCCTGGTTAAGCTTGTGCTCAGGCAGCAACTGAAGGATAACTGCTGCCCAGGACCACGTAAGCTTGGAGAAGCAAAACTCTCAAAGAGATTACAGCCCAAGGATTATATGGCAACAAATGCCACCCAGCAGACCAGGTTAAGAAGCTCCATCAGTTCCAAGTGTAAGTGGCCAGTGGGACAGCTGCCAGGCTCAGCTAGGCATAGGAGGCCTGCAGGAGGCATCAGAGAGGTAGACAATGGATGAGCAGTAGGGGAGAAAATGTGACGGAGGGGAGGGAAAGGTAACGCTAGAGCACACCTCATGCTTAGGAGATTTATACCAAGTGAAGGAAACCCTGGAGTTGAAGACAGGATGATGGGAAGTATGGCATGATAGAGGCAGACAGCACGAGGTGGCCGGGGAGGGGGGTCATGCTATTTATTATTTATACTCTGCTTAGTTTTATAGAAGGATGAGGTGGCTTTCATAAACAGGGACAAGAGGAACTTGCGATGAAGGGAAAATAATGGCGAGAAAGGTAGATAGGATGGGGGCAGTGTGTGTGGGTGCACGTACACATGCCAGAGGTAAACTATAGATCTGGCCGTGAACTTCACGGCTTTCAGAGGCCTGAGCTAAGTCCAGCTCTGTCACTCCATGACGGCCAGCAGAGTTCAGTGTGCCCCAGAGCTAGGCTGTCAAGAGTTCAAATCCCAACTCTGACTATAATTGAGGACAACCTTGGGCTTAATTTCTTTGTGCCTTGATATTATCATATAAAATGGAGATTCATTAAGATTAAATGAGTTAATCCATGCAAATGGCTTCTGAACAGAGCCTGGCACAGAGTAAATAATTAGGATCCTGAGTGGCATTCAATAGATGACAGCTGTGGTTATTAACCTTCTGTGTGGCCTTGGGCAAACCGATTCCAATTTCCTTGTGTCCACAGAAAAGAAGCCATACTCTGTAAAATAATTTAAAGAGGTTTATTCTGAGCCAAATCTGAGCACCATGACCCCACACCCAAGAAACCTTGAGCAAGCGGGGTTACAGTTTGGTTTTATCCATTTCAGGCAGACAGGAATTACAGGTAAAGTCATAAATTAATACATGGAAGACATACATTGGTTTGGCCGGAAAAGGTGGGACATCTCCAAGTGGAGGCCTACAGGTGGGTTTAAAGATTCTTTAGCTGACAATTGGCTGAAAGAGTTAGGCTCCAATAGACCGGGAGTCAAAAAAAAAAGGAAGGCTGAGCTAAGATCAGGGTCTGCTAAACATAAATACACTATAGGACAAACGCACAGCCAGACTCAAGTGGGTTTGTTGTATATACTCAGGTCCTGCAGGTTTATCTTACATACCCTTAGGCCTGTTAATAAATGACCTCTCTAAGATTTTCTTTTAGTTTACACTTGCCTTTAAAGCTGTCGCCTGCTGACTTTACAGGGTTACGGGGTGTGTGGTGGTATACATGAAGGAATTCTATAAACTAGAACACGCTAGACAAATTTGTTGGTTGTTGCTGTAACCAAGACTCTGGGACACAAATCCCGTCTAATTATTCTGAGCTCCCTTCTCAAGTTTTAGCTTTGACTTCTCTGCTTTCTTTCTGGCTAGGGTAAAGAAAGTTCAAAGAAGAAAAAACTAACAGTCCGCCAAGAGGACAGATATGCTGAACTCGTGGCTGCCACCCAAGTGCTGCACTGGGACAGTGGGGCAGCAGCTGGGAAGGGCCAACTGCTGCTTCCTGAAATCCAGAAGAGACAGCAGTTGTCGGAGGACACGCTAACCATCCACGGCCTCCCCACAGAAGGGTACCGGGCTCTGTACCACGCTGTGGTGGAGCCAATGCTACGGACATCTTCAGGAAGCCCCAAGAGGTACAGCTTGGAGCTGGGCAAGACCATGAAACAAAAGCTCTGGGAGGCTCTGTGCCGTCAGGCTGTCACTGACCGAGGTACTCAGAAGGACCCATTCCCTGGAAAGAAGCGGCTGGAAGCCAAGAGGAGACTCTGTGCAAGAAACGACCTAAGATTAAAAGTAAAAGATAGGAACAAGAACTCATGGGATTTGGGCATTTATTCTCTGCTAGATGTCTGAAAAATAAACACCACTTTGCACCTTCCCTGTCATCTCAGAGTGCTTTACAAATTAGTGACCACCCTCTCAGGGAAACAAGACAAACGGGTACTGGATTCACTCACACCCCTCTAGATGCTGGTAGGTTTTTTCTTACAAGGACCTCAAACTCTTGGGCTCTAGTGATCCTCATGTCTCAGCTTCTCAAGCAGGTGTGTCTCCTAACACCCAGCTAGTTATTCTATTTTTACTGGAGATATGGTCTCACTTTTGCTCAGGCTGGTCTCAAACTCCTGAGCTCAAGTGATCCACCCACCTCAGCTTCCTAGAGTGCTAGGATTAAAGGTGTGAGCCACTGTGCTGGGCCTTCCTTATTTTTTAAGAGTAGACTGCTAGGTTTAGATCACTACCACTTTCCCCAGCTCTCTCTACACAGGGCTGAGCAGAAAGAACATAAACCCACACTCTAGCAGACCCTCTCCACGACAGTACCTAAATCCCCAGTAAACTGGACCCTATTAACAGGCTAAGATGTTACAGAAATGCTTCACACGGGCAAGTTTAAGTTAAAAGCATTGCCCCAGTCCAAACCTCTCCTTTGTAGAATATATAGTCCTTTACCAAACAGAGCAATGACAACACGTAACACATACTTGATAAAATTGTATTTTTTTTTACAGTCATTTGTACAACTTGTTACAAAACCATAGAAGACTACAACTTGTTTTAAATCATTTTTGGTCTGCAAATATGTAAAATCTGTGTGCAATTATCATGTATTTACAGGGCCTTGTGTTAGTCATTTTCAATGATTATTCCAACAATGTCACACTCTCAACATAAGACATGGCTTAAGATAAATATATTAGTAAATAAATATTCTGAGAACATATTTCCATAAATGAAATGTGCTGCTATACATATACAGAATATACATACGTTGTTTTCTAGCTTTTAAAACGTTTTTTAAAAATGGTAATGTTGGAAAAGAGCCCTTAGACCATTTTATTACAAAATCTTTACAGCAAAGTCTTTACAAAATATCTTTAAGTGCTATGGGAGAAATTTAAAAAAAAAATTCTTTTTTAAATAGTGCCTTGTTAGACCAACACAATAGTTTATAAAGAGTAGAAAAAGGCGGTTCTGTTTAAAAAACAATACTCTTGATTAGCAATTCTTTCTTAGACCTTATTTTAAAAGCATTAGTCTTGCATGAACTTTAAGTAGAGACTAGCAGCACATAAGGGGGGGGGGGGTCTGAGCAGTGGGACATGAGATGGAGCTTAATAAAAGGACTTGGGTTTGGAGGACAGTAGGATGGGACTGAGAGAGTTAAAGCCAACTTACTCGCGCTATATCCATACACAGTACCTTGGTTAGAACATCCAATCTTCCATTTTTAGCTGGTTCTAGGACTTTTAAGTTTCTATGGCTGTCCTACACCCAGGCCTGGGTCACTTGGCCATGCCTAACCATCACACCCTGACTTAGTGGGGTTCTCAGTGGAAAAGGAGATGCTCCCAGTTTCCGAGACTACATAACCACTGCACACCACTGAGTCCACGGAAAAAATTCCTTATTATTGGAGTCTTTCAACTTCAAAGAAGATATTCCTTTTGATTTAAATGGTGATGAAGTAAGATATTTGGTTATTTTATCCTGTGGTCACCCTGGTTCATAAGCCAACACAAATCTAAAAGACAATGGTTGATATTTAAGGTTTTAAAAGTTCATTTTTGTTTCTACCACCTGTGAATTACAAAGGTTAAATGTTTCTCTTGCCATCTGCAGTCACCATTTTTTCAGTGAAAAATGGAAAAATTTATTTTAGTAAGCCCAGTGGAAGCCACATTCTCTACTATCTATTACTTAAGGCTATTAAGAAGTGGTTTTCTAGCCAGGGCTTAAGAAAGCTACTTTAGGACAGGTGTGGTGGCCCTGTCTTGTAATCTTAGCACTCTGGGAGGTTGAGGCAGAGAAGTGCTTGAGGTCTGGAGCTCAAGACTAGCCTAAGCAAGAGTGAGACCCCATATCGACTAAAAAATAGAAAAATTAAGCCAGGCCTGTAGTCCTAGCTACTCGAGAGGCTGAGGCGGGAGGATGGCTTGAGGTTAGGAGTTAAGAGGTTGCTGTGAGCTGTGATGACATCATTACACTCTAATCAGGGATACAGAGCAAGACTCTGTCTCAAAAAAATAAAAAATAAATAAAAATAAAAAAAATAAAAAGCCCCTTTAGGAGTATGGTTTCAGACAAGGAAGATAATATACAAAGGCATTAAAAACAAAGGAAAACTGGGCGGCGCCTGTGGCTCAGTCGGTAAGGCGCCGGCCCCATATACCAAGGGTGGTGGGTTCAAACCCGGCCCCGGCCAAACTGCAACCAAAAAAATAGCCGGGCGTTGTGGCGGGCACCTATAGTCCCAGCTGCTCGGGAGGCTGAGGCAAGAGAATCGCCTAAGCCCAGAGGTTGCTGTGAGCTGTGTGAGGCCACGGCACTCTACCGAGGGCCATAAAGTGAGACTCTGTCTCTAAAAAAAACAAAGGAAAACCACAAACAAAATATCTCAACAATGAGAAGCTGCTTTTTGCAGTTCATGTTAAAAGCCATAACCCCCCCTTTCCTAAAACCACATCATGCAAGCTGTTGTCCTCAGCAGCTGCTACTCCTGGCCTGAGAAATAAAGGCGGCTGGGATCACATGTCAACAGCTTAGGTGCTTCTCATACCCTCACCAACAGGTGTGCTGGGCACAGCGCTGGGAAGCAGCTCCTAAGGGATTGCACCCCAGAAGTTGGAGGACAAATCTCACAGCAGTGAGTCCCTAAGTAGCTTTGATCATTTGATACTAGAATTTCTTTGTCAAATCCTGGCTAGAAGTAAGTAAATTTCCTCATCACACCAGGGCTTTTAAGAAAAAAGCATTCTGATATAGTGAGATTCTCATTCTTGTATGGGCCATGGGCCAACACCCTGTGAGCCTTAGTGGAGGGTTCATTGCAGCTGCCTGGCAACTCAGAGTGGTCCTTATTTCCCTACCCATAGGGGCCATGAGCTTTTAGACCCAATGGGCCAAACTGTTCTAGATGGCCAATAAATATCTGAAGAAATAATAGTGACCAGAAGAGTTAGTGAACACAAGGGATAATACAGTTTCCTCTAAAAAATTTTTTTTAAGAACAAGGAATACATTGGACAAAAAGGATGACAATCCCTGATCTGAAATAGCTTTAAATAGATTCTCTCTCCCTTTTAAAAATGAAACATCTTATACACAAAACGGTTGGGTTTTTAAACTCTCCCTCCACCACCTTTAAAAAAAAACCCAAAAGGTTGGAAAAATATACAAAAACTTACCCTTGGGGGTCTAACTATCTGACAAGTCTCCCTCTCTGTCTCACAGAAAATCAATACAAAATAGTGCATTAGGTAGCCAGGATAGTAGACATCTGCAGGTGAGGTGAGCAACTTCGCAGAGGCAGAGGGCTGAGTAACCCTGAAGCAGGGCTTCTATGGGGAAAGCAGGTGGGAAGTGTATCATTCAAAGGGAGCTCAGTGCAGACTTTGTGGGGTCTGGGTCTGGGCTTGTGCCCCGGGAAGGCAGCCCACGGAATCAGCAGCTGAGGGGCGTGGCTGCCCCCACACAGACCCATGCGCATAGAGGCACACCCCAGCAGGGCTGGTGGAAAGCACTCCCCCAAGCCCCATCTGACGCCAAGGCCACAAAACTATATTCCTCCGGGGTGTTTGCCCCCATACACCCATCAAGCCATTTCTGCAGCCAGTGGCAGGAAGCCCAAAATATTTTTGCAAAGGACTCCAATGTCAAGACCACTCAGGGCAGACAGCCTCCTTTTCTCTGCCCCAGGAGTTAGAGTTCAAAAAGAGGACCCCATGAACACTGCCCAGAGCTATGAACTCTGTCAATTTACTTGGGACTTATTCAAGGGGACAGGTTGAAATACTAGGTTGAAATACTCTGTCATCCTAGAGCTTCTGGAGCATTGGCTCATGGTGAGTGCCCAGTGCTGCAGACCTTGTGCACCCTATTCCTAGCTGTTTCCATCACCTGCCTAAAGGTGTGGGCTGGAGAGGAATGGCTTCCAAGAAGACCCCCAACACTTTGTACACTGGGATTTGCCACGAGAAAGAAAGAGGCAGCTTTGCATTGTTCCTCAGAGTTTGTACCCATATCAACTAGCTTTACTTCAAGTTTCTGGTTCATTTTCTAAGGCAGATGTAGCCCTGAGCTTTACAAAGGCCTGAGCTCCCTCCAGGGAGACAACAGTATCTACACACGATGTGGTTCATTTAATGCAGCAGTGATTTTTTTCTTTTTCAGCAAAAGTTGGTGGTTAGGGTTTTTAAAATATATATTTAAATAACTTTTTACATTTACATATAATATCTTAAAAAAAAACAACAACAAAGCAGAGAACTCAATTCCACACACCTCAGAACCCCAAGCACACACACTTTACAAAACAGTATAACATGTTATTAAGAGAGGCAAAGGACTCAGAGAATTTTGTCTGTTGGTTTGTTAATGGGGGGCAGGGGGGCTGGTTTTGCCACAGGTGGCTCACATTTTGGGTTGAGAAGGAGGGCTCTCTTTATTACCACTTTTTTTGTGTGTTTATCAAAGCTAAAAAAGATTTGTTTTCCTTTTTTTGCAAGTCAGAGTTGGAATCTCTGTACAATTCCTAGTTTCCAGATTAGAGTTCCTTCTGAGCTCAGGCTCCTGTGCTGCTGATGTCTGCTGGGCAAGATCCTGGGAGGAAGAGAGACAGAAGAGTCATTAGGGGAGAAAGCCAGCTCTGCAGGGACCAGGCAAGGGACTCAGGTGGCTTTGTCCCCTGGCATGTGGCAAGTTTGTAGAAGTGACAGCTTACAATGGCAGACAGGCTGTGTGTGTACTAGAGGGCTAAAGCAGGGCTCCTCTTCCGAGAGGGGCTCAGTCTGTGCCTCCTGGAAAGCCAGCCTCCCCCATCTGGACATGCACAACCTTCTAGAAGCCCTTAGGTAGCATGAAAACATAATGTACAAAAGAGATATTAACACCCAGTATGTCAGGCACTGGGAAAAGCAGCAGAGAAGACCCCCTTCACAGAGATTACAGGCCTCAAAACAAAGTAATTTAGGTTGGGATGACTTAGGGAAGTAAGGGGGCTGGACGCTCATTTAAGCTGAGATCTAGCGCAGAAGTCCGGGGTCTGGAATCAGCTTGGCACGTGGGGGGAACAGGACAGAGGAGCTAAAGCAGCCAGTAAAGCAAGCAAAACAGAAGTTGGTCAGATGGGTTGGCAGGCACCAGATCACACAGAACTGGGCAAGGAGTTAATGTCTGTAAGATCATAAAGGTAAACGGCAAAGGCATCAATTTATGTTTCAAAAAAGGCCATCTTGGCTCCAAAGTGGAAAAGAAGGCAAGACCAGCAATAGTAGGGGACAGTGGTGGGTGCAGAGAGCAGAAGATATATTTGGGACATATTGGGAAGACAGAACTTGCTGCAGTGCTAGTCAGAGGTACTAGACTGTCAGTCTAGTACTGAGACAAAATGTTGAATCTAATAAAAAATCTGACTTGTATTTTGCATGTCTTTTGCTAAGTTTCGTTTTCCTGTGAATTCGTTTTTATGGACTGGGGGAAAAAACAAGTAATTGTGGTCATTCTGTCAGGTTGAGAAACAGAAAGCTCGACTGTGAGGGGCAGGGTGGGCACAGGGATGGTGTCTGGGTTTTGGCCTGAGCTTCTGGGTGGTGAGCCTCAGGAAAGGGGGTGAGGAGGGAAGAATGAGAACACTGCTATGCACCTGGGAGGGGCAGGCTGGGAGGCAGCTGGAGGAGGGGTTGCAAGATGGTAGAAGCACAGGGCTCAGTGAGTCTGAACTCTAAGGAAGGGACAGATTGGGGCATGGCATAGCTCCTGGAAGTCATCAGCCACAGATGGTGTTTAAAGCCAAAGGCACAAAGGAAATCATTTAGAAAATGGCAGAAGAAGAGAAATTCTTGCTCTAGCCTTCTGCTATTTCCTCTCACCTGCACCTTCAGCAGCCATGGTGACCGACTCCTGAGTGTCCTGGGGGGTATTAGGGAAGCTGGCCTTGGTGGAACAAACCTCCTCTGGGGGGCAAACAGGCCGTGGTGGCACCCCAGCCTGGCAGCACAGAACCTGCTCCTCTTCCCGGGTTGCTCCCAGGCCCCTATGGGGCCGGGGGGCCTCCAGGCCCAATGTCCCACCCCAGGGGCTGAGGCTGTGGGTCCCTTGGCAGTCTGAGGGCAGGCCCAGGTCACAGTCCATATCCTCTGGAATGATGGGGATGCGCTGGCTCAGGTCCCAGGCCCCCGCATAGCAGCTGGGCAGGGGCTCCTCCGTGAGCGTGTACTGTACACTCACTGAATAGTCCTCAGTGTAGCAGCCGCTGCCTTGGCGGCCACCATGGGCCACCTGCTTCTCTTCATAGAAGCAGCAAGGCAGGCCCTCATATTTCACCCCGTCTGTCCTGGGCAAATGGTCTGGATGAAAGCCATATAGGCCCTGGGTGTTTCCTAGCTGCGGCTCCCCACTTGTAGGGCCACAGCCCTCACAGAGGGGGGACCCCAGGTATAAGGCGCTGCTGCTGGCTGCCCCTACACTGGGCCCCAGTTTGGAAGGCTGGGGCTCACAGCAGCAGGCACACAACGGCCCCTCAGGGCCCCCCTTCCAGGTCCTCCTGAGGTCGGGGGCGGCCCCAGGAGAAGCCTCGAGCCCCACTTCTGAGGTAGAGCTATTGGGGCCCCTGGGCTCCAGGGAGGAGCTGCTGCTGTAGTTCATCTCCAGGCTGCAGGTGGACAGCTGGTCCCCTGAGGGAGAGGTAGGGCCCAGCCAAGGCTCTCCCCACCCAGCACCATGACCGGGTGTCACCGGAAGCTCCTCAGGTGGTGAAGAGCCCTCAAAGCACACAGCAGGCGCCCGGCCCAAGCTACCTGAGCCCCCCGCCTCACTGGTGCGACATGGGCTCCGGCTGCGGTAGATGAAGGGGTCATAGTCACTGCTAAGGGAGCTACGGAAGGTGGAACAGCTTCCATACACGCCCTGGTTGCTGACCTCAGTGCAGTCTACCACGGAGTCACTGGAGGAACAGTGGCACTGGCCAGAGCTGCTGCTGCTGCTGCTGTCACTGCCCGGGCAGTCAGCCAGGTAGCCGCTGCACACAGAGCGGTGGCCGTGGTAGCAGCTGAAGCTGGACGTGCTGCCGCTCTCCAGGTGGGAGGAGGGGCCCACAGGTACCACAGTGGGAAAGAGCAGGTTGCTGCCACCGCTCGGTGGGAAGGCACGGGACGGGCCCCTGGCGGTGAGACTGGGCAGGGGCTGCCCCTCCTGCTCTGGGTAGCTGAGGCCCTGGAAGTAGTAGTGTTGGTACATGGTCTCGTATTGGGAGAAGCAAGCTGCCTTGGAGAAGCTGCGGCCACTGAACTTGGGCCTGCGGAAAGGGTGAGCTGGGGAGTAGGCCCGGTGCTCCAGACTACAGCGGTGCGTG
The DNA here is from genome assembly GCF_027406575.1 of Nycticebus coucang. Taxonomy (NCBI): domain Eukaryota; kingdom Metazoa; phylum Chordata; class Mammalia; order Primates; family Lorisidae; genus Nycticebus; species Nycticebus coucang. The sequence continues at coordinate 141,294,858 of NC_069783.1, forward strand.
GCTAGTGTGTGGTCCAGGTGGAGGGGCGGGTAGCCACGGATATAGGCAGGGGTCTGTGGAGGATAGAGGCTCTGCTCCCTGTGCTGGTCCATGGTCAGCAGTGTGACAGGGTTTCCATGGGAATCCATGCTTGTCCTTGTAGGGTAGGTCGGGATGGCACTGGTCCTATGCACACGGCCGGGGTAATGTACCGGCAAGGTCACTCTCTGCTGCCGACCACGTGAGAGGTTGCTAGTCTCCACACACACGGCACTTGGGTTTCCCTTTTGTTCTGGGGAGAGGTGGAGGAAACAGAATAAGCACATTGTTATCAGGAGATGAAGAGATTTTTTAAAAAGGGCAAAGACCAAAGAAGCAGTGGGCCTGTTGACTATTCCTATGACTCTGTCCCAATCTAAGCTGCCATCAAATTCAGCTACACAGGCAGAAGCTGACCTGCCTCTCTGTGTGAAAGGGCCCAGCACCCACCTCCCTGCTGCTCTGTCTGGTACAGGCACTATTAGAACCTGCAGAAAGGAACAGGGAGGCAAGTCCATCCCTACCCCTGGCCAGTACCACAGTGATGTAGGTGCAACAGTGAGAGCCTGTCAGCACGTGCTTGACATCTCTTGTGGCCCTGGGAAAAAGCCCTGGCACTGCACACGGGCAACATTACTGTCATTGCTACTAAAGAGTTTGAGGGGCTCAGGCCTGGAGATAACAAACATCTTGCCCAAATTGAGCTTGGGGATTTTTAATGCCAGGCTCTCCTAAGGGTTGTGCAGCTAAGCTTCAAAACACAAGGCTACTGTGCAGCAAGTCCTGAGGGCCATGCTGCTTGCTCCCAGGCCTGTGGTGTGTGCCATACTCCACAGGTTCTTGGTAGGGACAGTGCACTCTGACTTGACTCTTCAGCAGAGACCGAGGCAGGATACAGTTACCTATGATGTTGTGCCGACAGTGAGGGCAGGTGTGGTGCTGCAGCAGCCACGGGTCCACGCACTTTCTGTGAAACCGGTGAGTACAAGGGATAACCCGAAGTTCCTGGGCAGGGAGAGAGGGGACACAGCCTGAAGGGCAGGCACGGGCGGTTCTGCCTTCGGCCCCACATATGTTTCTTCCTGTGGAGCCCAGTGTGGACTGAGGAGCCCTGCTTACCAGGCCAGTGCCCTTTCCTGCTCTCCTCCCCACCTCCAGCTACAGGTTGGCTCAATTCCCTGGAGGCAGGGCTGACAAATGAGTTCTAGAGAGAAGAAAACTGCCCATCAGACATCCCAACCACAAGGAAGATGAAAACTTCCTGCTAGCAAGGGTGAGAGGCCTGGGGTGTGGAGAGACAGCTGGGCACATCTCTGAGGGGGTGGCTGCCTCTAAGTACCACAAACAGGGATGAATAGAAAGGAAGATGCTGGGACTCACAATTGACAGGTGAGACAGCATGGCTCTCTTCTCCCTTCTTTTATGGGGACCCTGAACACTCACAACATGATACGTGGTTTACAACAAAAGTAGTCTATTTGGAAAGAATGTGATGGGGTTTTCTGGGACAGAACCACTTTTGGTTCCTGGTCCTAAGCACACTCTAAATTTGCTAATTTTAATTTGTTTTTCACTTTCTGACCTGTCCAATACAATGTTATTCAAAATAACATCTAACACTGCAACTGCCAAAAGGTCTACCTGCATTTTCCCATAGAACCTTTGTGAGCACCTGGAATGCTAGTCAGTCTCAGGCCCACACCATGCACGGGGACAGAAAATGATGTCACTTGCCCAAGATCACAAAGCTAGTATCCACCCAGGCCATGACTAGAACCCAGGCAGTCTGCACCCAGAGTGCATGCAAGGTTATGTTATTTTAAAGGCCCCTACAAAAATTAGTTTTCCTCCAAGAGTCTATACAGCAGTGGATCATTTTCAAAGGGGCATCAAATGTTCTCAGATCTCAAGTGATTTGTTCCCTCTTCCCCACGTGTGTGTAAGTCTGTATCTATCTATCTAGTGAGAGAGAGCAAATGTGACAAAATGCTAATAATGGGTGATTCAAGGTGACGGACACATATCATTCATGGTACTATAACTTTTCTGAAGGTTTGGAAGTTTCAAAATAAAAAAAAAAGTTTCATAAGAAAAAAAGAGGTTGGGCGGCACCTGTGGGTCAAGGAGTAGGGCGCCGGTCCCATATGCCAGAGGTGGCGGGTTCAAACCCAGCCCTGGCCAAAAAAAAAACGAAAAAAAAGAGGCCATCAAATCCTGTCTCTTTTTTTTTTTTTAGAGACAGTCTCATTTTATCGCCCTCGATAGAGTGCTGTGGCATCATAGCTCACAGCAACCTCTAACTCCTGGGCTTCAGTGATTCTCTTGTCTCAGACTCCAGAGTAGCTGGGATTACAGGCGACCACTACAATGCCTGGCTATTTTTTGTTATTGTTGTTGCAGTTTGGCGGAGGCCGGGTTTGAACCCGCCACCCTCGGTATATGGGGCCTGCGTCCTACCTACTGAGCCACAGGTGCTGCCCCAAATCCTGTCTCTTTTTAAGTAAAATCAAATCAAGCCTCAGATTTCAGAACAGTTCTAAAACAAAGTCAATGTGTGTGAATGTTCTCAACCAGGCATTCTCTGGCCTACAGTATATTTCTGATCAATTGCTAAAACCCCCTGGTCAGCTGGGTTCTCTGGAAAGTATCTCTGTATTGTGGCCGTCCTCTCGGGGGAAGTGGCTAGAATATCTAAGCCCATCCCCTAGAGAGAGACCTAAAAGGACACAGGGCCCTGTCCTTCTGGGTGACCTATTCACCTCATTCCCACCTAGCACAGGTCCTGCCTCTGCCATTACCTCTCCATCGATGTACTTCTCCAGGCAGATGGCACAGTCAGATGTAGAGCTGCTGCTGAGTGTGTCCAGGGCCCCACAGCTCCCCTCCCGGCGCCCCTTGCTCTTGGAGTTGAACTTCCTGGTTTCCATCTTCTCCAGAGCCTGCACAGCCAACCTGTTCATGGAATTCTGCACAGCAGAATGTGCTCTGTGTTAGGGTCTGCTACATGTCACAGTGGTAGCCACCCCAGGGCCATGGACTCAACGCACTGGGACAGGCCAGCATTTCTTATCATACCACAACAGAATTTTGAGAATCACTCAAAACTCAAGACTGCCACAGCACTTACATTCCAGAGCCCTGATGTTGTGGGTCCACAACATCAACCCATCATCCTAGGCTTTCCCAAGTGGCAGGATAGCAGAGGTCTTACCTTCAATTTGAAAGTTAGGTATGGGGTGTGGGGAGGGTGTCTCCTTCTATTACTTGACCCTGCCACTTCCTAATTCTGCTAGACCTCAAGTTATTAACCTGCTCTATGCCAGGGGTTCCTCCTCTTTCCACTGAAGGAAGTTGTAAGGACAAACAAGATGATGTGTATGGGTATGCAGCACCTGGCTAATAGGCTGTGCTGAGTAAATGCCAGCCATTTTTCTCCTCGCTGTGGCCACTCTGCCCTCATGAGCACTTAAGTGATTCTCTCAATAGACTGACTGAGGAACCCTGCTGGGACTCACAATTGACAGGTGGGACAGCATGGCCTGCCAAGAGCCACCATCTCTCTCCCAAGACATGACCCCGCCATACACTTGACACTCTGGAACTCTGCTTACCCTTTCACCACAGTTCACCCCCAAATCTTTTCCTCCTATAGCAGCTGTTCTCAACCTGTGGGTTGCAAACCCTTCGGGGGGTCGAACGACCCTTTCCCTTTTCACAGGGGTTGCCTAAGACTATGGGAAAACAGATATTTCCGATGGTGTTAGGAACCGAGACACTGCTCCTCATGTGTAGGGGTCACCACAACATGAGGAGCTGTATTATAGGGTCGTGGCATTAGGAAGGTTGAGAACCACTGTCCTATAGGTACACAAGATGTGGCTGCAGAAGTGGTGCAGAGGCTCCTCTGTTTGTCAAGAATCACCTGGAGAGCTTGGGAGCCTGGGTAGATCTGGGCTGAGGTCTGAGGTTCTTTCTGCATTTCTGCTCCCAGGTGATGTTGTTGCTGGACCACAGACCCTATCTGGGGGAAAGGCTCTAATGTGCTACGTAAACATTTCTTTCAAAAAACTGGCTGGAGACATCCTCAATGCTTAGCTTTTGTGGGGTTGGCTCTTTTAGAACAGAGAAGGCAGAGTGCTGAGTTTTGCTCTTGTTTGTCTCCATCTTTGGTGTTTTTAGGCCCCTGGGAATAGGCCATGGAGCTGAGGCTGGGAGATCCACTTTGGATACTCAAACAATAAGCTGATGAGAGCCCTGGTTTTCACCAGTGCTGGGCGTATGGGATCAATGCTTATGGGCTATACAGAGGTATTACCTGACTGCGTCGCTGCTTCAGTTTGATTTTGACAAGGAGGATGAGGCAGACCAAGGAGACCACCACGAAGAAAGCCAGGAAAATTCCCATGTCAAAATACTCAGTGGGTTGCTGGAAAAGAACACAGAACGGTGAATCACAGCCTTTCTTCAGCCTGGTCATTAGCACGTGGACTCTTGGATAAGAATGGAGTGATTGGGGTGAGCTTCAGTTTGCAAGAAACTCCTGAGGTTCTGCTCACATGTACATGGTGTGCTCCTAAAGACCAGGTAGTGCCTTCAGTGTGGCCAGGGAGTTGGGGGGCAGTGGGTTGCAGTGGTCTTGGCCAGGCCACTAATAGCCACGGGAACTCTGTTCACAAAGCCTGGCTTCCCACAAAATAGCGCAAAGTTTGCTGTAACCAGTAAGAAAGGCCCTTCCGAATAAACACAAATAATCACATTTATAGGACAAAAGAGTGAGTGTCATGTTTTGAGGGCATAGTGATTACTAACCATATAATTAATGGTTTACAACAATTCAGAAAATTGTATGCTGCTTCCACAAATATCAGCTTCCACTACAATGAGTCATATTTACCAAAGCACTTTTTTCCTTCACAAAGAAGCCAGCAAGTCAGATCTTCTGAAAACTCCCTCTAGCTTTAGTTCTTACCTTTTTCCTCATAGCACACTGCTTTGTAAGACCTTGCAGTCATCTCATCTAGGACATGCCTTTAGCCAGTAAGCTTTGCTAATTAGATGCTGTGTATGTTCGGTTACTTTGTGCACATGAAGGAATCGTCCCACATGTGAATATATGTGAGGAGAGAAAATGTACAGGGCACCTGCCCCAGGTTCTTAGACTCCTTTAGCCTGAGGAGAAGATACCCGTCAAGAGCTGGTGGCCAGCAGTCCCTCCAAACACTGCAGAGGAGCACAGATGCTATTCCTTAACCACAAAATTCTATCCCAATTGAAAGCTAATTTTTTCAGATTCAAATGTAAGTTAGGAAGTTTCAATAAGGTAATTTAGGCTGGGTGCGGTGCCTCACGCTTATAATCCTAGCACCCTGGGAGCCAAGGCTAGAGCTCAGGAGTTTGAGACCAGCCTGAGCAAGAGTGAGTCCTCTTCTCTAAAAACTGGATGGGTGTGTGGTGGATGCCTGTGGCAAGAGGACTGCTGGAGCCCAGGAGTTTGAGGTTGTGGCCAGCTACAACTCTGAGGTACTCTATCCTGGGCAACAGAGTGAGACTGTGTCTCTTTAAAAAAAAAAAAAAAAAGATGTAAAGGTCATTTACCCCATGGGGGGAAAAAAGTAGAAGTCTTTTCTCCAGTGTCAAGAGCCAGGCCTCCTCAGTTTGCCTTTCACAGGGAGATGGGATGGAAAGGATAAAAGGTCATCAGGAGAGAATGTCAGGTGGAAGAGACCAAAGACATCTTAGCAATAAACATCTGTTTCTGGGGCGGCGCCTGTGGCTCAGTGAGTAGGGCGCCGGCCCCATATGCCGAGGGTGGCGAGTTCAAACCCAGCCCCGGCCAAACTGCAACAAAAAAGTAGCCGGGCGTTGTGGCGGGCGTCTGTAGTCCCAGCTGCTCGGGAGGCTGAGGCAAGAGAATCACGTAAGCCCAAGAGCTGGAGGTTGCTGTGAGCCGTGTGACGCCACGGCACTCTACCCGAGGGCGGTACAGTGAGACTCTGTCTCTACAGAAAAAAAAACCCAAAAAAACAAAAACATCTGTTTCTGGTAGGATGTGTCAAATTCCCTAGAAAGGAACATGGGCGAAATTTCTCCCTGGCCTCCAGTCCTATATCTGATCTAAATCTGCAGGAATCCAGGGTAGGCCAGCATTTTAGACAGAAAGAAAAAAAAAAAAAAGGAAATAAACAAACAAACAAAAAACAAAACAGAAAAGAAAGCCAAAGTCCAAAGGAAACAAACAGGTAGCAGCAGGGAAGGCACTGGCCCCAGGCTAGCCCGCGCGGAGGCTCACTCGAAGAGGGCGGTGCTGGATCCTTGCTCGAGCCACTTTCTGCTTGTTGACAATGTTCATCAGCTTGATGGCATCTGCACCCTTCACATACACCACGGGCCTCTTGAGTGGGTCTTCTGAGGCCTGGTTTAGCTGAGAAAAGAGAAGGCCCCAGTTAAAAGACACACTTTTTTTTTTTTTTTTTTAATTCATTGAGGTTACAAGAAAGCAGGTTACACTATTAGGTAAAGACCCTCTTAAAAGACACACTTATTTTAAAAAGCATGAGAAAGAAAGGCTAGAAGGAAAGAACATTAAATACCCATGTGGAACTCCCTCAATTTTTTAAGCACTGTAGCCTTGGAGCTACTAGAAGGCAAGGCTGTGAAAGATGCTTGTTTTCAGATAGACAGGGCAGGCTGAAGTCCCATAGGGGTCTTTGAAAACAACCCCCAACCTCGTAATTCCCAAGCTCTTACCCCCTCTCAATATATCACCCTTGGGTACGATGTCCAAACTTGAATATCTTTCAATTTCAGCAGATAAGCGCCAAGGCCTCAAGATGAGAGGGACATGGCTGTAACAAGCCAAGCTAACTAAAAAGAGACTGCAGGAATTTACCTGGTCGATAGCTTCTGGGTTTTCAGACACATCAAAGATGACCGCAGTAGCTCCTCGCTGCACAGCTCGCTTTGCCTGGCAGAGTAAAAAAGAGCAGGTTGGCTCTCTGGTCTGCTTACCTTTCCAAAGCTAGCCTTGGAAATGAGGCCTGTAATCGAATGCAGAATCTGACTGTTACCAACTTATGTGACTTGGGGCATGTTACCTAAACTTTCCCAAGCCTTGACTTTCCCATCTCAATGAAAGGGAACAATGCCACTGACCTTGTATGGTCATCTTGAGAACCAGATGACTTAGAATAGGTGAAAATAAGTAACTAGGTACTCAGTAAACTCTTGTCTCTATCCAGCTTAAACATTAAAAGCAGGCGGCGCCTGTGGCTCAAGGAGTAGGGCGCTGGTCCCATATGCCAGAGGTGGCGGGTTCAAACCCAGCCCCGGCCAAAAACCAAAAAAAAAAAAACAAACAAAAACATTAAAAGCAAACTACAAACCAACAACCTGCCCAGTCAGTGCAGAGGTATTGGTTTCAGTATTTTCTGCTATGAACACAGAGCCACTGGCAACCAAAGCCTTTGCTCCATCTCAAGTGGCCCTTTCTTACTTCCCAATAGATTGACTATTTCTGAATGAATCTCAAAATAGTCACTTTTAATAAGTGACACAAGCTGAAGACCGTTGGAGACTCTGTCGGTGGGGGGAGCTATGAGAAATAATTATAGATGGGGTTTTGGAGCAGTTGGCTGCCAACCCTGGCTACACATCAAAAACCACTTGGGAAGTTTGTAAAGCAGATTTCCTGGCTCAAACCACAGAGACTGTTTCAGCAGGGCTGGAGGCAGGCCCAGGAAACTGAGTTCTGTAAGCTTTCTGAGGGATTCAGATGATTCAACCACTTGGGGAACTCTTGATCAGAGAAATGAGATTAGAATGTTTTAGGAACAAATGAGAAGTGACAGGGATTATTTTGGGGGTGGTGGTGAGAGAGGATTCTTTTCCATCCCAGTGAACTTTCTTTTTTTTTTCTTTTTAAGAGACAGAGTCTTACTTTGTTGCCCTCGGTAGCGTGCCATGGCATCACAGTTCACAGCAACCTCCAGCTCTTGGGCTTAGGTGATTCTCTTGCCTCAGCCTCCTGAGTAGCTGGGACTACAGGCGTCTGCCACAACGCCCGGCTATTTTTTTGTTGCAATTTGGCTGGGGCTGGGTTCGAACCCGTCACCCTTGGTATATGGAGCCGGTGCCCTACTCACTGAGCCACAGGCGCCACCCCAACCCAGTGAACTTTCTAATTTTGTGTCCAGCTAAGTGGACACAAAAGAGGGTAGAAGCTATGGAAGAATAAGATTTAAGCTATAATCTGGCTTTTAAGAGCCCTGAGTCTTGTTAGGGAAGTAAGAGACCTCTAATATGTGTTCATGTTTTTGGTTCACGAGGAACCAAAACCAAAACCCACCCTTCTATAAATGATGGCTAGTGCACAGAGATCAATAGAGTCACTACTGGCCAGAATGCTTGAGAAAGAATAGGAAAGAATTCCTTCCACAGGAATAATCACTCCATATTGACGTGGTGTAAAAAAAAACAAAACAAAAAACCAACAACAAAAAACATTGTCTAACGTGGCTAGACCAATAGTTCCATTGGCCCACTAGAGGGCAGTCTCACCCCACAACTTTTTGAACAAGCAGCACCAAAAACTGCTTCAGCGACATCTTCAGGTTCTTCAGCAGTTTATAAAGCTCTGGCACCCTGGCTGCTGTGCTGCAGAATCCTTCCTTGTCTTGCAGGAGATTCAGCGTATTTAAAGTCTCTGCTAATTGTCCACTACAACCTCATCACCAGAGTGCTGCAATTAGAAGTCAAGAGTAGATTCTGGGAGTGATTCTTGGCTCTGCCACTGGGGAAACTGAGGGCCAGTCACTGAATCTTTTAGCTGCAGCCTCAGTTGCCCCATCTGAGGTACCAGTGTATGGCCCGAAGGTTGGGGACTGCAGGTCTAGAGCAACTCAGAATGAACTGCAACAGCCCTGTCACCCGCCTTCAGCAAGAGGGCCACAGACAGCACATGTGAGAAAGTGTGGCTTTCTGTATGGTGGCTTTCTTCCTCTATAAAGCTCTCTAAGGGCATAGACTCCTCTGCCTGAGGCCCATGGCTTATAGACTCCAAAGTTGATAGTAAGTAGGTGCTTGTGTTTTCTGCTTAGGTGGTGTTCCAATCTTTTTCACAAATTCTTTTCCCAGACACAGAAGGGCCCCAGAGGAACAGCATTAAAAGTGAGTAAACAAACAGGCCCTCTAACTCCTTGATTTGGCTTTCATTCCACATCAAACAGCACCCACAGGGAATGTGCAATTCAGATGTGTTCTGGTCAGGAGCACGCGGTACCTCTAGCTTTGATGCTGGCACACCTGGAGAGGCTAACGGCTGCGCAATGAAGGCTGCAGGTCTGGGGTGGGAAATGCTTTCCCAGGCCACACATGCCTCAGGGAAGCCATTTAGCCATGCAGCCTCCTCCTGCATTCATGCTTCCCTGCTGCACAAGAATGAAAAGTCTCAAGGATCTGGAGGTTCTAGATGAGGCCTGACCCACTTGAGACAGAAAGATGTTTTTAACAAAATCTAGGAGGACTGACCAGTTTCCTGGCTTCTGCAGTGAAGAGGGTAGGTCAAGAACAAGGTGCTTAAGACCTTACAGCATGGCTTCAGACATGACTCAACCAGGCACAGGATCCAACGACAAATACTTGCTGGAGAAAATGCTAAATTCTCACAGTTGATTTACTTTTTTTTGTTGTTGTTGCAGTTTCTGGCCAGGGCTGGGTTTGAACCCACCACCTCTGGCATATGAGGCTGGTGCCCTACCCCTTTGAGCCACAGGCGCCGCCTACTTTTTTGTTTTTTAAGAGACAGTGTCTCACTTTGTCACCTTTGGTAGAGTGCTGTAGTGTCACAGCTCACAGCAACCTACAGCTCCTGGGCTCAGGCGATTCTCTTGCCTCAGCCTCCTGAGCAGCTGGGACGACAGGCGCCCACCAAACGCCCGGCTGTTTTTTTTTTTTGTTGTTGTTGTCGCAGTTTGGCCAGGGCTGGGCTGAAGCTAGGCCCGAACCCGCCGCCCTCGGTATATAGGGCCGGTGCCCCACCCACTGAGCCACAGGCACCTCCGAAGATTTGATCTTAAAACAAACAAACTCCCCCCCCACCAAATAACTAGACTGTAGTTGGGAGATTACCAGTCTTGTGACCATCAGAAACCCTATCTTTATTAAGCCACACACCTATCTTCCAAAACTCTCAAGATGAGGCCTTTTTAGTAAGTTGTTTTTTTTTTTTTTTTTGGTTGCAGTCTGGCAGGGGCTGGGTTTGAACCCGCCACCTTCGGTATATGGGGCCAGCGCCCTGCTCACTGAGCCACAGGCGCTGCCCCAAGATGAGGCCTTTTTAAAAATACTGATGGGAGGGCTGGGTGCCATGGCTCACGCCTGTAATCCTAGCACTCTGGGAGGCTGAGGTGAGTGGAATTGCTTGAGCTCAAAAGTTGGAGACCAGCCTGAACAAAAGCGAGACTCCCATTTCTCTAAAAATAACCGGGCATTATGGTGGATGCCTGTAGTCCTAGCTTCTTGGGAGGCTGAGGCAAGAGGTTGCTGTGGTGAGCTATGATGCCACAGCCCTCAGTAGAGGGTGACAAAGTGAGACTGTCTGAAAAATACAAATAAAACAAAGAAAAAAAACCAACAAAGAACCAATGGGAAAGATGCGGCCTGGTAGATATGGCTGAATAAAGTTCACTGCTGTTGGAGAAGACAGTTACTCCTAAATTGTGTACAGACCAAAATGGAAGGGCAAGAAGACAGACGGGTGACTAATCTTGCCAAGACCTCACAGAAACTGCCAAAGGTCTTGTCTTGCTGCCCTTACCATGCATGTCCTTCCCCTCATCTTTACCCACAGAAGTATCTTCACATCCTTCATCACCTTTTCCACTTCAAATCCTCACTCAGGCCAGGGCAGGTCGGCACCAGCCAGCAGGTGACCAGAAGTCCAGTGGCAGAATGCCGAATAAAAGGTTATCATGGTCCTTTATTTACCTTCCCAGGACCCCAAGGCCAGACCATGTTTATAGCCACTGAGACAAGTAGCAAAATGATAAACATGTACATACTTCTAAGTAAATTTTGCAAAGAACAACATTCCAGCCCTTAGAAGCCAGGGCTATCTACTGTGGTTGACACTTGTCACTTCTATAGTTATTCAATAAACATTTATTAATAGTGGAAAAGAGCCTGACTGGGACTATACTCTTGGGCTATTGCTGGTAAACAAAAGTGCTTCCTGCCCATGGATGTGGTTTTCCCACAAGGAAGTAAGGAAGTGCTTTTATCAGTAAGGATGAGTCTAGAAGGCAAATAGGGCATTCTGATGAGAAAGGCTACATCACTACCTCGTGGGCAGGAAAACTTAAAGCCTGGAGTCCACCACTTACCAGGAATTCCACCTAGGAGTGGATCTGGTATTCTTCCCAGGGTATGCAGTAACATCCAGAGTTGTTTGGGGGTTCAAACTCACCACAGTACCTACTCTGACAGCTTCTGGGCACAGAGTCTATTTTTCACCTGTTTACCTATTCCTTTGTTAAGCACTTGAATATGGTCTCCCCAGGGTCTAACCTTTATTTTGTAGGAAAACCACACACAATCTTAATAGGAAATAACCCAAAAGATGGCAAAAATCTCCTTTATACCAAATTCTTGAGCATAGAATAACCAAGGAGGTTGAACTGTTAGAGATAACATGAAGACATGCATCTCCAACCTCCTACAGGAAGTTCTAACACACGGGGGCTCCAAGGAGACTTGTTTTCTGCCTGTACTAATTACAAATTTGTATTGTGCTTTTTTTGGTATTATCATAAGCTTCCAACAGGTTGTTAAAATTTTTTTGTAAATATATTAAATAGCTGTGACATATTCCTTCCTATATTTTACTTACTTGTGTAGTTTTTGGTATTTGGACTATTTCCATGTTTATTACAATTAAATAATAATGTTGAATAATCTTGGCTTTCATTCACAATTTTCTTTTCTTTTCCTTTTCTTTTGAGACAGAGCCTCCAGCTATCGCCCTGGTAAAGTGCCATGGATGTCACAGCTCACAACAACCTCCAACTTCTGGGCTCAAGCGATTCTCCTGCCTCAGCCTCCCAAGTAGCTGAGACTACAGGCACCCGCCACAACGCCCGGCTATTTTTTTGGTTGCAGCCGGCATTGTTGTTTGGCAGGCCCGGGCTGGATTCGAACCCACCAGCTCAGGTGTAGGTGGCTGGCACCTTAGCCACTTGAACCACAGGCGCCAAGCCCATTCTCAATTTTCTTAGGACAGAGGACCAGTGCCAAAGAATATGAAGATTATTAAGAATCCGAGTACAACCCACATAGAATTTTAATGCCCCCCAACTCCTATTTATCTGTATTCATAACAAGAACGGCACAGATAATACAAGACAAATTTGTCAACAGATTTAACTTCTGGGTAAGACGGCCTGTGAGTGAGTACGCTGGGAGGGAGAAGGAAGTCAGTTTGAGAGTAACTATCTCTATGATGATTACCTCCAACATATAGAAAGATACTTCGGAGTGAACTATGAGTTGATCATGCCTACTGTGATTCTTCAAGATCAAGTTCATGCATAACTCCTTCCATAAACTTATGGTGCTTCTAACCCCTCTCACCTCTAATATGTTATGGCCATGACGTTCGTGTTTTTAAATGGCACATGAACTCTGTGGCCACCTTATATCTTTAGTATTTCTCTCCTCTGTTGCTTACCACTTTCTGTAACACATACGTGAGGATCAGATTTTGCTGAAAATATCATTTTTAATGTTTTTGCTACTGTAAGAGTAATGCATGCCTGATGTGAATATTTTTAAATAATCCATAAATTAAAGGCAAAAAATTCATCTGTTATTCCTCTATATCCCAGCTTTTTTTTTTTTTTTTTTTCTCGTAGAGACAGAGTCTCATTTTATGGCCCTCAGTAGAGTGCCATGGCATCACACAGCTCACAGCAACCTCCAACTCCCGGGCTTAAGCAATTCTCTTGCCTCAGCCTCCCGAGTAGCTGTGACTACAGGTGCCCGCCCCAAGGCCCAGCTATTTTTTTTGGTTGCAGTTCAGCCGGGGCCGTGTTTGAACCCGCCACCCTCGGTATATGGGGCCGGCGCCTTACGGACTGAGCCACAGGCGCCGCCCAATATATCCTAGCTTTTTAACACAACCGTGTGGTTACATGCAGGAATAAAATGCATATGTATTACACATGTACATAAAAATGTAGTTAAAAATAAATTGGGCACAATGGTATGTAATCTCAGATATTTGGGAGGCTGAGGTAGGAGGATTGCTCGGGGAGTTTGGGTCAGCCTGGGCAACACGGCAAGACCCCAAATATAAATAAAGAAATAAAAAAAATGTATAGTGTTTGTACTCCACTATCTTCCCCCTTAACTCAACAATATTATATGCACTGATGTGGACAAACGTTCATTCTTCTCACCAGCTACACATCATCATGTTGTTATACCAGAGCTTATTTAATGACTGTCTCCCTAACAAGCACATAGGGGATTTCTACATCTCTATTATTAACAGTGCTGTATTTATATACCCTTGTACTCACAATCTGGTGGCATTTACCCTTAAAATAGCTATGAGTGGTCCTGCTGAGTCAAAGGATATAGATGTCCTAGGCTGAAAGCCTTGTGGGGGTGCAATGCATACCCTTGGAAGCTAACAGGGACTTCTAGGAGCCAGGAGGTAGGGCTTACTGACCATGTTGGTATGCCCCACAAAGCTTAACGAAGCAGACTGCCTTTGGTATGGTCCATACTCAACAAATTAATGCAGTGGGCAAGGATACAGTTTGATTCTATTTGTCCTAATTGTTTATTAATCTAGTTGTTCCACAGTAAGTATTAACCAGTCACTGTGTGTGCTAAGTCCTGGAGACACATACAGCAGTGAGCAGCAAGCAGTCGGTTGCATATGCCCGTCCTCACCAGCATGTATCCTGCTGCAGTGCTGCCACAGACTCTCTTCAGAGATCAGGGGAAGCAAAAGGAAGAGTCTGAGGGCTCAGTGCCTATTGCTCAGTGGTTAGGGTGCCAGCCACATACACGGGGGCTGGTGGGTTCGAACCCAGCCCGGGCCTGCTAAACAACAATGACAACAACGAAATAGTTGGGCGTTGTGGCGGGTGCCTGTAGTCCCAGCTACTCGGGAGGCTCAGCCAAGAAGATCGCTTAAGCCCAAGAGTTTGAGGTTGCTGTAAGCTGTGACGCCAAGGCACTCTACTGAGGCCAACATAGTAAGACTCTGTCTCCAGAAAAAAAAGAAAGAGTCTGAGCTTTAGTTCCAAGGGCAAATGTCTAACAAATTACAACCATGTGATTGCTTACCTCATTTCTCTCTAGTAGCTTTCCCCTAAGTGCATCTAAGGGAATGGTTTCATTGGTCAGTGTCTTCTGAGAAATGCTGCATATTCTAGAGCTATCCCTGATATTTACAGGCATTTTTTTTTTTTTTTTTTTGTTTGAGACAGAGTCTCACTTTGTCACCCTCAGTAGAGTGCTGTGGGGTCACAGCTTACAGCAACCTCAAACTCTTGGACTCAAGCAATTCTCTCACCTCAACCTCCGGAGTAACTAGGACTACAGGTGCCCGCCACAACACCTGCATATTTTTACTCTGGTTCAGACCGGTCTCAAACCTATGAGCTCAGGCAATCTGCCTGCCTTGGCCTCCCAGAGTGCTGGGATTACAGGGGTTAGTCACTGCTCCTGACCTACAGGCATATTCACATGCTAGAGGCTCCTATCTACCCAGTGTCCCAAACTTTTTTGGACACAGAACTCTTTTTTGCAGCAACACCTTCCCTTCCATGAAGCAGGGCTTTGAGACCCAATGCTCAGTGGTGTGTAGCATGCCTCGGTGAGAGGAGTATCACCTCCTTATCCCACACTCACTCACAGGCTGAGGGGTGTGACAGAGGCCTACATTCTGATCTGGAAACCAATCACTAAATGATACACATCGTCACAATTTTTTTTCACATCGTCATAATTTAAATGAGATGTTATTGGTATGAAAAAATTCAATTGTATATATAGTTCCATTTGACAACTACTTTTTAAGAGGGCCAACTGTGATCCAGGAAACCCAAGGAAGATAGAAGCTAGGACTGAGAGGTCAAAGACCGAAAATAAAAGAGTATTCTGAAATGTGAAATGAAAGGGAACAGAGTCCAGGTTCTGTGTGGGCAACATCAGCCTTTATTCCTACCTGAGTGCCGGTGAGTTCAAGAAGGAAGTCAGCCATGGGTTAAGGTGGATGAGAATTTTAAAGGGTCGGAAGGGTAGGGATTGGCACAGACCCTTTTTCCTGGGTGGGACAGTCTATGTATTCATTTCTTCCTGGGCAGGTCCCTTCATATGACTCTATCAAGGACCTTTCAGATGCGTATATTGTAATGTGCTTGATGCTGTCCTGGATAAAGAGATCTTGCTCAGCAGGCAGCAGGATGAAAGTGCAGAGGACTCTTTCCTTCTCACCCAGGTGAGTATTCACTTGGCGCCTTCCTCTGACATGCTCACATGTAAGCAGTGTTATCCAAGGGGGCAGAAACTATGATTGTGGAAAATCCAAAATGGCATCATAGTCCCAGGGCTTGGTTCCTATGATTTGGCATCAGCATTGTCTTCATCTTGGGTCCCCACGTCACTTCTGTGACTATTCCCGGGGCAGAGACACTGTCTGGGATATCTGTGGGTCATTTCTTGCTTAGGCTGATGGGGTACATGGGGTCTTGCCATGGTTCTACCTTCACACAGTCCTTACTGCCCTTCACCTGGGCTCCTTCCTCAAGGAGATGCTTCCCTGCCCCTTCATTCCCTGCTCCCAGGGGCCAACTCAAAACTGCAGCCCTTTGCCCTCACCTCTACACCTAATTGCTTACCAAGTCTCACAGATCCTGGCTTCCAAATCCATCCATTGTTTTTCCATCCCCACTTCTGCTTTTCTGCTCAGGACACCAACTTCTCACCTGAGTCCCAGCAATATTCTCCCTTGGGGACTCTCCAGCCCTGCCCAGCCCAACCCACTCTGGTCTCAAACAGCAGAAGGACCTTTTTAAATCCCAGAGCAGGCCTGTACTACCCTCCTCCAATGACTCCATGCTGCGCTTAGACAGGCTCTGACCAGCTGCCGGCTGACTCCTCCAAATGCGAGAGGGTGAGTGGCACATCTCTACACTTTAACTCTCCTTTGGCTTAGGTGTTACTCCTTCGGATGTGGTTCCCAGTGGCTTTCCTCTGTGCTATGCCACTGTGACACTTACGATGTCACACTGTAACTATATAGTTACTTAAAATGCCCCCTTCACTAAAGGGCAGCCAGTATGTCACACTTCTTTCCTAATGAATTCCCAGAATCCAGCAAAAGGCCTAGCCTAGCACAGGGTAAACGGCCAAGTAATATTTGTTGTTTAACCTAAAAGGGATCAGCTTTTGCCCCAGGCCAGGGTTAGCTTCAAACACCCTGGGCCCTGATACTCAAAGCCTTGACTGCAGCTTACTCGCAGCCACCTGATCCTGTTTGTCTCCTGACTCTTAAATTGAGAAAAGATCTACCACATCTTCTTAGAACTCAGTATTACTCGCACTTCAGATTTTCAGGGTTTGTTTTCCCATTTCTGGTTCCATCTTCTCTTCTGCTGCTGCATTTCCTGACAGGCCTTTTATTGGTTGTCAGTCAAAATGCAGGCATTGTGTTTTTGGCCAACCTCACCACCAAGCAATAAAGTGGCTCTGCCTTGTGTATCTTTATCAGGCTCCAAGCCGTGGTGTGTACATCTCTGGATGTCAAAGCTCTCAGAAAATAAGGCTGTGTACTTGCTGTGTTTGTTCCTTCCACTGTCTGGAGGAATGTGAGACTCCCTTAGCAACTTCACCAAAGAAAGGCTCAACAAATGACTACCCTTGGGCATGTCCACAGGACCAGACTGCACAGAGATATGAATTTTTATATTTCCTCTCATTATCACCAGGGGACCTTGGCGTTCCTCCAGCCTAAAAGACTGAGGGATTCTCTCCTGCAACCTGTGGAAAAACATGGCCATATCAAACAGGGGTCTATCCCCAGCGAAGTATGGACTTGGCCTGCCCTACCTGGTGCAAAGACCTAGACCGTGGCTCTCTGGGTGAGGTGGCAGCAGATTCTACCACAACTTCAAAATCTGAAATTCAGTGGTGGTCTAAGTTGGGGTAACAAGAGACCAAAGTACTGGCTTGAGAGCCACATCTAAGGCCAGAGCCTGGAACGTATCATTGCCAGAAACTGCAGGGCGGCAATAACCAGCCCTGTTTACGCTGCTGGGCGGGCTCATGTGATCAGGGAGGGATAAGGGACTATTAACACCTGTGGAGACCAACCAGTCAGTCCCAGGGACTGGCCACGCCTGATGCCCGCAGGTCCCTCTTGGCGGTCCTACTGCAGTTCAAAGAGCCAGGGCTCACTGGGTCCTTTTATGCCCCTCCCTCTGGAGTCCACTAAGTGGATTTTAAATCCTCATTTCTCACTTTTTCCTTTCTTCCTCCCCAAGTTTTTCACTTAATAGTGACCACCCAGGCACCAGGCTCTTAAACATTCTGGTCAGCTGCTGTTCCCTGAAGCATGAGTCACTGCATGACATGGGACATTCTTGCTGGACAAGGGGGCTTGCAAGGCCCGTCTCACCAAGGCCCCTATTTTCTGACAGAAACGTTTCAATCCAAAGGAAATGAGGTCACACACCAGAGCACATGGGTAACTGGTAAGAAAATCCTAGTGTCAGAAAGGGGGGGGGGGCGGTGGTAGAACTGGGAAAGGCAGAGTAGACCCAAACTGATGACAAGCACCAGGGGGAAATCACCTGTGTGGCTTTGGGAAATCTGTACTGGGTTTGGGGGAGGGGAGAGGAAGAGGAGGCACACAGCTTAAAAAATAATCTAGTTTCTTTTAAAGTATATAGAGCAAACGTGATTTTACCAAGCCAAATTTGTAGGGCCTTTGGCTCGTTTACTTCATGACTTGGAGTTCTTAATCCACTGCCTAAAGGGGACCAACATACAAAACTGCTGCAAAGCGGTAAAGAGGGGCGGGAGCTCACTGCCTGGGGGTGGGAGGTGAGGGTAGGTACAACAGCACTGCCCGCTCCACCGGCTCCTCACTCCTGGCTCCAGGGCTTGGCTCTAGCCCGGCCTGACCTTCCAGGTTTCCCTGGCAGGAGATCAAAGCTCAGAAGCCACAAACACAGCTCAGAACTCTGAGGCCAGGCAGCCAACATCCCACATGGCCCTCCTCCTCTTCAGGGCCCCTCCTCCCTCTATCCCCTCCCCAACTCCCTTACACTTCTCCCACTACTTCCCCCACAAGGGCCCCTCCTCTACCCCAGCCCTGCTTCTTCCTGCCCCCTAACCTCACTATCTAGTGGGCAGACCTCCGACCAACGGAGGGCCCTCCCGGCCACTACCGCACTCCTCCCCCACTGGGAGAAGATATTTCTTGCTTTAATTAAAGTCATTAAGCCTCCAAAGGCTCCCAACGGCTGCAAGTTCTGAGCTCGAAGATGATGCGTTCTAAGTCCTAGTTAAGATTATGCTGATCTATTTAGGAGACATGTAGCGGCGAGAATTCAGCGGTTAAGTTAGTGGTTAAGTCTGTCTAAGTTTAAACAGTGTTATTTATTCTCAAAATATGTAGCAGCCCCACTTAATTTCTCCTAATTAAAGGAACCGACAGAAGAAGCTGGAGTCCATGGCCATGTCACGGCGCCATTGCACAGGTTGGTACCCTTTTCACAATCAGAAACTACTGGGTGTCAAACGGAAATGAAAATGCATTTCCCTAGATCTTTATCTTAAACGTAGCTGTTTAGACTAGTTCCAAGAAACACAATGATCCTCTTTGTTTTAACACCTGACAAGGAGCACAAAAACCCCAGGAAGCCTGTCCACACCCTCCTGTTTCATCCATACTGCTGGGTGGAAGATGTTATTGAAAAAGTCTGCAGTTGGGTTGTTTCATTAGCTGTCTATGCCCGGAAGAGAAACTTTCGGAAGAACTTGGAAGCCGTTATCTTGGTTGAATTTCCAGAAGTCTCACTTCAGGCCAAATCTTATAAGTCAGCAACTAGAAACTTCAAAAAGGACCACTCCCTTCTACCCATATAGCAACTAATTAATATAAACAAGTGTTAATTAGGTGGCAGAAATCAGTCTTAACAAGGAACAACAGTGCTTACAAAGTCTGAACACTCAGCCTGTAGTCTCCCTTTTGAGGATAAGAGGGGGCGGACAGGCTCTCTTGGGGGGAGGTTGAGCTCCTCAAAGGGGCAATCTTGATTTTTAACCTTGACCTACTGAGGAGGCAACTAGAAAGACTAAAAAAACAACCTATGTCTGGGCCCCACCCTTAGAGACTACACTGTGATCTATGTGGAATGAAACCCTGGCAGCAATATTTTCTAAAAATTTCCCAGTTAAGGGTGGTGCCTATGGCTCACCCTCATATACCGAGGGTCACGGGTTCGAACCCAGCCCGGGGCAAACTGCAACAAAAAATAGCTGGGTGTTGTGGTGGGCACCTATAGTCCCAGCTACTCAGGAGGCTGAGGCAAGATAATCGCCTAAGACCAAGGATTTGGAGGTTGCTGTGAGCTGTGATGCCATAGCACTCTACTGTGGGTGATTAAAGTGAGACTCTGTCTCTAAAAAAAAAAAAAAAAAAAAAAAAAATTCCCAGTTAATTTTAAAACTAAAGTAGGGCTGAGAACCACTGATCTAACCTAAAATTGCACAAACCTTTGGGATGACAGTCTGATGCACATTCTGGAGCCCCTCTCCTGACTCAGCTGGACTGGTATAGGATGAGAAGCTATCTAACCTGCACCCTTCAGCAATGCTTAAGAAGAGGCAAAGAAGAGTGTCAGAGAATTCCTGAATCATGTCGTAATCTCATTGAGAAAACAAACGATTATTTTGGTTATACAATTTTCTTATATTAAGAGGAAGGTAATCTGGATGAAAGAATTTTTTGCATTCCTGAAGCCAGCTTGCTCCTAACATCAATGGGGCTTGGGACAAGGACTAACAAGCCTATGTTAACCTTCTATCTTGACATATCGTGACATACATTTTGACCTGAAAGGTTATATTCCAAGTGAAATTTGTTTTGTTTTTTTTTGAGAGAGAGTCTCACTATGTAGCCCTTGGTAGAGTGCCGTGGTGTCACAGCTCACAGCAACCTCCAACTCCTGGGCTTAAGCGATTCTCTTGCCTCAGCCTCCCGAGTAGCTGGGAATACTACGGGCACCAGCCACAACACCTGGCTATTTTTTGGTTGCAATTGTCTTTGTTGTTTAGCAGGCCCGGGCTGGGTTTGAACCCACCACCTTTGGTGCATGTGGCCAGCGCCCTACTCACTGAGCTATGGGCTCCAAGTGAGGTTTCTATAACTCTTTGGAGTTACTCACCAGAGTGAGTATGGAGACAGCTGGTTTCTTGCCCACTTTGAGGGGGCTTATACACATCTGGGTGGACATCCTAGCCTCTGAGGCCAAGCTCTGTCCTTCCTAAGCCTTGTCTTAGGAAGAGGGCTATACCACCAGTGCAGTGTGCCCCTAGGAGAATGGTCCTAGAAAGAGGTCTATAAGAGTTAGAAGCTAGCATGGGGTGATGTAGCGGGATGTGGGGGATCCCAGGAGTGGACACCTCACCCTCTGGCCAGAAGCTTTAAGAAAAGGGCCTTAACTTGCCTGGCCATGGAGAAGTACTGTCCTAAAGCATGACACTCCACGAAGTAAGAAAAGTTCCTATTAACGTACCAGGTGAGGCACTGAGTGCTTTTAAATGGTACTGAACATGCGGAGCCACTCTGTAACGGGGGTGGTGTCACTCCCCATTTTACAGCTAGAGCCTCAAAGTTAGATAACTTGCCCATTGTCACTCGGTCACAGAGTAGAGCTGACATTTGACCTAAGCCTCGCTCCATAATCTCAGGCCTGGGACATACATTATCTTGGGGGTTTCTAAAATCAAAAGTAATGGAGATACGTGCACACATATAAACATGAATGCCAAACCACCAAGTATTCCATTAATAGCTTATGTAAGTATTGTATTTCCTGGTCCCACAAAGAAATTCCAGATATCTCTTATCCTAAGCCATTTGGACTCCCTCCTCTCTAAAAGCCCCTTTACAAATGTCATGCAGCTCATACAGTTAACACAAGGAGATTTCCCCCCCTAGTTGCCTACGGCGCTTGCTGCTTCACATCTGGCCCCCCCAGAGGGAGGTGGCAGGGTGGAAAATTTTCCTACTTTTGTTCATGGTTAGCTGCTTGAAAGTGTCTATCTGTTTAGTTAAAGACTATTTTATTCAAATGGGTTATATCCACTGCCATTTTAGCCAATGCAAGCTCACAAACACTACAACTTTCTTTCTTTTTTTTTTTTTTTTGCAGTTTTTGGCCAGGGGCCAGGTTTGAACCTGCCACCTCTGGCATATGGGGCTGGCACTCTGCTCACTGAGCCATAGGCGCTGCCCCAACAACTTTCACCCTTTATACTTCTTAACGATCTAAGTTGTTTCAAAATGATCCCTATGTACCCTATTATATCGGCTCCTTTTATTTATGACTTTGTATTTAGTAGAGTTTAAGACTGATACAGTCTCATTATCTCTCTCTCTTTCTTTTTTTTTTTTTTGGTTGCAGTTTGGCAGGGGCTGGGTTTGAACCCGCCACCCTCGGTATATGGGGCCAGCGCCCTGCTCACTGAGCCACTGGCGCTGCCTTCGTTATCTCTTAACCCCACACAAAAATAATTTATAATAGCAACAGAATCAAATCCCTTTCTCTACAGAAGGACAGTCACAAGGTCCCCCTCAGCCCTGCTATTTTTATTTGGGTACAATCACTTTGATGATATCCCACCAGTTTGATGACATCTAACAAGGCTAACCAACCCAGGCTCTTTTTAGCACTGCCATGGAAAAAGGGCAGGGAGGAGTTGCCACCTCACACCATTTGGGTTGAATTCTGGCTTACTTTCCTAGCTTTGTCACTGCGAGCATGTGACATCCTTTCTCTGCTTCCTCGTCTGTGCAATGGGGGTGATATTAATAGGACACGTTCTCAGAGATGTTGAGAGAACTAAATGAGAAGATGCCTGGCACACAGTAAGTACACAGCAATGTATACCTCTCCCTCTTTTGAACACAGCACATACTGTGTGCGTTTCCTTTGGGCCCTTCCCTTGACTATTCACATATAGGATTTCTCTTCTCTCTAGGAAAGAGACCAGAAGCACCCTGTCTGATCCCGCTTGCAGGCCCAGTACCCACACAAAGCAGGCAGGCACTCAGGAGTCCCAGAGAATCTCCCTTCTTAAGGATCTACAAGTTAGTGTGTACTATGACTGTGCTGCACCTCATATACATGCAGGAACATCATAGTTTAGGTCAAGAAATTATGCCATGGCATGAGTCTGGCTGCGGGTGGTTAGTGGCTGTCAGCCCAGGGGTACCTCAGAACACTTGGGGGAGCTTGTTAAAAACATAAGGGCAGACCTTTCCCTGGAGACTGACAGAGTGGGGCTGGGCTGGAGTTGGACCTGGTCTCTGTAGGTTTGAAAGCTCCCTCAGGTCAATTCTTAGATGCAGCCAAGCTGGGGAACCACAAGACCAACATGCTCAGAAAGTTGGCGAGAGAAAGAGCTGGTAAAGCTAGGAATATGTTTCTTAACCCAAGTCATCAATCCCTTGTTCTTGCCCTTTTAGAATAGCCAAATTCCTTTCTCAGCTACATTTTTGGTTTCTTTCTTTCTTTCTTTCTTTGGAGACAGGGTCTTAAGCTGTCGCCCTGGGTAGAATGCTGTGGCGTCATAGCTCACAGCAACCTTCAACTTGGGCTCAAGTGACTAAGTTTAGTAGAGACGGGGTCTTGCTTTTTTGCTCAGGCTGGTCTCGAGCCTATGAGCTCAAGCTATCCACCCACCTCGGCCTCCCAGAGTGCTAGGATTACAAGTGTGAGCCACTGCGCCAGGTTACATTTTTGGTTTTCAAGAAACCTACTTATGCTATTCTAACTCAGCCTTAAGGAAAAGTCCTTATTAAAGAGAAAAATGTGCCTTTAAGGCAGTACATAATTAAGCTTCTTATAATGTCCGTGCAAAGATACCCCTCAAAGCAGAAGCCTGGGTTCCTCACAATCTAAGACACCAAAGGCAGCAACTATTATAGCCATACTCTGGTCATCAGGTCCTGGTGTGTCACGTGGAACTCAGGGGCGGGCAAATGTTGGGAGGACATGGCAGTGGACACAAAAGCAACTATCTATCCCATAGGGGGCAAGCTTCTGGAGTCCACGTCAGAGGTCCTCCTGATTCCTGGTCTAGGTTTTTGGCATCTATTCCATAAGGATTTCAGGACTTTGCATAGAAACCTCTACGCCTGCCAGTACAGATCAAGAGAATGCAAGCTTCAGATGCCTTTTCTGCAATAATAGTATGATAAAAATTGGGAAAGACAAGAATCTAAAGGACAACATTTTCAAGTTTAAGTCCCATTTTTCTTTACCAAAACACATGGCTTCTTGAATTAAGAACTAGACATACTCTTAGCTGAACTAACCAAGTCACAGAACTTGCATGTCAACTGCCCAACTAATATCTACTTCTCTGTGACAAGTCAAGACAGCTTTGTCTTTAGAAAGCAATTTTAGTGACAGGACTAGGGGTGTGGAGAGGGGATACTGGCTGCAGCAGCTGAGGTCATGGGTTAGGCTGTACTATGTGAAACATAACGTGAGTTAAGCTTGGAAAGAACCTATTTTAGGATCTAGTTCAAATAACAAGTGTTATAATCACACTTCTATGAGCCAATGGGAATGAAGGCAACATTGAGTCTATACTCTTACTTTTCCCAGTGCGTTCCAGTCCTGGTACTCAATAAATAGTCATCACAATGGTGGAGATGATGGAAGGGGAAGGAGAAAAGTGGAAGAGGAACCAAGGTGGCCTTCCTCAGCCCAACAACTAAGGGTAGCTGGAGGAAAAAGATGCTCCCAATCATCCCTACCAAGTGTCCAGGGTGGGAACAATCATCAGCAATAGTCCTTCCTGTCCTAGGTTCCTCATGCTCTTGATGCCCCTCTGTCTGGGCTGCAGAGCAGTGAGGGGCCTACAATCCACTGGATTCAACAGAACTAGGCCAACAAGGGAAACAAATGGATCAAGAGGTCAACTGTATGGAACCACTTTAAAGGATGCTCAAAACTGTTCTGGAATGAAGAACCCTGGATGGAACTCAAATGTCGTTAAGTTGGTGTGGTCAGGAAGGGCTTCAAGGATGCCAAGTTGCTGGGATGAAAAGGAAGAGAAGGCCGGCCAGGAGCTGGACATACAAGGTGCAGGCAGAGCTGGCAGCCCCTGCAGACATGCCAAGTAGCATGAAGGCGAGAGGGTTGCAAAAGGCAATATGGGGTTCCATACATGGTGATTACGTATTCTTATGCACTCACAATGCCATCACATAAACTTAATGACTATCTAGTGACTATCCTTTTTCTCAGTAGCAACTAGCATGCACCCGACAGTTTAGTTTCTGGTACACAGCATCCACGCAGCCCCTATAGTTTATTGATATTTTGGGGTCAGTACCTGAAATTTTATTTTCTCTAGAAGGGGTTCCCTAACCCCTACAAAGCACAATCCTATGGCTATGTGCTTCTAGGCAAAAATGTGTATTATTTAAATAAATATTTATTAAGCCTCTATGATGAAGATACAAACATATGCCAAAAGGACCTAGTTCTAAAATATCTAGTTCCTTTTCTCATGGAGTTCCAGCGGTTACACAAGGGACCCTACATGCACAGCCAGACATCAGTGTCCTGACGGAGAAGAACATCACAGAACAGCAAGAATAAAGGTAGAAGGCTCTGCGCCTGTGGCTCAGGAGCTAGGGCACTGGCCACATGAACTGG